>NC_030679.2:412040-712040 GCF_000004195.4 Xenopus tropicalis | reverse complement strand
AGGGGGGGGGGAAGGAGGGGCTCTAATTATTATGCAAAGTGCCCTTACGCTGCGATCCCATTGGTCCCTTCCCAGGTGTCGGCTTTCATTTAACTGCCACTTCCCTTAGAAGTTTGGGGTGACCTTTACGAGCACTTCCCCCCAATTACAGCTAATTACACACTTGTACTCTCGTTACATCACTCACTGCTCTTCTACTAACGAGCAACAGGGACCCCCAACCCGGCCCGTAGCAACCAGAACTTTATAGGGTCCTGTAATTATGTATGGGGGGGGGGGGGGGGGGGAGTATGTGGGGGCGCAGTCAGGGCAGGAGGGGAGTATTTGGGGGCGCAGGGCAGGAGGGGGGTATCTGGGGGCGCAGTCAGGGCAGGAGGGGAGTATTTGGGGGCGCAGGGCAGGAGGGAGGTATCTGGGGGCGCAGTCAGGGCAGGAGGGGAGTATCTGGGGGGGCAGGAGGGGGCGCAGTCAGGGCAGGAGGGGAGTATTTGGGGGCGCAGGGCAGGAGGGAGGTATCTGGGGGCGCAGTCAGGGCAGGAGGGGAGTATCTGGGGGGGCAGGAGGGGGCGCAGTCAGGGCAGGAGGGGAGTATCTGGGGGCGCAGGGTGGGGGAGGAGGGGGGTATCTGGGGGTGCAGGAGGGGAGAATACTTAAGGCAGGGGAGTATCCAGGGGTTAGAAAGGCAGGAGATATTACTTTCCCTTTAAAGTGGCTGCTGTTTGGGCAAACAAAGGGTGAAAGTCTCACATTGATAAAGGGATTTGACCAGAACCAACACAAACAGTTCCATGATGCCAATTAGTTCCTGGGGGAGGTCCGGGAGTCGGCTCCGCCCTTATTTCTCCATAACAATCCCAGCATTCCATGCGGCTGCTGGCGAGGTCCAAGAAAGGGCACCATGGGGGCACTGGGTATCGCAGCACAGAGGGCACAATAACAAGGGTATCGGGGGGCACATTCCACAGAATCCCATCGGGCCCCACACTGCCAGCCTGGCACATTCTCTCTCCCCATCAGGCCCCACACTGCCAGCCTGGCACAATGGCACATTCTCTCTCCCCATCAGGCCCCACACTGCCAGCCTGGCACATTCTCTCTCCCCATCAGGCCCCACACTGCCAGCCTGGCACAATGGCACATTCTCTCTCCCCATCAGGCCCCACACTGCCAGCCTGGCACATTCTCTCTCCCCATCGGGCCCCACACTGCCAGCCTGGCACAATGGCACATTCTCTCTCCCCATCGGGCCCCACACTGCCAGCCTGGCACAATGGCGCATTCTCTCTCCCTATCGGGCCCCACACTGCCAGCCTGGCACAATGGCGCATTCTCTCTCCCTATCGGGCCCCACACTGCCAGCCTGGCACAATGGCACATTCTCTCTCCCTATCGGGCCCCACACTGCCAGCCTGGCACAATGGCACATTCTCTCTCCCTATCGGGCCCCACACTGCCAGCCTGGCACAATGGCGCATTCTCTCTCCCTATCTGGCCCCACACTGCCAGCCTGGCACAATGGCGCATTCTCTCTCCCTATCGGGCCCCACACTGCCAGCCTGGCACATTTTTCTCCCCATCGGGCCCCACACTGCCAGCCTGGCACAATGGTGCATTCTCTCTCCCTATCGGGCCCCACACTGCCAGCCTGGCACAAAGGCGCATTCTCTCTCCCTATCGGGCCCCACACTGCCAGCCTGGCACAATGGCGCATTCTCTCTCCCCATCGGGCCCCACACTGCCAGCCTGGCACAAAGGCGCATTCTCTCTCCCTATCGGGCCCCACACTGCCAGCCTGGCACAATGGCGCATTCTCTCTCCCCATCGGGCCCCACACTGCCAGCCTGGCACAATGGCGCATTCTCTCTCCCTATCGGGCCCCACACTGCCAGCCTGGCACAATGGCGCATTCTCTCTCCCTATCGGGCCCCACACTGCCAGCCTGGCACAATGGCGCATTCTCTCTCCCTATCGGGCCCCACACTGCCAGCCTGGCACAATGGCGCATTCTCTCTCCCCATCGGGCCCCACACTGCCAGCCTGGCACAATGGCGCATTCTCTCTCCCTATCGGGCCCCACACTGCCAGCCTGGCACAATGGCGCATTCTCTCTCCCCATCGGGCCCCACACTGCCAGCCTGGCACAATGGCGCATTCTCTCTCCCTATCGGGCGCCCGATGACATCACTCAGTAACTAATCTGGGAATGTGCCCCCAGGCCAGGGAATAAAGGGGCTCTCATACAGCTAACAGCAGCCCTATTCATAGGCCCGGGCACCGAGCATGCCCACTGGCACCGCACATTCCGAGGGCCATTCCGCAGCTCAGCTGGGTCGTGCCCTTAGGGGCCCAATTAAAGCAACAGCACCCAATTCCCTTGGGACAAGCTCTGGTGCCCACTACTGGCCCTCACATCCCCGTGTAAAGGTGGCAGTGCCCTTAGCCTTTCCCACCTGGGCTACTGCAATGTACAGGGATCCCCAATCCAACCAATAGTGCTGCTGTCTCTAGACTCCGCCCCCAGCGACTGATACACACACAGGCCGACATTACCCCCGGGCAGATGGTACCGCGCTTGGCATGGGGGTATCTGGGGCATGAAATTCAGAGAGAAAAGCCAATAATTCCGCGTGTGAATATCACGCCATTTTCACGAGACACCTCTATTCCTGGCGCCGCACTTACGCCTTCCCTCGCACACACACTCCTGCCTGTCTGTTCCATCAGGGCGCGCTTGCCCTTTACTCACTGCAGGAACTCTGCTCATTACAAACCACAACTCCCAGAATCCCCAGCTAGTTCCGAGCAGAAAAGGCGGTGGGGGGAGGGAAGGAGTTAAATATCTCTGGCTGTAACTGTAAAGTATCATGGGGGGGGGTGTCACTGCCTCCAGCCTCTCCCTAGGGGCCCCTAAATTATTACTCACCCCATCTGCCATTATACCCCCCCTACAGCCCCCCCAGCTCCTCTCTGTAATGGGGGCACCCATCCTGCTTTACAGTACTTGGGGTGCAAGTTAGTGGGGGGAGATATAACTTGGGGTGCAAGTTAGTGGGGGGAGATATAACTTGGGGTGCAAGTTAGTGGGGGGAGATATAACTTGGGGTGCAAGTTAGTGGGGGGAGATATAACTTGGGGTGCAAGTTAGTGGGGGGAGATATAACTTGGGGTGCAAGTTAGTGGGGGAGATATAACTTGGGGTGCAAGTTAGTGCTGGGGGTTTGGGGTAACACAAAGTGCCCTGCTGGGGGATACTGAGCCAACGGGAGCGCTGCCACCCCCATACTCACATTCACCCCCAGATATTTCCTAGAAATAATAAAAGAGAGTACTGAGAAGAAGTGGGGGACAGGGCACCTCAGGCTGAGCAGGGGGGCATCACCATGGGACTGAGCAGGGGGGCATCACCATGGGGCTGAGCAGGGGGGCATCTGGGGCAGGGGGGCACCTGGGGCAGGGGGGCATCACCATGGGGCTGAGCAGGGGGGCACCTGGGGCAGGAGGCATCACCATGGGGCTGAGCAGGGGGGCACTCGGGGCAGGGGGGCACCCAGGGCAGGGGTAACAGTATTCACATGCCAGCATAGGGATCCCAGAGGAATGAGGCAGAGGGGCACCCAGGGAAGGGGGGCACCCAGGGCAGGGGTAACAGTACTCACATGCCAGCATAGGGATCCCAGAGGAATGAGGCAGAGGGGCACCCAGGGAAGGGGGGCACCCAGGGCAGGGGTAACAGTACTCATGTGCCGGCGAGGGCATAGGGATCCCAGAGGAACGAAGGCAGGGGGAACTCGGGGCAGGGGGGCACCCAGGGCAGGGGTAACAGTACTCACGTGCCGGCATAGGGATCCCAGAGGAATGAGGCAGGGGGGCACCTGAGGCAGGGGTAACAGTACTCATGTGCCGGCGAGGGCATAGGGATCCCAGAGGAACGAAGGCAGGGGGAACTCGGGGCAGGGGGGCACCCAGGGCAGGGGTAACAGTACTCACGTACCGGCATAGGGATCCCAGAGGAATGAGGCAGGGGGAACTCGGGGCAGGGGGGCACCCAGGGCAGGGGTAACAGTACTCACGTGCCGGCATAGGGATCCCAGAGGAATGAGGCAGGGGGGCACCCACATTCCCTGAGTCGGCGCCGGTGGGAGGGGCCAGAAGGTCGGAGTCACATCCCTCCCTACACACAGAGGCAGGGGGGCCGGCGCTGAGTAACCAGATACAGTGGGGCGCGGGGGGGGGGGCTGTGGGATTTTCGTAGCCGCAGTGGCCAGAGAGTGGCGCCGGTGGTACATCCACTTGGAACTGGGCCCCCCCAGTACGGCTGGGTACTATTAAAGGGGCAGTTAACTTTTGGTATGTGACAGACTGGCCAATTCTAAGCAACTTTGCAATTGGTCTTCATTATTTCTTTTTTTTATAGTTTTTTTTAATTACCATCAACTTCTGCCTCTTTGCATCTTTCAAATGGGGGTCACTGACCCCGGCAGCCAAACCCTATTGCTCTGTGAGGCTCCAGTTTTATTGTTATTGTTACTTTTTATTCCTTATCTTTCTATTCAACCCCTCTCCTGTTCATATTCCTGGTTGCTAAGGTAATTTAGACCCTAGCAACCAGATAAACACTTAAATTCCAAACTGGGGAGCTGCTGAACAAAAACTAAAGTTACCAACATGATGGGCACATACACACTAACCCCCCATACAGGGCACCCATGCCAGGGTACCAGCTATAAGCATGATGGGCACATACACACTAACCCCCCATACAGGCACCCATGCCAGGGTACCAGCTATAAGCATGATGGGCACATACACACTAACCCCCCATACAGGCACCCATGCCAGGGTACCAGCTATAAGCATGATGGGCACATACACACTAACCCCCCATACAGGCACCCATGCCAGGGTACCAGCTATAAGCATGATGGGCACATACACACTAACCCCCCCATACAGGCACCCATGCCAGGGTACCAGCTATAAGCATGATGGGCACATACACACTAACCCCCCATACAGGGCACCCATGCCAGGGTACCAGCTATAAGCATGATGGGCACATACACACTAACCCCCCCATACAGGCACCCATGCCAGGGTACCAGCTATAAGCATGATGGGCACATACACACTAACCCCCCCATACAGGCACCCATGCCAGGGTACCAGCTATAAGCATGATGGGCACATACACACTAACCCCCCCATACAGGCACCCATGCCAGGGTACCAGCTATAAGCATGATGGGCACATACACACTAACCCCCCCATACAGGGCACCCATGCCAGGGTACCAGCTATAAGCATGATGGGCACATACACACTAACCCCCCCATACAGGCACCCATGCCAGGGTACCAGCTATAAGCATGATGGGCACATACACACTACCCCCCCATACAGGGCACCCATGCCAGGGTACCAGCTTTCCATGCAGTAATGAGCCCGCGGGCACCAGCTGGCACCATTCTGACTTCCTCCGATAAACACCAACTGCCGCCAGCGGAAGCCCCGGTGTGTGTGGGTGACGCCAGGGGAGAGATGAGAGAGAGACATATGTGCCACCCCGGCATCTCCGCATCATATAGCCCCCCCTTACAGATGTACCCCAAGGGGGGCACCCCTCTTTAGGAATAATAAATGCTGTCTGGTTACTATGGCCAGCAACACTTAGCAACCAGAAAGCAAATCTATCCTGCAGTTCAAAATGTTAAAGGGGTTGTGTACCTTTAAATTAACTGTTCGTATAACGCAGACTGTTCTGTTCTGAGACAATCTGCAATTGGTCTTCATTTTTTTTTCATGTGTTTTTTTTTTTTAAATTAGTTAACTTTTTGTTCAGCAGCTATCTGGTTGCTAGGGACCAATTTAACCTAGCAACCAGGCAGAGATTTGAAAGAGAGACGGGTATATGAATAGAGGAGGGCCTAGAGGGAAAGATAAGGAATAAAACTGGAGCCTCACAAAGCAATAGGTTTTTTGGTTGCCAGGGTCAGTGACCCCATTCTATAATGTACGTTAGTAACCGTTAACCTGAAGGGGAACGGCCCCTTTAAGACTGCGAGACACTCATTTAACCCTTTCAGTGCCTGCAAGCTTTTGATCCCCGCGTGCGGCACAGGTGAAAGGGCAGCCCCCCGGGCATGACGGCGCCCCATAGAGGCTACCAGGGTGGTGGAGGGTTTATGTAGCGACTCCACAGCCCTGGCACACAGAGGGTTAAACAGGGGCCCTGCAGGCTTCCATACAATCTCACTTGGGCTGTTTCTGAGCATGACCTGGCCGACCCAAGGGGCACTAGGGTGGCAGTAGTGCCAGGGGGGGAGAGGGTGGCAGTAGTGCCAGGGGGGGAGAGGGTGGCAGTAGTGCCAGGGGGGAGAGGGTGGCAGTAGTGCCAGGGGGGGAGAGGGGCACTAGGGGGGCAGTAGTGGCAGGGGGGGAGGGGGGCAGTAGTGGCAGGGGGGGAGGGGGCAGTAGTGCCAGGGGGGGAGAGGGTGGCAGTAGTGCCAGGGGGGGAGAGGGTGGCAGTAGTGCCAGGGGGGGAGAGGGTGGCAGTAGTGCCAGGGGGGGAGAGGGTGGCAGTAGTGCCAGGGGGGGAAGGGGCACTAGGGGGGCAGTAGTGGCAGGGGGGGAGGATGGCACTAGGGTGGCAGTAGTGCCAGGGGGAGGGGGCACTAGGGTGGCAGTAGTGCCAGGGGGAGGGGGCACTAGGGTGGCAGTAGTGCCGGGGGAGGGACTAGGGTGGCAGTAGTGCCGGAGGGGGCACTAGGGGGGCAGTAGTGCTGGGGGCGGCACTAGGGTGGCAGTAGTGCCAGGGGGGGGAGGGAGGCACTAGGGTGGCAGTAATGCCAGTGAGGGGGCAGAAGCTGGGGCAGCAGGAAGGGATAAGCTGAGAGTACAAGTTCAGTAAATGATACCCGGCGGTGCCACACAATACCCGGCGGTGCCACACAATGCCCGGGGGGGTACAGAAGCAACATGTGTAGCAGACACAGCCCCCCCCCCCCCCCCAGTGGATGGCGATTGCCCGCCCCACAAAGCTGCTATAGGGACTTACCCGCTGGCTCCGTGCCCCCCAGCTCCTGTGTCCCCCCCCCCCCCCCCGCCGCTCTCCTGCACGATGACAAGAGGGGGCACGGAGCTCTCTCGCCTTAACGACACATCCCGGCGGCGGCACGGTGAGACAGACTGCAATCTGCGAGAGAGAGCGCTGCCAGTGGAGAGAGCGCTGCTAGTGAGCATGCTCAGTGACTGCATTTAACCCTGCGAGTGCCAGTGGCCTACTTCCATACAAACAGGCCGGGCCCCCATCCAACCCCCATCATTGGCCACCGATTCCGGGAAGGGCCCATTCTAACGCCTTATTGGGCCCCCGGGGGCAGAATAGCATCCCCCCCAGAACACTAAGGGGGGGGGGTACCCCGAGGGGCTGCTGCACTCACTATGCACACTTAACCCTTTCACTGTCACAGCCACAACAGTAACATTGCTTCCCATTGGTTACATGGGGGTCCGACAGAACCCTGCAGGCTTGTATGGGCTCCCAGCAGAACCCCCAGATCCGATTCTGTTCTACCGGAACCTTGGCATGAATTGGTAGGTGAGTGGGCACAGCCCCCAACAATACTGTTATCCAGCCGGGGGGGTATATTAGGGCCCTACACCTGCCCCGGTAGGATCAGTATAATGGGAGGGGCCGGGGGGTATATAGGGTATATTAGGGCCCTACACCTGCCCCGGTAGGATCAGTACAATGGGAGGAGCCGGGGGGGTATATTAGGGCCCTACACCTGCCCCGGTAGGATCAGTACAATGGGAGGGGCCGGGGGGGTATATAGGGTATATTAGGGCCCTACACCTGCCCCGGTAGGATCAGTACAATGGGAGGGGCCGGGGGGTATATAGGGTATATTAGGGCCCTACACCTGCCCCGGTAGGATCAGTACAATGGGAGGGGCCGGGGGGGTATATAGGGTATATTAGGGCCCTACACTTGCCCGGTAGGATCAGTACAATGGGAGGGGCCGGGGGGGTATATAGGGTATATTAGGGCCTACACTTGCCCGGTAGGATCAGTACAATGGGAGGAGCCGGGGGGGGGTATATAGGGTATATTAGGGCCCCACACCTGCCCCGGTAGGATCAGTACAATGGGAGGGGCCGGGGGGGTATATAGGGTATATTAGGGCCCTACACTTGCCCCGGTAGGATCAGTACAATGGGAGGAGCCGGGGGGGTATATAGGGTATATTAGGGCCTACACCTGCCCCGGTAGGATCAGTACAATGGGAGGGGCCGGGGGGGTATATAGGGTATATTAGGGCCCTACACCTGCCCCGGTAGGATCAGTACAATGGGAGGAGCCGGGGGGGGTATATAGGGTATATTAGGGCCTACACCTGCCCCGGTAGGATCAGTACAATGGGAGGGGCCGGGGGGGTATATAGGGTATATTAGGGCCCTACACCTGCCCCGGTAGGATCAGTACAATGGGAGGGGCCGGGGGGTATATAGGGTATATTAGGGCCCTACACCTGCCCCGGTAGGATCAGTACAATGGGAGGGGCCGGGGGGGTATATAGGGTATATTAGGGCCCTACACCTGCCCCGGTAGGATCAGTACAATGGGAGGGGCCGGGGGGTATATAGGGTATATTAGGGCCCTACACCTGCCCTGGTAGGATCAGTACAATGGGAGGGGCCGGGGGGGTATATAGGGTATATTAGGGCCCTACACCTGCCCCGGTAGGATCAGTACAATGGGAGGGGCCGGGGGGGTATATAGGGTATATTAGGGCCCTACACCTGCCCCAGTAGGATCAGTATAATGGGAGGGGCCGGGGGGGTATATAGGGTATATTAGGGCCCTACACCTGCCCCGGTAGGATCAGTACAATGGGAGGAGCCGGGGGGGGGGTATATTAGGGCCCCACACTTGCCCCAGTGAGTGTAAGAGACAATAGGAGAGGGATGGGGCTCAGTGACACACAAAAGCCTCAGAGAGACATTATTGCGAGGAGCGTGACGTCCTCGAGTGAATGAGAGACCGTTTAGTAATCAGTTCCCAGAACGAGAGTCTCCTCTGTGCCGCCCACGTCTCTCCTCGCTGTCAGCTCCAGACTCCCAGCACCTTCCCACTCCCAATCTACCTGTACCCCGGCCCTGAGACACAGACAGAGGCACACAGAGGCACACAGAGAGAGACAGGAGAGAGAGACAGAGACAGAGAGAGAGACAGAGAGAGACAGAGAGAGTGCTCAGATGGGCGCTGATGAAAGGGATCCCTGGCTCTAAGCACAACTCCCCGCAGGCCATTCCTGCAACATTCAATGTGTGGGAGCGAGGCGCCCCCCTCTGGCCAGATGGATAAACGCACCGGGTTTAATAGAGTAGGGTTCCAGCCAATCAAAGAGGAACAGGAGAGTGTGGGGGGCGGGTTAGTGGGGCCACATAGCCCCTTTAGGGCCCCCAAACCACAGAAATAACCCACCACTTGCCCCACAGAGCTGCCATTACTGCCCCAGCACTTCCCTCTCTACCAGAATTCTTTATAACCAGGAAATGGACATTTTTATGGACCTAATTCATTCAAAATGTACAACAGACACATTCCACATGTGACCGGTATAAGCCAATGGGACAGCGCCATCATCTGACACAGGAACTGCTTCCTAAATGGAGCGGGAATGGTAGGAATGTAGGAGGAACAGGAAGGGGCAGAGTCAGACTCTCCCAGGAAGTTAATGGTGGGAATGTAGGAGGAACAGGAAGGGGGCAGAGTCAGACCAGGAAGTTAATGGTGGGAATGTAGGAGGAACAGGAAGGGGGCAGAGTCAGACTCTCCCAGGAAGTTAATGGTGGGAATGTAGGAGGAACAGGAAGGGGGCAGAGTCAGACTCTCCCAGGAAGTTAATGGTGGGAATGTAGGAGGAACAGGAAGGGGGCAGAGTCAGACCAGGAAGTTAATGGTGGGAATGTAGGAGGAACAGGAAGGAGGAAGGGGGCAGAGTCAGACTCTCCAGGAAGTTAAATGGTGGGAATGTAGGAGGAACAGGAAGGGGGCAGAGTCAGACTCTCCCAGGAAGTTAATGGTGGGAATGTAGGAGGAACAGGAAGGGGGCAGAGTCAGACTCTCCCAGGAAGTTAATGGTGGGAATGTAGGAGGAACAGGAAGGGGGCAGAGTCAGACCAGGAAGTTAATGGTGGGAATGTAGGAGGAACAGGAAGGGGGCAGAGTCAGACTCTCCCAGGAAGTTAATGGTTGGAATGTAGGAGGAACAGGAAGGAGGAAGGGGGCAGAGTCAGACCAGGAAGTTAATGGTGGGAATGTAGGAGGAACAGGAAGGGGGCAGAGTCAGACTCTCCCAGGAAGTTAATGGTGGGAATGTAGGAGGAACAGGAAGGGGCAGAGTCAGACTCTCCCAGGAAGTTAATGGTGGGAATGTAGGAGGAAGGGGGCAGAGTCAGACAAGGAAGTTAATGGTGGGAATGTAGGAGGAACAGGAAGGGGGCAGAGTCAGACTCTCCCAGGAAGTTAATGGTGGGAATGTAGGAGGAACAGGAAGGGGGCAGAGTCAGACTCTCCCAGGAAGTTAATGGTGGGAATGTAGGAGGAACAGGAAGGAGGAAGGGGGCAGAGTCAGGATCTCCAGAAAGTTAATGGTGGGAATGTAGGAGGAACAGGAAGGAGGAAGGGGGCAGAGTCAGACTCTCCAGGAAGTTAAATGGTGGGAATGTAGGAGGAACAGGAAGGGGGCAGAGTCAGACTCTCCCAGGAAGTTAATGGTGGGAATGTAGGAGGAACAGGAAGGGGCAGAGTCAGACTCTCCCAGGAAGTTAATGGTGGGAATGTAGGAGGAAGGGGGCAGAGTCAGACAAGGAAGTTAATGGTGGAATGTAGGAGGAACAGGAAGGGGGCAGAGTCAGACTCTCCCAGGAAGTTAATGGTGGGAATGTAGGAGGAACAGGAAGGGGGCAGAGTCAGACCAGGAAGTTAAAGGTGGGAATGTAGGAGGAACAGGAAGGAGGAAGGGGGCAGAGTCAGACCAGGAAGTTAAAGGTGGGAATGTAGGAGGAACAGGAAGGAGGAAGGGGGCAGAGTCAGGCTCTCCAGGAAGTTAATGGTGGGAATGTAGGAGGAAGAAGAAGGAGGAAGGGGGCAGAGTCAGACCAGGAAGTTAATGGTGGGAATGTAGGAGGAACAGGAAGGAGGAAGGGGGCAGAGTCAGACTCTCCCAGGAAGTTAATGGTGGGAATGTAGGAGGAACAGGAAGGGGTCAGAGTCTCCAGGAAGTTAATGGTGGGAATGTAGGAGGAACAGGAAGGGGTCAGAGTCTCCAGGAAGTTAATGGTGGGAATGTAGGAGGAACAGGAAGGAGGAAGGGGGCAGAGTCAGACTCTCCCAGGAAGTTAATGGTGGGAATGTAGGAGGAACAGGAAGGGGGCAGAGTCAGACTCTCCCAGGAAGTTAATGGTGGGAATGTAGGAGGAACAGGAAGGGGGCAGAGTCAGACTCTCCCAGGAAGTTAATGGTTGGAATGTAGGAGGAACAGGAAGGAGGAAGGGGGCAGAGTCAGACCAGGAAGTTAATGGTGGGAATGTAGGAGGAACAGGAAGGAGGAAGGGGGCAGAGTCAGACTCTCCCAGGAAGTTAATGGTGGGAATGTAGGAGGAACAGGAAGGGGTCAGAGTCAGACTCTCCCAGGAAGTTAATGGTTGGAATGTAGGAGGAACAGGAAGGAGGAAGGGGGCAGAGTCAGGCTCTCCAGGAAGTTAATGGTGGGAATGTAGGAGGAACAGGAAGGAGGAAGGGGGCAGAGTCAGACCAGGAAGTTAATGGTGGGAATGTAGGAGGAACAGGAAGGGGTCAGAGTCTCCAGGAAGTTAATGGTGGGAATGTAGGAGGAACAGGAAGGGGTCAGAGTCTCCAGGAAGTTAATGGTGGGAATGTAGGAGGAACAGGAAGGGGTCAGAGTCTCCAGGAAGTTAATGGTGGGAATGTAGGAGGAACAGGAAGGAGGAAGGGGGCAGAGTCAGACTCTCCCAGGAAGTTAATGGTGGGAATGTAGGAGGAAGGGGGCAGAGTCAGACAAGGAAGTTAATGGTGGGAATGTAGGAGGAAGGGGGCAGAGTCAGACAAGGAAGTTAATGGTGGGAATGTAGGAGGAACAGGAAGGGGGCAGAGTCAGACTCTCCCAGGAAGTTAATGGTGGGAATGTAGGAGGAACAGGAAGGGGGCAGAGTCAGACTCTCCCAGGAAGTTAATGGTTGGAATGTAGGAGGAACAGGAAGGAGGAAGGGGGCAGAGTCAGGCTCTCCAGGAAGTTAATGGTGGGAATGTAGGAGGAACAGGAAGGAGGAAGGGGGCAGAGTCAGACCAGGAAGTTAATGGTGGGAATGTAGGAGGAACAGGAAGGAGGAAGGGGGCAGAGTCAGGCTCTCCAGGAAGTTAATGGTGGGAATGTAGGAGGAACAGGAAGGAGGAAGGGGGCAGAGTCAGACCAGGAAGTTAATGGTGGGAATGTAGGAGGAACAGGAAGGGGGCAGAGTCAGACCAGGAAGTTAATGGTGGGAATGTAGGAGGAACAGGAAGGGGGCAGAGTCAGACTCTCAAGGAAGTTAATGGTGGGAATGTAGGAGGAACAGGAAGGAGGAAGGGGGCAGAGTCAGACCAGGAAGTTAATGGTGGGAATGTAGGAGGAACAGGAAGGGGGCAGAGTCAGACCAGGAAGTTAATGGTGGGAATGTAGGAGGAACAGGAAGGGGGCAGAGTCAGACTCTCCAGGAAGTTAATGGTGGGAATGTAGGAGGAACAGGAAGGAGGAAGGGGGCAGAGTCAGACCAGGAAGTTAATGGTGGGAATGTAGGAGGAACAGGAAGGGGGCAGAGTCAGACAATGAAGTTAATGGTGGGAATGTAGGAGGAACAGGAAGGGGGCAGAGTCAGACTCTCCAGGAAGTTAATGGTGGGAATGTAGGAGGAACAGGAAGGAGGCAGAGTCAGACTCTCCCAGGAAGTTAATGGTGGGAATGTAGGAGGAACAGGAAGGAGGAAGGGGGCAGAGTCAGGCTCTCCAGGAAGTTAATGGTGGGAATGTAGGAGGAACAGGAAGGGGGCAGAGTCAGACTCTCCCAGGAAGTTAATGGTGGGAATGTAGGAGGAACAGGAAGGAGGAAGGGGGCAGAGTCAGACCAGGAAGTTAATGGTGGGAATGTAGGAGGAACAGGAAGGGGGCAGAGTCAGACCAGGAAGTTAATGGTGGGAATGTAGGAGGAACAGGAAGGGGGCAGAGTCAGACTCTCCAGGAAGTTAATGGTGGGAATGTAGGAGGAACAGGAAGGAGGCAGAGTCAGACTCTCCCAGGAAGTTAATGGTGGGAATGTAGGAGGAACGGGAAGGAGGAAGGGGGCAGAGTCAGGCTCTCCAGGAAGTTAATGGTGGGAATGTAGGAGGAACAGGAAGGGGGCAGAGTCAGACTCTCCCAGGAAGTTAATGGTGGGAATGTAGGAGGAACAGGAAGGGGTCAGAGTCAGACTCTCCCAGGAAGTTAATGGTGGGAATGTAGGAGGAACAGGAAGGAGGAAGGGGGCAGAGTCAGACCAGGAAGTTAATGGTGGGAATGTAGGAGGAACAGGAAGGAGGAAGGGGGCAGAGTCAGGCTCTCCAGGAAGTTAATGGTGGGAATGTAGGAGGAACAGGAAGGAGGAAGGGGGCAGAGTCAGACCAGGAAGTTAATGGTGGGAATGTAGGAGGAACAGGAAGGGGGCAGAGTCAGACCAGGAAGTTAATGGTGGGAATGTAGGAGGAACAGGAAGGAGGAAGGGGGCAGAGTCAGGCTCTCCAGGAAGTTAATGGTGGGAATGTAGGAGGAACAGGAAGGGGTCAGAGTCTCCAGGAAGTTAATGGTGGGAATGTAGGAGGAACAGGAAGGGGTCAGAGTCTCCAGGAAGTTAATGGTGGGAATGTAGGAGGAACAGGAAGGAGGAAGGGGGCAGAGTCAGACTCTCCAGGAAGTTAATGGTGGGAATGTAGGAGGAACAGGAAGGAGGAAGGGGGCAGAGTCAGACTCTCCCAGGAAGTTAATGGTGGGAATGTAGGCGGAACAGGAAGGGGCAGAGTCAGACTCTCCAGGAAGTTAATGGTGGGAATGTAGGAGGAACAGGAAGGAGGAAGGGGGCAGAGTCAGACTCTCCAGGAAGTTAATGGTTGGAATGTAGGAGGAACAGGAAGGAGGAAGGGGGCAGAGTCAGACTCTCCAGGAAGTTAATGGTGGGAATGTAGGAGGAACAGGAAGGAGGAAGGGGGCAGAGTCAGACTCTCCCAGGAAGTTAATGGTGGGAATGTAGGCGGAACAGGAAGGGGCAGAGTCAGACTCTCCAGGAAGTTAATGGTGGGAATGTAGGAGGAACAGGAAGGGGGCAGAGTCAGACTCTCCCAGGAAGTTAATGGTTGGAATGTAGGAGGAACAGGAAGGAGGAAGGGGGCAGAGTCAGACTCTCCAGGAAGTTAATGGTGGGAATGTAGGAGGAACAGGAAGGAGGAAGGGGGCAGAGTCAGACTCTCCCAGGAAGTTAATGGTGGGAATGTAGGCGGAACAGGAAGGGGCAGAGTCAGACTCTCCAGGAAGTTAATGGTGGGAATGTAGGAGGAACAGGAAGGGGGCAGAGTCCGACTCTCCCAGGAAGTTAATGGTGGGAATGTAGGAGGAACAGGAAGGAGGATGGGAGCAGAGTCAGACTCTCCCAGGAAGTTAATGGTGGGAATGTAGGAGGAACAGGAAGGGGGCAGAGTCAGACTCTCCCAGGAAGTTAATGGTTGGAATGTAGGAGGAACAGGAAGGGGGCAGAGTCAGACTATCCCAGGAAGTTAATGGTTGGAATGTAGGAGGAACAGGAAGGGGGCAGAGTCAGACTCTCCCAGGAAGTTAATGGTTGGAATGTAGGAGGAACAGGAAGGAGGAAGGGGGCAGAGTCAGACTCTCCCAGGAAGTTAATGGTTGGAATGTAGGAGGAACAGGAAGGAGGAAGGGGGCAGAGTCAGACTCTCCCAGGAAGTTAATGGTGGGAATGTAGGAGGAACAGGAAGGGGGCAGAGTCAGACTCTCCCAGGAAGTTAATGGTGGGAATGTAGGAGGAACAGGAAGGGGGCAGAGTCAGACTCTCCCAGGAAGTTAATGGTGGGAATGTAGGAGGAACAGGAAGGGGGCAGAGTCAGACTCTCCCAGGAAGTTAATGGTGGGAATGTAGGAGGACCAGGAAGGGGGCAGAGTCAGACTCTCCCAGGAAGTTAATGGTGGGAATGTAGGAGGAACAGGAAGGGGGCAGAGTCAGACTCTCCCAGGAAGTTAATGGTGGGAATGTAGGAGGAACAGGAAGGGGGCAGAGTCAGACTATCCCAGGAAGTTAATGGTGGGAATGTAGGAGGAACAGGAAGGAGGCAGAGTCAGACTCTCCCAGGAAGTTAATGGTGGGAATGTAGGCGGAACAGGAAGGAGGCAGAGTCAGACCAGGAAGTTAATGGTGGGAATGTAGGAGGAACAGGAAGGGGGCAGAGTCAGACCAGGAAGTTAATGGTGGGAATGTAGGAGGAACAGGAAGGGGGCAGAGTCAAGACTCTCCCAGGAAGTTAATGGTGGGAATGTAGGAGGAACAGGAAGGAGGCAGAGTCAGACTCTCCCAGGAAGTTAATGGTGGGAATGTAGGCGGAACAGGAAGGAGGCAGAGTCAGACTCTCCCAGGAAGTTAATGGTGGGAATGTAGGAGGAACAGGAAGGGGGCAGAGTCAGACCAGGAAGTTAATGGTAGGAATGTAGGAGGAACAGGAAGGGGGCAGAGTCAGACTCTCCCAGGAAGTTAATGGTGGGAATGTAGGAGGACCAGGAAGGGGGCAGAGTCAGACTCTCCCAGGAAGTTAATGGTGGGAATGTAGGAGGAACAGGAAGGGGGCAGAGTCAGACTCTCCCAGGAAGTTAATGGTGGGAATGTAGGAGGAACAGGAAGGGGGCAGAGTCAGACTCTCCCAGGAAGTTAATGGTGGGAATGTAGGAGGAACAGGAAGGGGGCAGAGTCAGACTATCCCAGGAAGTTAATGGTGGGAATGTAGGAGGAACAGGAAGGGGGCAGAGTCAGACTATCCCAGGAAGTTAATGGTGGGAATGTAGGAGGAACAGGAAGGGGGCAGAGTCAGACTATCCCAGGAAGTTAATGGTGGGAATGTAGGAGGAACAGGAAGGGGGCAGAGTCAGACCAGGAAGTTAATGGTGGGAATGTAGGAGGAACAGGAAGGGGGCAGAGTCAGACCAGGAAGTTAATGGTGGGAATGTAGGAGGAACAGGAAGGGGGCAGAGTCAGACTCTCCCAGGAAGTTAATGGTGGGAATGTAGGAGGAACAGGAAGGGGGCAGAGTCAGACTCTCCCAGGAAGTTAATGGAAGTTGAGTGTGTATGTACAGTATATACTGTATGTGTGTAAGAAACAGCAGCCCATGGGATGTATCACGAGAGGATCACAATGTATAAATACAGAGTAATAGAGACCAATGTTGCGCCCCCTATAGACGATTCTCATAGGATCCGGACTGATCCCAGTGCTGCTAAATAAATGCCGATGCAGAACCCCCCTGTGCCTGCAGGTGTCGCCCTTGCCATCAGGAAACAAACGGCAGCAGCGGCTGTGAGCTCGTCCCTATTCCCAAAGAGGCTACAAGAACCCGAGTCTTGGCCTTCCTGGGAGACTGGCACTGGGTGGGGCACTGATGGTTGCTATGGGACACAGATGGTTGCTAAGGGACACAGATGGCTACAAGCCTCTGCATTGCATAGAACATCATATTGGCTGAATTACAGTCTGAATGCAACTCTATGGGGATCAGAACCTTAGCCTTTGGGTCCCCCAGGGATGGGCAGGTAGATTTCTAAATAGTATATTAAAGGGTTAACTGTCAGTATAATATACAGAGTGATATTCTGAGACAATTTGCAATTGGTCTTCATTTTGTATTATTTGTAGTTTTTTTTTTTATAGTTATTTCATTTTCAGTTCAGCAGCTCTGCGCTTGGGAGTTTCAGCAGTTATTTGGTTGCTAGGGTCCAAGTTACCTTAGCAACCAGGAGGGAGTGGTTTGGATGAGAGACTGATATATGAATAGGGGAGGGGCTGAATAGAAAGATAAGGAATAAAAAGTAACAATAAATCTGGAGCCTCACAGAGCAATAGGGTTTGGTTGCCGGGGTCAGTGACCCCCATTTGAAAAGTGTTGGAAAAAGGCAAATAATTCAAAAACTATAACAAAAAAGTAATATAGACCAATTGAAAAGTTGCTTAGAGTTGGCCATTCTGTAACATAAACCCTCCCCTTTGAGTTTTCACTCTATGGGGGAGGGCAGTTGCCCTTTAAGAGACTCACAGTGCCACCCCCATGCCCCATACCGAGTGCTCGGGTCTGTCCCACAGATGCGGGGGCTTCTATCCCAGTTTGGGGAGGAAACAGTTTGCAGATAACTGGGGGGGCTTCTGTGCAGTTACAAATCCCCAAGCACAAGTGGAACCCCCCAGCCCTGGGGCCCCTGGCCCTGTAGCCTCAGGAAGCAACTTGCCCCTACATCCGTCACTATTTGCCCCTCTATGTTTTTCCATAGAGAGACTATGGAATCCCCCCCCCCGTGGTGCATATTTAGGGGGCGCCCCCAAAGTCTCCCTGCGCGCCACATTCCTTCCCGTCGCTCCTTTCCTCCCTTTTATGGCAGTGAGAGGGCAGAGCGGCCGGTTGGCAGAGAGAATGCCAGGCTCCCAGTGCCAGGGGGTGAGACACAGGAGAATAGGCGGCACCCTGCCCGGAGCCGTTATACAGAAGCCAAAGAATGGAACTGAAGGCTGCACCGGCGCTCAGCAAGCCAAGAATCATGCCCCACAGGGCACGGGCACCAGCTGGGCAGAACAATAACTAATATGGAGCCTTACCCCCCAGCCAACCAGAAACAACTCCATTTATATAATGGCGCATTATAGTGCAGCTGGCTTCCCTGGGTACTCATATCCAACTAATGGCCCAAATTAGTACCGCTTGGTTCCCCTGGATACACAGAACCAACTAATGGCCCATAATGGTACCGCTTGGTTCCCCTGGATACACAGAACCAACTAATGGCCCATAATAGTACCGCTTGGTTCCCCTGGATACACAGAACCAACTAATGGCCCATAATAGTACCGCTTGGTTCCCCTGGATACGCAGAACCAACTAATGGCCCATAATAGTACCGCTTGGTTCCCCTGGATACACAGAACCAACTAATGGCCCATAATAGTACCGCTTGGTTCCCCTGGATACACAGAACCAACAGGGGCAATAAAGCCTGCCACAGCCCTACAGCCGCTACCCCTGGGGTATATAAAGGGGAAGTATACACAGCGGGGTATTGATTAGGGGCAATAAAGCCTAGCACAGCCCTACAGCCCCTGCCCCTGGGGTATATAAAGGGGAAGTATACACAGCGGGGTATTGATTAGGGGCAATAAAGCCTGGCACAGCCCTACAGCCACTACCCCTGGGGTATATAAAGGGGAAGTATACACAGCGGGGTATTGATTAGGGGCAATAAAGCCTGGCACAGCCCTACAGCCGCTGCCCCTGGGGTATATAAAGGGGAAGTATATACAGCAGGGTATTGATTAGGGGCAATAAAGCCTGGCACAGCCCTACAGCCGCTACCCCTGGGGTATATAAAGGGGAAGTATATACAGCAGGGTATTGATTAGGGGCAATAAAGCCTGGCACAGCCCTACAGCCGCTACCCCTGGGGTATATAAAGGGGAAGTATACACAGCGGGGTATTGATTAGGGGCAATAAAGCCTGGCACAGCCCTACAGCCACTACCCCTGGGGCATATAAAGGGGAAGTATACACAGCGGGGTATTGATTAGGGGCAATAAAGCCTGGCACAGCCCTACAGCCACTGCCCCTGGGGTATATAAAGGGGAAGTATATACAGCAGGGTATTGATTAGGGGCAATAAAGCCTGGCACAGCCCTACAGCCGCTACCCCTGGGGTATATAAAGGGGAAGTATACACAGCGGGGTATTGATTAGGGGCAATAAAGCCTGGCACTGCCCTACAGCCGCTACCCCTGGGGTATATAAAGGGGAAGTATACACAGCGGGGTATTGATTAGGGGCAATAAAGCCTGGCACTGCCCTACAGCCACTACCCCTGGGGCATATAAAGGGGAAGTATACACAGCGGGGTATTGATTAGGGGCAATAAAGCCTGGCACTGCCCTACAGCCCCTGCCCCTGGGGTATATAAAGGGGAAGTATACACAGCGGGGTATTGATTAGGGGCAATAAAGCCTGGCACAGCCCTACAGCCACTACCCCTGGGGTATATAAAGGGGAAGTATACACAGCGGGGTATTGATTAGGGGCAATAAAGCCTGGCACAGCCCTACAGCCGCTGCCCCTGGGGTATATAAAGGGGAAGTATACACAGCGGGGTATTGATTAGGGGCAATAAAGCCTGGCACTGCCCTACAGCCCCTGCCCCTGGGGTATATAAAGGGGAAGTATACACAGCGGGGTATTGATTAGGGGCAATAAAGCCTGGCACTGCCCTACAGCCCCTGCCCCTGGGGTATATAAAGGGGAAGTATACACAGCGGGGTATTGATTGGGGCAATAAAGCCTGGCACAGCTGGCACAGAGTCAGGACAGGGAAGGGCAGAGCTCGGATACAATGGGCAGGAAACACAATCACAAACTGATCCGACAGGTTTTTCGGGGCGGCCCAGTTAGTCAGTGCGGCCAACACCGGGCGCCGACTCCTCAGCACAGCATTCTGGGAATTAATAGCTCCAACCCTTACTGACCCGGTCTATTGTATCCGCCAGCACCGGGGCCCCACCCCTGTATATATTAATGTGACTCACGGGGCATCAAGGGCAAGTAAACCCTCCCAATAACATACACGGGGGGGGGGAGGGGCACAGCTTACAGTCTGTTCCTTTAACCCCCGGATTCCTCCCTTCAAAGGGAGCAGCCCCAGCCCATAGCAACTGTGTGTGTGTGTATATACTGTATATAGCGCCATAAATACCTCCTGTACAGCCCTCCCCTCCCCACGTGCCCACTGACCCCTGTACAGAACCTCAAGCAGAACCCCCCTGTGCCCAGAACATTCCCTCTCTGTATATTTGTATTTATACATATGGGTAGGGGGTGCCATAGTGTTTCCCTTAGACAGTACAGTATGGGGGTACAGCTTATTGTGTGCCCAGAACATTCCCTCTCTGTATATTTGTATTTATACATATGGGTAGGGGGTGCCATAGTGTTTCCCTTAGACAGTACAGTATGGGGGTACAGCTTATTGTGTGCCCAGAACATTCCCTCTCTGTATATTTGTATTTATACATATGGGTAGGGGGTGCCATAGTGTTTCCCTTAGACAGTACAGTATGGGGGTACAGCTTATTGTGTGCCCAGAACATTCCCTCTCTGTATATTTGTATTTATACATATGGGTAGGGGGTGCCATAGTGTTTCCCTTAGACAGTACAGTATGGGGGTACAGCTTATTGTGTGCCCAGAACATTCCTTCTCTGTATATTGTATTTATACATATGGGTAGGGGGTGCCATAGTGTTTCCCTTAGACAGTACAGTATGGGGTACAGCTTATTGTGTGCCCAGAACATTCCTTCTCTGTATATTTGTATTTATACATATGGGTAGGGGGGTGCCATAGTGTTTCCCTTAGACAGTACAGTATGGGGGTACAGCTTATTGTGTGCCCAGAACATTCCCTCTCTGTATATTTGTATTTATACATATGGGTAGGGGGTGCCATAGTGTTTCCTTAGACAGTACCAGTATGGGGGTACAGCTTATTGTGTGCCCAGAACATTCCCTCTCTGTATATTTGTATTTATACATATGGGTAGGAGGTGCCATAGTGTTTCCCTTAGACAGTACAGTATGGGGGTACAGCTTATTGTGTGCCCAGAACATTCCTTCTCTGTATATTTGTATTTATACATATGGGTAGGAGGTGCCATAGTGTTTCCCTTAGACAGTACAGTATGGGGGTACAGCTTATTGGTGCCCAGAACATTCCCTCTCTGTATATATACATACTGGGAGCCGTGCCCCTCACTGGCCGGACCCCTGGCAGTGCCAATAAATTACCAGCTGAGAGGCAGTGGGAGAGTAGCCGGCGCTTCTGGGCTTAATGAGTTTGGATAATGAATTGCTGAGCAGAACCAGCCCGGCTCCCTCACTAACGAGGCTGGAATTACTGGATCAATCGCGGTGATGCCCTAATAGCCCATAATAATCACCCCGTGCCGCTCTATAAACACCCACCAGCCGGCCCGTGACGGGTGGTACTGCCCCAGTGACAGCCAGCTGGGCACCAGCCGTATATATTATTATTGTAAATCATCAGTCAGGTAGTACTGACCCACTGTAGCACAAACACAGGACCCCAGCAGCAACGCCAGGACCCTGGTACCCCCAGCACATCCATCTGTCTGTATCAGAACAACAGAATTGAATTACTGGGCTCAGTCAGAATCAGAACCAGCCCAGCAGGGCTCAGGCAGAGTAACGGGCCGGCGGTACCACACACACACATCATTACTGGGCCCATTCCCACTGCGGGAGATCAGAACCAGCCCAGCAGGGCTCAGGCAGAGTAACGGGCCGGCGGTACCAAACACATATCATTACTGGGCCCATTCCCACTGCGGGAGATCAGAACCAGCCCAGCAGGGCTCAGGCAGAGTAACGGGCCGGCGGTACCATACACACACACACATCATTACTGGGCCCATTCCCACTGCGGGAGATCAGAACCAGCCCAGCAGGGCTCAGGCAGAGTAACGGGCCGGCGGTACCACACACACATATCATTACTGGGCCCATTCCCACTGCGGGAGATCAGAACCAGCCCAGCAGGGCTCAGGCAGAGTAACGGGCCGGCGGTACCATACACACACATACCATTACTGGGCCCAGTCCCACTGCGGGAGATCAGAACCAGCCCAGCAGGGCTCAGGCAGAGTAACGGGCCGGCGGTACCACACACACACATACCATTACTGGGCCCAGTCCCACTGCGGGAGATCAGAACCAGCCCAGCAGGGCTCAGGCAGAGTAACGGGCCGGCGGTACCATACACACACATACACATACCATTACTGGGCCCATTCCCACTGCGGGAGATCAGAACCAGCCCAGCAGGGCTCAGGCAGAGTAACGGGCCGGCGGTACCATACACACACATACACATACCATTACTGGGCCCAGTCCCACTGCGGGAGATCAGAACCAGCCCAGCAGGGCTCAGGCAGAGTAACGGGCCGGCGGTACCATACACACACATACACATACACATACCATTACTGGGCCCATTCCCACTGCGGGAGATCAGAACCAGCCCAGCAGGGCTCAGGCAGAGTAACGGGCCGGCGGTACCATACACACACATACACATACCATTACTGGGCCCAGTCCCACTGCGGGAGATCAGAACCAGCCCAGCAGGGCTCAGGCAGAGTAACGGGCCGGCGGTACCATACACACACATACACATACCATTACTGGGCCCAGTCCCACTGCGGGAGATCAGAACCAGCCCAGCAGGGCTCAGGCAGAGTAACGGGCCGGCGGTACCACACACACATATCATTACTGGGCCCATTCCCACTGCGGGAGATCAGAACCAGCCCAGCAGGGCTCAGGCAGAGTAACGGGCCGGCGGTACCATACACACACATACCATTACTGGGCCCAGTCCCACTGCGGGAGATCAGAACCAGCCCAGCAGGGCTCAGGCAGAGTAACGGGCCGGCGGTACCACACACACACATACCATTACTGGGCCCAGTCCCACTGCGGGAGATCAGAACCAGCCCAGCAGGGCTCAGGCAGAGTAACGGGCCGGCGGTACCATACACACACATACACATACCATTACTGGGCCCATTCCCACTGCGGGAGATCAGAACCAGCCCAGCAGGGCTCAGGCAGAGTAACGGGCCGGCGGTACCATACACACACATACACATACCATTACTGGGCCCAGTCCCACTGCGGGAGATCAGAACCAGCCCAGCAGGGCTCAGGCAGAGTAACGGGCCGGCGGTACCACACACACACACATATCATTACTTGGCCCAGTCCCACTGCGGGAGATCAGAACCAGCCCAGCAGGGCTCAGGCAGAGTAACGGGCCGGCGGTACCATACACACACATACACATACCATTACTGGGCCCATTCCCACTGCGGGAGATCAGAACCAGCCCAGCAGGGCTCAGGCAGAGTAACGGGCCGGCGGTACCATACACACACATACACATACCATTACTGGGCCCAGTCCCACTGCGGGAGATCAGAACCAGCCCAGCAGGGCTCAGGCAGAGTAACGGGCCGGCGGTACCATACACACACATACACATACACATACCATTACTGGGCCCATTCCCACTGCGGGAGATCAGAACCAGCCCAGCAGGGCTCAGGCAGAGTAACGGGCCGGCGGTACCATACACACACATACACATACCATTACTGGGCCCAGTCCCACTGCGGGAGATCAGAACCAGCCCAGCAGGGCTCAGGCAGAGTAACGGGCCGGTGGTACCATACACACACACATACACATACCATTACTGGGCCGATTCCCACTGCGGGAGATCAGAACCAGCCCAGCAGGGCTCAGGCAGAGTAACGGGCCGGCGGTACCACACACACATATCATTACTGGGCCCATTCCCACTGCGGGAGATCAGAACCAGCCCAGCAGGGCTCAGGCAGAGTAACGGGCCGGCGGTACCACACACACATATCATTACTGGGCCCATTCCCACTGCGGGAGATCAGAACCAGCCCAGCAGGGCTCAGGCAGAGTAACGGGCCGGCGGTACCACACACACATACACATACCATTACTGGGCCCAGTCCCACTGCGGGAGATCAGAACCAGCCCAGCAGGGCTCAGGCAGAGTAACGGGCCGGCGGTACCATACACACACACACACACACATACCATTACTGGGCCCATTCCCACTGCGGGAGATCAGAACCAGCCCAGCAGGGCTCAGGCAGAATAATGGGCCACATATAAATGACAAGGTTCTGTATAAGCCTCTCGGGCCGGCACCAAATCAGCTTACGGCACTCACTTCCCCGGCAGCATTAACGTCACAATGTGAGTCCCTATGGGCTGCTCCTGCCGGCACTCTCTCACTCTGTGTGTGTCTCTCTGTATGTCTCTCTCCCTCTGCACCCCTCTCTCTATCTCTCCATCACCCACTGCACCCCTCTCTCTATCTCTCCATCACCCACTGCACCCCTCTCTCTATCTCTCCATCACCCACTGCACCCCTCTCACTCCCTCTCCCTCTGCACCCCTCTCTCTCTCCCTCTCCCTCTGCACCCCTCTCTCTCTCCCTCTCCCTCTGCACCCCTCTCTCTCTCCCTCTCCCTCTGCACCCCTCTCTCTGTCCCTCTCCCTCTGCACCCCTCTCTCTGTCCCTCTCCCTCTGCACCCCTCTCTCTCCCTCTCCCTCTGCACCCCTCTCTCTCCCTCTCCCTCTGCACCCCTCTCTCTCCCTCTCCCTCTGCACCCCTCTCTCCCTCTCCCTCTGCACCCCTCTCTCCCTCTCCCTCTGCACCCCTATCTCTCTATCTCTCCATCACCCACTGCACCCCTCTCTCTATCTCTCCATCACCCACTGCACCCCTCTCTCTATCTCTCCATCACCCACTGCACCTCTCTCTATCTCTACCTCTCCATCCCTCTCTCCCTCTCCAACCCCTCTCCCTCTCCATCCATCTCTCTCTCTCTCTCTCTCTCTCTGTACAGGTCCCATCTCCAGTCCCCAGGGGGCGCAATCACCACTCGGGGGCCCCCCAGGAACACTTAGTCCAACTGATGCTGAGCACTGGGCCCCAGGGACCCGGGGATTAAATGGATCCCTCCTGGGAGCGCTGGTGCCGGAGCTGAGCCAGAACAGAACCAAGTGAATCATGGGAAAATACAGCCCAACACATACACGGGGGCAGCCTACACCCCAAACACAAATGCCCCCAACCCAGCCATGGGGCTGTAAGGAGTTTCTGGGAGTTGCAGTTCTACCACAGCTGGAGGGCAGCCCAGACTCATATGAATAATCATACCATCCCTCCTGCAGCCTCCCGTGTCACATGTTATTATCTGTATCCTGAGCCAATTGGGCTCCAAAGCAGCACTGCATCATGGGAGCGCAGGATACCGACAGGGAAGGCCCAGCACTGCATCATGGGAGCGCAGGATACCGACAGGGAAGGCCCAGCAGTGCATCATGGGAGCGCAGGATACCGACAGGGAAGGCCCAGCAGTGCATCATGGGAGCGCAGGATACCGACAGGGAAGGAACAGCAGTGCATCATGGGAGCGCAGGATACTGACAGGGAAGGCCCAGCAGTGCATCATGGGAGCGCAGGATACTGACAGAGAAGGAACAGCAGTGCATCATGGGAGCGAAGGATACTGACAGGGAAGGCCCAGCAGTGCATCATGGGAGCGCAGGATACTGACAGGGAAGGCCCAGCAGTGCATCATGGGAGCGCAGGATACTGACAGGGAAGGCCCAGCAGTGCATCATGGGAGCGCAGGATACTGACAGGGAAGGCCCAGCAGTGCATCATGGGAGCGCAGGATACTGACAGGGAAGGCCCAGCAGTGCATCATGGGAGCGCAGGATACTGACAGGGAAGGCCCAGCAGTGCATCATGGGAACAAAGGATACTGACAGGGAAGGCACAGCACAGGCTATGAGCAAACTTAGGGGGCTGTTCCTGCTGAATTGTGCTTAGTACAGGGGAATCCCTATGTGCCATAGTTTTATGGTATCTCTCTGTACAGGCTATGGGCAAACTTAGGGGGCTGTTCCTGCTGAATTGTGCGTAGTACAGGGGGAATCCCTATGTGCCATAGTTTTATGGTATCTCTCTGTACAGGCTATGAGCAAACTTAGGGGGCTGTTCCTGCTGAATTGTGCTTAGTACAGGGGAATCCCTATGTGCCATAGTTTTATGGTATCTCTCTGTACAGGCTATGGGCAAACTTAGGGGGCTGTTCCTGCTGAATTGTGCTTAGTACAGGGGAATCCCTATGTGCCATAGTTTTATGGTATCTCTCTGTACAGGCTATGAGCAAACTTAGGGGGCTGTTCCTGCTGAATTGTGCTTAGTACAGGGGAATCCCTATGTGCCATAGTTTTATGGTATCTCTCTGTACAGACTATGGGCAAACTTAGGGGGCTGTTCCTGCTGAATTGTGCTTAGTACAGGGGAATCCCTATGTGCCATAGTTTTATGGTATCTCTCTGTACAGGCTATGGGCAAACTTAGGGGGCTGTTCCTGCTGAATTGTGCTTAGTACAGGGGAATCCCTATGTGCCATAGTTTTATGGTATCTCTCTGTACAGGCTATGAGCAAACTTAGGGGGCTGTTCCTGCTGAATTGTGCTTAGTACAGGGGAATCCCTATGTGCCATAGTTTTATGGTATCTCTCTGTACAGGCTATGGGCAAACTTAGGGGGCTGTTCCTGCTGAATTGTGCTTAGTACAGGGGAGAGTAAATACACACTTGCCCTACCCCACAGAGGAGCAGTGCAGGAGTCGGGCCCCGAGGCTGCGCTGGGGGGGGGGGGACACACAGCACTAACAGTGGAGCTGTTGGTTCTTGCCCAGTGAGCGACACCCCCGGGGGCCCCAGTACATATATGGGCAGGAACATGCGCTGTGGGGAAATGAGAATAATTCACACCTGGATCCCAAATTCCACATGAATACAAATCTCTACAGTCAGCAGAACCGACCCCCCCCCCCCCCACCCAGAGAATCACCAGGGGGGAACGCACAGCGCATATAGTGCTTGGCCCAAGAGCTAGCAGTCTAGGCATCTCCAAAGCACTTCAAAGGAACGTGTATGTATGTATATGTATATATATATATATATTAGAGAGAGAGAATACGTATATCTCGTTAGGGGGGCAGTGTATAGGTTAGGGTACGTATATCTCGTTAGGGGGCAGTGTATAGGTTAGGGTACGTATATCTCGTTAGGGGGCAGTGTATAGGTTAGGGTACGTATATCTCGTTAGGGGGCAGTGTATAGGTTAGGGTACGTATATCTCGTTAGGGGGCAGTGTATAGGTTAGGGTACGTATATCTCGTTAGGGGGGCAGTGTATAGGTTAGGGTACGTATATCTCGTTAGGGGGCAGTGTATAGGTTAGGGTACGTATATCTCGTTAGGGGGGCAGTGTATAGGTTAGGGTACGTATATCTCGTTAGGGGGGTCAGTGTATAGGTTAGGGTACGTATATCTCGTTAGGGGGGCAGTGTATAGGTTAGGGTACGTATATCTCGTTAGGGGGGCAGTGTATAGGTTAGGGTACGTATATCTCGTTAGGGGGCAGTGTATAGGTTAGGGTACGTATATCTCGTTAGGGGGGCAGTGTATAGGTTAGGGTACGTATATCTCGTTAGGGGGGCAGTGTATAGGTTAGGATACGTATATCTCGTTAGGGGGGCAGTGTATAGGTTAGGGTACGTATATCTCGTTAGGGGGAGTGTATAGGTTAGGGTACGTATATCTCGTTAGGGGGGCAGTGTATAGGTTAGGGTACGTATATCTCGTTAGGGGGCAGTGTATAGGTTAGGGTACGTATATCTCGTTAGCAGTGTATAGGTTAGGGTACGTATATCTCGTTAGGGGGGCAGTGTATAGGTTAGGGTACGTATATCTCGTTAGGGGGGCAGTGTATAGGTTAGGGTACGTATATCTCGTTAGGGGGCGTGTATAGGTTAGGGTACGTATATCTCGTTAGGGGGCAGTGTATAGGTTAGGGTACGTATATCTCGTTAGGGGGGCAGTGTATAGGTTAGGGTACGGTTAGGGGCGTGTATAGGTTAGGGTACGTATATCTGTTAGGGGGGCAGTGTATAGGTTAGGGTACGTATATCTCGTTAGGGGGGCAGTGTATAGGTTAGGGTACGTATATCTCGTTAGGGGGGCAGTGTATAGGTTAGGTACGTATATCTCGTTAGGGGGGCAGTGTATAGGTTAGGGTACGTATATCTCGTTAGGGGGGCAGTGTATAGGTTAGGGTACGTATATATAGGTTAGGGTACGTATATATCTCGTTAGGGGGCAGTGTATAGGTTAGGGTACGTATATCTCGTTAGGGGGCAGTGTATAGGTTAGGGTACGTATATCTCGTTAGGGGGGCAGTGTATAGGTTAGGATACGTATATCTCGTTAGGGGGCAGTGTATAGGTTAGGGTACGTATATCTCGTTAGGGGGGCAGTGTATAGGTTAGGGTACGTATATCTCGTTAGGGGGTCAGTGTATAGGTTAGGGTACGTATATCTCGTTAGGGGGCAGTGTATAGGTGGGTAGTATCTCGTTAGGGGGCAGTGTATAGGTTAGGGTACGTATATCTCGTTAGGGGGCAGTGTATAGGTTAGGGTACGTATATCTCGTTTAGGGGGCAGTGTATAGGTTAGGGTACGTATATCTCGTTAGGGGGGCAGTGTATAGGTTAGGGTACGTATATCTCGTTAGGGGGGCAGTGTATAGGTTAGGGTACGTATATCTCGTTAGGGGGCAGTGCGCTCGTTAGGATACGTATATATATATATATATATATATATATATATATATATATATATATATATATATATATATATATATAGCTTAGGGCGCCATACCGTTAATGAGAGGGGAGGGGCTAAGCGAAGGTGACCCACACACAATGATGGATGCGCCGCTGTCGGCGCTAATAATAACTTTACGACGCCCCCCCCCCCCCCCGTCCGACATGCAACTTCCAACACAAACCCCAGAGTGAATATCAGTAACCATGGCAACCGGTGATGCGCCCGGCGGGGGGGCCGCGCCAAATTATACGGTGGAGTTGAATCATCAGAATCTCCCAGGAAATCAGAGACACTTCTGCAATGTGGCCTTTAAAGGGGCGTGGCTTCCACACCATTAACCCCTTCTGTTTGTCTTCAAGCAATCTTTAAAGGAGAACCAACATTCCCCCTGCCCTGTATGACTTTGGCGCCCCCTCTCTACTGCCCCTGCCCCCCCTGAACCCCACCCTACATGCACCCCTGTACAATGCTCACCCACGCCACTTCCTGTTTCCAGCTCCACTTCCTGTTTGCAGCCCCCCGGCACTCAGTGCCAAGCAGGAACAAGTCAATCACTTCCTGCAATGCCACCAGCTCCTGGTTGGTGCCAATTACATTGGGACATTGGCCTAAGAGCAAGTAGTCGAGCGCTAATGCCCCCTCAGCTATTGCCCTAGGGTAGGCCTGTGATCCATGGCTGTAGCCAATGGTTGTGAGTAGGGGAGGGGGGGGAACATGGGGGCAAGTAGGGGAAGGTGCACTGGAGGGGCAAAGGGGGGAAGCATGGGGGCAAGTAGGGGAGGGGGCAAGTAGGGGAAGGTGCACTGGAGGGGCAAAGGGGGGAGCATGGGGGCAAGTAGGAGAGGGGGCATGGGAGGGGGCAAAGGGCACAGGGGGGGAGCTTGGGGGCAAGTAGGGGAGGGTGCACTGGAGGAGAGCTTGGGAGAGGAGAGGAGTCTCCCATGGGAATGACAGACCCTACAAACAAACAGGATGTGCGGATGAAGTGTGTGCGTGAGAATGATTCCCCCCCAGGGGGTTACACACTCTGTGAGAGACTGCCCCGGGGGTTACACACTCGGTGAGAGACTGCCCCGGGGGTTACACACTCTGTGAGAGACTGCCCCGGGGGTTACACACTCTGTGAGAGACTGCCCCGGGGGTTACACACTCGGTGAGAGACTGCCCCGGGGGTTACACACTCGGTGAGAGACTGCCCCGGGGGTTACACACTCGGTGAGAGACTGCCCCGGGGGTTACACACTCGGTGAGAGACTGCCCCGGGGGTTACACACTCGGTGAGAGACTGCCCCGGGGGTTACACACTCGGTGAGAGACTGCCCCGAGGGGGTTACACACTCGGTGAGAGACTGCCCCGGGGGGTTACACACTCGGTGAGAGACTGCCCCGGGGGTTACACACTCGGTGAGAGACTGCCCCGGGGGTTACACACTCGGTGAGAGACTGCCCCGGGGGTTACACACTCGGTGAGAGACTGCCCCGGGGGGTTACACACTCGGTGAGAGACTGCCCCGGGGGTTACACACTCGGTTGAGAGACTGCCCCGGGGGGTCACACACTCGGTGAGAGACTGCCCCGGGGGGTTACACACTCGGTGCGGGGGTTACACACTCGGTGAGAGACAGCCCCGGGGGGTTACACACTCGGTGAGAGACAGCCCCGGGGGGTTACACACTTGGTGAGAGACTGCCCCGGGGGGTTACACACTCGGTGAGAGACTGCCCCGGGGGGTTACACACTCGGTGAGAGACTGCCCCGGGGGGTTACACACTCGGTGAGAGACTGCCCCGGGGGGTTACACACTCGGTGAGAGACTGCCCGGGGGGTTACACACTCGGTGAGAGACTGCCCCGGGGGGTTACACACTCGGGAGAGACACCCTGGGGCCCCAAGTCAGTGTGGGAAAGAGACAACAGTAGGAAGTAGAACAAGCACAGGCCTGTCCGTGCCCAACAGGGGCCCCAGGGGAGCCGGAGAGTTGGGGGCCCGTCACTCAGTACCAAAGGCAGAGTATTCATTATGGAGTCTCGGTGGCTGATTAGAACAGAGGCCGGGCCTCTCATTAGCGCTGCAGCTATAAGTAAGGGGTTAAGAGCGCTAATTAAGTAGATTGTTCCCTTTACGTTATGATTGGGACAAAATGACGGGTAATTAAGGAGGAAACGCAGCTCTTTCTACTCATTTCCACTCACTCAGCGACATTCCTGCAAGTCGGATCCAACAGAACCTGAACAAGCAGCCCCATTGGCCGCCGATACTGGCGACTGTCGGGCCAGCAAGTCTGACCATGGGAGAGTAGTTGTACAGGGTAATACAAGGGCACTCTCTGGCACAGTGGCACGATGCCCAGGTATAAATTGGGTACAAGTCCCTCGGGTACAGTAATGGTACCAGAAACACAGGGAGAGGGGGTTGGGCAAGCAGCCGGCTCCGCCTCACATGATGATTGGCTGCTCCCCCAGTACCAGCTGATAAAGAACTCGCCAGTGCCCCCCGTGCCCCCATGTAAATGTAATGGCATCACCAGCCTCCTGATCCTGGCAGCTTTGGCCTGGGCACCAATCAGAGAACCAAACAGGGCACCAAGCAGGGAACCAATCAGGTCACACTAAATACAAAACAGGTCCACCAATCACTTCCTCTCAGAACCCAATAAGGATACAATGTATCAGTGCGGGAAACATCCCAACCCGCCGCCCAATCAGAGCAATGCCAGTCTGTAACTGCGCCAATGGGGCGCTACTGGGTAAGGCAGCACCAACATAACACAAGTGGGTACCAAGGAGCAACAGTGGGTACAGCAGTGCCAGTAACACAAATGGGTACCAAGGGGCAGTAGTGGGTACAGCAGTGCCAGTAACACAAGTGGGTACCAAGGGGCAGTAGTGGGTACAGCAGTGCCAGTAACACAAGTGGGTACCAAGGGGCAGTAGTGGGTACAGCAGTGCCAGTAACACAAGTGGGTACCAAGGGGCAGTAGTGGGTACAGCAGGGCATACAGAGAACAAGTACACGGCACGGGGCACCAGTCCCAGCTGTAAGGGGGTGGGGCATTAGTGTAGAAAGCAGGGAAAGGGTTAAGTGCGTTTGCCAGCGAGGGTGGAGCCGGCGGGGCAGGTACAGACCTGATGGGATTGGGCAATGGGATTAGCGTTCTGATGCAAAAGGTGGGAGGTGAGTCAGGAGTCAGAACTGTTACGCACAGCACTAAAGGGCAACTTAACCCACATTCCCTATCCTGTATATAGGCACTACATACAGGCTAGGGGCCCCACACAGCAGTATAGGGGCTACATACAGGCTAGGGGCCCCACACAGCAGTATAGGGGCTATATACAGGCTAGGGGCCCCACACAGCAGTATAGGGGCTATATACAGGCTAGGGGCCCCACACAGCAGTATAGGGGCTATATACAGGCTAGGGGCCCCACACAGCAGTATAGGGGCTACATACAGGCTAGGGGCCCCACACAGCAGTATAGGGGCTACATACAGGCTAGGGGCCCCACACAGCAGTATAGGCGCTACATACAGGCTAGGGGCCCCACACAGCAGTATAGGCGCTACATACAGGCTAGGGGCCCCACACAGCAGTATAGGGGCTATATACAGGCTAGGGGCCCCACACAGCAGTATATATACAGGCTAGGGGCCCCACACAGCAGTATATATACACAGATTAGGGGCCCCACACGGCAGTATATATACAGGATAGGGGCCCCACACAGCAGTATATATACACAGATTAGGGGCCCCACACGGCAGTATAACCAGTGAAAGCAGAAGGCCAATGACTTACTTTATGTAGTAACGAGCGCCTTCGAACGTGTAGCCCTCCTCCCAGCCCGTGGGCAAGTCTGTGGGGGAAATAAAGGGCAATATGAATGGTACATATGGAATTACAAGACATCGGCTAATACACATACAGGCAGGGCTATATATTTGCAATTGGTCATCCTTCTGATTTGCGCTTTTCCACCATTGAAAGGTTCTGCTTTGCAGCACTGCAGTATGGCACAGGCACCTGGTTTCTATGGCCCCACTCGCCCTAGCAACCCAGCAGTGGAATAAAGGACAAGCCAGAGGAATAGGAAAAGGCACATACCAGCAGACACCATCTGGGGGCAGCGCCTCCTACCCACACGCTGCTGCTAAATCAGCTTGGCACGGCGCAGCGGCACAATAACCATCTTTCCCCACATATGTGCCTCCCCTCGCTCAGCCTGGCATAGGGGAAACAGAGCGGCGAGACAGGCGGGTACACTGAGGGTGGGCACCTACTGCCCTCCTGTCTCTCTTCTTATATACAGGCTGGGGGTGGGTACCTACCTATACAGGCAGTAGGGAGACAGATATATACAGGCTGGGGGGTGCCTACCTATACAGGCAGTAGGGAGACAGATATATACAGGCTGGGGGGTGGGTACCTATACAGGCAGTAGGGAGACAGATATATACAGGCTGGGGGGTGGGTACCTATACAGGCAGTAGGGAGACGGATACATACAGGCTGGGGGGTGGGTACCTATACAGGCAGTAGGGAGACAGATATATACAGGCTGGGGGGTGGGTACCTATACAGGCAGTAGGGAGACTGATACATACAGGCTGGGGGGTGGGGTACCTACCTATACAGGCAGTAGGGAGACGGATACATACAGGCTGGGGGGTGGGTACCTATACAGGCAGTAGGGAGACTGATACATACAGGCTGGGGGGTGGGTACCTATACAGGCAGTAGGGAGACTGATACATACAGGCTGGGGGGTGGGTACCTATACAGGCAGTAGGGAGACTGATACATACAGGCTGGGGGTGGGTACCTATACAGGCAGTAGGGAGACTGATACATACAGGCTGGGGGGTGGGTACCTACCTATACAGGCAGTAGGGAGACGGATACATACAGGCTGGGGGGTGGGTACCTATACAGGCAGTAGGGAGACTGATACATACAGGCTGGGGGTGGGTACCTATACAGGCAGTAGGGAGACTGATACATACAGGCTGGGGGGTGGGTACCTATACAGGCAGTAGGGAGACTGATACATACAGGCTGGGGGTGGGTACCTATACAGGCAGTAGGGAGACTGATACATACAGGCTGGGGGTGGGTACCTACCTATACAGGCAGTAGGGAGACGGATACATACAGGCTGGGGGGTGGGTACCTATACAGGCAGTAGGGAGACTGATACATACAGGCTGGGGGGTGGGTACCTATACAGGCAGTAGGGAGACTGATACATACAGGCTGGGGGTGGGTACCTATACAGGCAGTAGGGAGACTGATACATACAGGCTGGGGGGTGGGTACCTACCTATACAGGCAGTAGGGAGACGGATACATACAGGCTAGGGGGTGGGTACCTATACAGGCAGTAGGGAGACTGATACATACAGGCTGGGGGGTACCTACCTATACAGGCAGTAGGGAGACGGATACATACAGGCTAGGGGGTGGGTACCTATACAGGCAGTAGGGAGACGGATACATACAGGCTAGGGGGTGGGTACCTATACAGGCAGTAGGGAGACGGATACATACAGGCTGGGGGGTGCCTACCTATAAAGGCAGTAGGGAGACGGATACATACAGGCTGGGGGGTAGGTGTAGCCCCCTATCTGCACGCTCAGAATAGGCCCCTCCCCCTGCACATACATGGAACAGGCATGTCCGCAGTCTCCACATTCCTTTGGGGTAAATTCCATGTGTGTGACAAGCGGTGACCGAGGACAAGGAGGGGTTTAGGTGCAGTACATGCCAATCCCAGGTACCCGCTCACAGCTTTGCTCGAATTGCACCCCCCGTGCAGATGCCCCTGGCATGCCTCCCTGGGCCCCAGATTTAAACTGGGTACAGACGAGTGTGCAAGGCCTTACTGGCGACAGTCCATGTGCAAATGGGTACAGACGAGTGTGCAAGGCCTTACTGGCGACAGTCCATGTGCAAATGGGTACAGACGAGTGTGCAAGGCCTTACTGGCGACAGTCCATGTGCAAATGGGTACAGACGAGTGTGCAAGGCCTTACTGGCGACAGTCCATGTGCAAATGGGTACAGACGAGTGTGCAAGGCCTTACTGGCGACAGTCCATGTGCAAATGGGTACAGACGAGTGTGCAAGGCCTTAGTGGAGACAGTCCATGTGCAAATGGGTACAGACGAGTGTGCAAGGCCTTAGTGGAGACAGTCCAGGTGATACTGGGTACAGACGAGTGTGCAAGGCCTTACTGGCGACAGTCCATGTGCAAATGGGTACAGACGAGTGTGCAAGGCCTTACTGGCGACAGTCCATGTGCAAATGGGTACAGACGAGTGTGCAAGGCCTTACTGGCGACAGTCCAGGTGATACAGAGTACAGACGAGTGTGCAAGGCCTTAGTGGAGACAGTCCAGGTGATACTGGGTACAGACGAGTGTGCAAGGCCTTACTGGCGACAGTCCATGTGCAAATGGGTACAGACGAGTGTGCAAGGCATTACTGGCGACAGTCCATGTGCAAATGGGTACAGACGAGTGTGCAAGGCCTTAGTGGAGACAGTCCAGGTGATACAGAGTACAGACGAGTGTGCAAGGCCTTAGTGGAGACAGTCCAGGTGATACAGAGTACAGACGAGTGTGCAAGGCCTTACTGGAGACAGTCCAGGTGATACTGGGTACAGACGAGTGTGCAAGGCCTTACTGGAGACAGTCCAGGTGATACTGGGTACAGACGAGTGTGCAAGGCCTTACTGGAGACAGTCCAGGTGATACTGGGTACAGACGAGTGTGCAAGGCCTTACTGGAGAGAATCCAGGTGATACTGGGTACAGACGAGTGTGCAAGGCCTTACTGGAGACAGTCCAGGTGATACTGGGTACAGACGAGTGTGCAAGGCCTTACTGGAGAGAGTCCAGGTGATACTGGGTACAGACGAGTGTGCAAGGCCTTAATGGAGACAGTCCAGGTGATACTGGGTACAGACGAGTGTGCAAGGCCTTACTGGCGACAGTCCATGTGCAAATGGGTACAGACGAGTGTGCAAGGCATTACTGGCGACAGTCCATGTGCAAATGGGTACAGACGAGTGTGCAAGGCCTTAGTGGAGACAGTCCAGGTGATACAGAGTACAGACGAGTGTGCAAGGCCTTAGTGGAGACAGTCCAGGTGATACTGGGTACAGACGAGTGTGCAAGGCCTTACTGGAGAGAGTCCAGGTGATACTGGGTACAGGCGAGTGTGCAAGGCCTTACTGGAGACAGTCCAGGTGATACAGAGTACAGACGAGTGTGCAAGGCCTTAGTGGAGACAGTCCAGGTGATACAGAGTACAGACGAGTGTGCAAGGCCTTACTGGCGACAGTCCATGTGCAAATGGGTACAGACGAGTGTGCAAGGCCTTACTGGCGACAGTCCATGTGCAAATGGGTACAGACGAGTGTGCAAGGCCTTACTGGCGACAGTCCATGTGCAAATGGGTACAGACGAGTGTGCAAGGCCTTACTGGCGACAGTCCATGTGCAAATGGGTACAGACGAGTGTGCAAGGCCTTACTGGCGACAGTCCATGTGCAAATGGGTACAAACGAGTGTGCAAGGCCTTACTGGCGACAGTCCATGTGCAAATGGGTACAGACGAGTGTGCAAGGCCTTACTGGCGACAGTCCATGTGCAAATGGGTACAGACGAGTGTGCAAGGCCTTAGTGGAGACAGTCCAGGTGATACAGAGTACAGACGAGTGTGCAAGGCCTTAGTGGAGACAGTCCAGGTGATACAGAGTACAGACGAGTGTGCAAGGCCTTAGTGGAGACAGTCCAGGTGATACTGAGTACAGACGAGTGTGCAAGGCCTTACTGGAGACAGTCCAGGTGATACTGGGTACAGACGAGTGTGCAAGGCCTTACTGGAGACAGTCCAGGTGATACTGGGTACAGACGAGTGTGCAAGGCCTTACTGGAGACAGTCCAGGTGATACTGGGTACAGACGAGTGTGCAAGGCCTTACTGGAGAGAATCCAGGTGATACTGGGTACAGACGAGTGTGCAAGGCCTTACTGGAGAGAATCCAGGTGATACTGGGTACAGACGAGTGTGCAAGGCCTTAATGGAGAACAGTCCAGGTGATACTGGGTACAGACGAGTGTGCAAGGCCTTACTGGAGAGAGTCCAGGTGATACTGGGTACAGGCGAGTGTGCAAGGCCTTACTGGAGAGAATCCAGGTGATACTGGGTACAGACGAGTGTGCAAGGCCTTACTGGAGACAGTCCAGGTGATACTGGGTACAGACGAGTGTGCAAGGCCTTACTGGAGACAGTCCAGGTGATACTGGGTACAGACGAGTGTGCAAGGCCTTACTGGAGAGAATCCAGGTGATACTGGGTACAGACGAGTGTGCAAGGCCTTACTGGAGACAGTCCAGGTGATACTGGGTACAGACGAGTGTGCAAGGCCTTACTGGAGACAGTCCAGGTGATACTGGGTACAGACGAGTGTGCAAGGCCTTACTGGAGAGAATCCAGGTGATACTGGGTACAGACGAGTGTGCAAGGCCTTACTGGAGAGAATCCAGGTGATACTGGGTACAGACGAGTGTGCAAGGCCTTACTGGAGACAGTCCAGGTGATACTGGGTACAGACGAGTGTGCAAGGCCTTACTGGAGAGAATCCAGGTGATACTGGGTACAGACGAGTGTGCAAGGCCTTACTGGAGAGAATCCAGGTGATACTGGGTACAGACGAGTGTGCAAGGCCTTACTGGAGACAGTCCAGGTGATACTGGGTACAGACGAGTGTGCAAGGCCTTACTGGAGACAGTCCAGGTGATACTGGGTACAGACGAGTGTGCAAGGCCTTACTGGAGAGAATCCAGGTGATACTGGGTACAGACGAGTGTGCAAGGCCTTACTGGAGACAGTCCAGGTGATACTGGGTACAGACGAGTGTGCAAGGAGGTACTAGAGCACAAGTTGATTCTCCCGTTTCACAAGCACAAACCACAAGAAGAAGCACAAGGGAAACAGAACAAACCCACTCACCCAGTGAGGATCACATGTCCAATATCTGTGGGAGCAGCAAGGCCCCCCCCACTCACGTGCACTAATTGTCACTCTTTTGCACACAAGTCCCCTGGCACAGGGCCCCCCCCCCCGCACCCCGGCACAGGGCCCCCCCCCCAGCACCCAGCCCCCGGCACAGGGGCCCCCCCAGCACCCAGTCCCCTGGCACAGGGGCCCCAGCCCAGTCCCCACACCCAGTCCCCTGGCACAGGGGCCCCCAGCACCCAGTCCCTGGCACAGGGGCCCCCCAGCACCCAGTCCCCTGGCACAGGGCCCCCCAGCACCCAGTCCCCTGCACAGGGGCCGCCCCCAGCACCCAGTCCCCTGGCACAGGGCCTCCCCCAGCACCCAGTCCCCTGGCACAGGGGCCCCCCCAGCACCCAGTCCCTGGCACAGGGCCCCCCCAGCACCCAGTCCCCTGGCACAGGGGCCCCCCAGCACCCAGTCCCCTGGCACAGGGGCCCCCCGCACCCAGTCCCCCTGGCACAGGGGCCCCACCAGCACCCAGTCCCCTGGCACAGGGGCCCCCCAGCACCCAGTCCCCTGGCACAGGGCCCCCCAGCACCCAGTCCCCTGGCACAGGGGCCCCCCAGCACCCAGTCCCTGGCACAGGGGCCCCCCCAGCACGCCAGTCCCCTGGCACAGGGGCCCCCCCAGCACCCAGTCCCCTGGCACAGGGGCCCCCCCCACCCGCAGCCCCGCCAGTCCCCTGGCACAGGGGCCCCCCCAGCACCCAGTCCCCTGGCACAGGGGGCCCCCCCAGCACCCAGTCCCCTGGCACAGGGGCCCCCCCAGCACCCAGTCCCCTGGCACAGGGCCCCCCCCAGCACCCAGTCCCCTGGCACAGGGGCCCCCCCAGCACCAGTCCCCTGGCACAGGGGCCCCCCCCAGCACTCAGTCCCCTGGCACAGGGGCCCCCCCCAGCACTCAGTCCCCTGGCACAGGGCCCCCCCCAGCACTCAGTCCCCTGGCACAGGGGCCCCCCCCAGCACTCAGTCCCCTGGCACAGGGGCCCCCCCCAGCACTCAGTCCCTGGCACAGGGCCCCCCCAGCAACTCAGTCCCCTGGCAGCAGGGGCCCCCCCCAGCACTCAGTCCCCTGGCACAGGGGCCCCCCCAGCACTCAGTCCCTGGCACAGGGCCCCCGCCCAGCACTCAGTCCCCTGGCACAGGGGCCCCCCCTCCAGCACTCAGTCCCCTGGCACAGGGGCCCCCCCAGCACTCAGTCCCCTGGCACAGGGGCCCCGACCCCAGCACTCAGTCCCCTGGCATCAGGGCCCCCCCAGCACTCAGTCCCCTGGCACAGGTGGCCCCCCCAGCACTCAGTCCCTGGCACAGGGGCCCCCCCCGCACTCAGTCCCCTGGCACAGGGGCGCCCCCCAGCACTCAGTCCCCTGGCACAGGGGCCCCCCCAGCACCCAGTTTCCTGGCACAGGGGCCCCCCCAGCACCCAGTTTCCTGGCACAGGGGCCCCCCCAGCACCCAGTCCCCTGGCACAGGGGCCCCCCCAGCACTCAGTCCCTACATGCCCCCAGTCAAACCCTTCCATAGTCGAGGCCTTTCCCCAGTCAGCTGTTTACCTGGCGCCTACTTGGTACTTACCAGCGAACCCTCAGAAGTCACCCCTCATGCCCCGAGCCTGCCCCCCCCCCATACCCCAGTGGGCACTTACCTGGAGCCTTCCTGTGCCCCGTGAGTATGGTCTCCCCGGTGACTGGGTGCAGCCACGTCGTACTCTTTGCTTCTTCACTGGGGGGGAAAGCACTTATGTTAGAGCCACAAACTGAGTGTGAGTGTGAGTTGGCACAGAGTACAGGTACATGTGAGTGTCAGTGCAAGTGTAGCTCAGGTGAGTGGGGCACAGGGAGTAGATGGGGGTGAGTGGGGCACAGGGAGTAGATGGGGGTGAGTGGGGCACAGGGAGTAGATGAGGGTGAGTGGGCACAGGGAGTAGATGGGGTGAGTGGGCACAGGGAGTAGATGGGGTGAGTGGGGCAACAGGGAGTAGATGGGGGTGAGTGGGGCACAGGGAGTAGATGGGGGTGAGTGGGGCACAGGGAGTAGATGGGGGTGAGTGGGGCACTGGGAGTAGATGGGGGTGAGTGGGGCACAGGGAGTAGATAGGGGTGAGTGGGGCACAGGGAGTAGATGGGGGTGAGTGGGGCACAGGGAGTAGATGGGGGTGAGTGGGGCACAGGGAGTAGATGGGGGTGAGTGTAGCTCAGGTGAGTGGGGCACAGGGAGTAGATAGGGGTGAGTGGGGCACAGGGAGTAGATAGGGGTGAGTGGGGCACAGGGAGTAGATAGGGGTGAGTGGGGCACAGGGAGTAGATAGGGGTGAGTGGGGCACAGGGAGTAGATAGGGGTGAGTGGGGCACAGGGAGTAGATAGGGGTGAGTGGGGGCAAGGGAGTAGATAGGGGTGAGTGGGTCGCACAGGGAGTGAATTAGGGGTGAGTGTAGCTCAGGTGAGTGGGGCACAGGGAGTAGATAGGGGTGAGTGGGGCACAGGTAGTAGATAGGGGTGAGTGTAGCTCAGGTGAGTGGGGCACAGGGAGTAGATAGGGGTGAGTGGGGCACAGGGAGTAGATAGGGGTGAGTGTAGCTCAGGTGAGTGGGGGCCACAGGGAGTAGATAGGGGTGAGTGTAGCTCAGGTGAGTGGGCACAGGGAGTAGATAGGGGTGAGTGTAACTCAGGTGAGTGGGGCACAGGGAGTAGATAGGGGTGAGTGGGGCACAGGGAGTAAGATAGGGGTGAGTGTAGCTCAGGTGAGTGGGGCATAGGGAGTAGATAGGGGTGAGTGGGGCACAGGGAGTAGATAGGGGTGAGTGGGGCACAGGGAGTAGATAGGGGTGAGTGTAGCTCAGGTGAGTGGGGCATAGGGAGTAGATAGGGGTGAGTGGGGCACAGGGAGTAAGATGGGGGTGAGTGGGGCACAGGGAGTAGATGGGGGTGAGTGGGGCACAGGGAGTAGATGGGGGGAGTGGGGCACAGGGAGTAGATGGGGGTGAGTGGGGCACAGGGAGTAGATGGGGGTGAGTGGGGCACAGGGAGTAGATGGGGGTGAGTGGGGCACAGGGAGTAGATGGGGTGAGTGGGGCACAGGGAGTAGAAATGGGGGTGAGTGGGGCACAGGGAGTAGATGGGGGTGAGTGGGGCACAGGGAGTAGATGGGGGTGAGTGGGGCACAGGGAGTAGATGGGGGTGAGTGTAGCTCAGGTGAGTGGGGCACAGGGAGTAGATAGGGGTGAGTGGGGCACAGGGAGTAGATAGGGGTGAGTGGGGCACAGGGAGTAGATAGGGGTGAGTGGGGGCACAGGGAGTAGATAGGGGTGAGTGGGGCACAGGGAGTAGATAGGGGTGAGTGGGGCACAGGGAGTAGATAGGGGTGAGTGGGGCACAGGGAGTAGATAGGGTTGAGTGGGGCACAGGGAGTAGATAGGGGTGAGTGGGGCTACAGGGAGTAGTAGGGGTGAGTGGGGCACAGGGAGTAGATAGGCGGTGAGTGGGGCACAGGGAGTAGATAGGGGTGAGTGGGGCACAGGGAGTAGATAGGTGGTGAGTGGGGCACAGGGAGTAGATAGGGGTGAGTGGGGCACAGGGAGTAGATAGGGGTGAGTGTAGCTCAGGTGAGTGGGGCACAGGAGTGAGTAGATAGGGGTGAGTGGGGCACAGGTAAGTTAGTATAGGGGTGAGTGTAGCTCAGGTGAGTGGGGCACAGGGAGTAGATAGGGGTGAGTGGGGCACAGGGAGTAGATAGGGGTGAGTGTAGCTCAGGTGAGTGGGGCACAGGGAGTAGATAGGGGTTGAGTGTAGCTCAGGTGAGTGGGGCACAGGGAGTAGATAGGGGGTGAGTGTAACTCAGGTGAGTGGGGCACAGGGAGTAGATAGGGGTGAGTGGGGCACAGGGAGTAGATAGGGGTGAGTGTAGCTCAGGTGAGTGGGGCATAGGGAGTAGATAGGGGTGAGTGGGGCACAGGGAGTAGATAGGGGTGAGTGGGGCACAGGGAGTAGATAGGGGTGAGTGTAGCTCAGGTGAGTGGGGCATAGGGAGTAAGATAGGGGTGAGTGGGGCACAGGGAGGTAGATAGGGGTGAGTGGGGCACAGGGAGTAGATAGGGGTGAGTGGGGCACAGGGAGTAGATAGGGGTGAGTGTAACTCAGGTGAGTGGGGCAACAGGGAGTAGATAGGGGTGAGTGTAACTCAGGTGAGTGGGCACAGGGAGTAGATAGGGGTGAGTGTAGCTCAGGTGAGTGGGGCACAGGGAGTAGATAGGGGTGAGTGGGGCACAGGGAGTAGATAGGGGTGAGTGGGGCACAGGGAGTAGATAGGGGTGAGTGGGGCACAGGGAGTAGGTATGGGGGTGAGTGGGGCACAGGGAGTAGATAGGGGTGAGTGGGGCACAGGGAGTAGATAGGGGTGAGTGGGGCATAGGGAGTAGATAGGGGTGAGTGGGGCATAGGGAGTTAGATAGGGGTGAGTGGGGCACAGGGAGTAGATAGGGGTGAGTGGGGGCACAGGGAGTAGATGGGGTGAGTGGGGCAAACAGGGAGTAGATGGGTGGGTGAGTGGGGCACAGGGAGTAGATGGGGGTGAGTGGGGCACAGGGAGTAGATGGGGGTGAGTGGGGCACAGGGAGTAAGATAGGGTGAGTGGGGCACAGGGAGTAGATAGGGGTGGTGTAACTCAGGTGAGTGGGGCACGGAGTAGATAGGGGTGAGTGTAACTCAGGTGAGTGGGGCTCAGGGAGTAGATAGGGGTGAGTGTAACTCAGGTGAGTTGGGCTCAGGGAGTACATAGGGGTGAGTGTAGCTCAGGTGAGTGGGGCTCAGGGAGTAGATAGGGGTGAGTGGGGCTCAGGGAGTAGATAAGGGGTGAGTGGGGGCACAGGGAGTAGATAGGGGTGAGTGGGGCACAGGGAGTAGATAGGGGTGAGTGGGGCACAGGGAGTAGATAGGGGTGAGTGTAACTCTAGGTGAGTGGGGCACAGGGAGTAGATAGGGGTGAGTGTAACTCAGGTGAGTGGGGCTCAGGGAGTAGATAGGGGTGAGTGTACTTCAGGTGAGTGGGGCTCAGGGAGTAGATAGGGGTGAGTGTAACTCAGGTGAGTGGGGCTCAGGGAGTAGATAGGGGTGAGTGTAGCTCAGGTGAGTGGGGCTCAGGGAGTAGATAGGGGTGAGTGGGGCTCAGGGAGTAGATAGGGGTGGTGGTAGCTCAGGGAGTAGATAGGGGTGAGTGTGACTCAGGTGAGTGGGGCACAGGGAGTAGATAGGGGTGAGTGGGGCACAGGGAGTAGATAGGGGTGAGTGGGGCACAGGGAGTAGATTAGAGGGGTGAGTGGGGCACAGGGAGTAGATAGGGGTGAGTGGGGCACAGGGAGTAGATAGGGGTGAGTGGGGCACAGGTGAGTGGGGCACAGGGAGTAGATAGGGGTGAGTGGGGCACAGGTGAGTGGGGCACAGGGAGTAGATAGGGGTGAGTGGGGCACAGGGAGTAGATTGGGGTGAGTGGGGCACAGGGAGTAGATAGGGGTGAGTGGGGCACAGGTGAGTGGGGCACAGGGAGTAGATAGGGGGTGAGTGGGGCACAGGGAGTAGATAGGGGTGAGTGGGGCACAGGGAGTAGATGGGGTGAGTGGGGCACAGGGAGTAGATAGGGGTGATTGTGACTCAGGTGAGTGGGGCACAGGGAGTAGATAGGGGTTGAGTGGGGCACAGGGAGTAGATAGGGGTGAGTGGGGCACAGGGAGTAGATAGGGGTGAGTGGGGCACAGGTGAGTGGGGCACAGGGAGTAGATAGGGGTGAGTGGGGCACAGGTGAGTGGGGCACAGGGAGTAGATAGGGGTGAGTGGGGCACAGGGAGTAGATTGGGGTGAGTGGGGCACAGGTGAGTGGGGCACAGGGAGTAGATAGGGGTGAGTGGGGCACAGGTGAAGTGGGCACAGGGAGTAGATAGGGGTGAGTGGGGCACAGGGAGTAGATAGGGGTGAGTGGGGCACAGGGAGTAGATAGGGGTGAGTGGGGGCAGCAGGGAGTAGATAGGGGTGAGTGGGGCACAGGGAGTAGATAGGGGTGAGCTGGGGCAAAGGGAGTAGATAGGGGTGAGTGGGGCACAGGGAGTAGATAGGGGTGAGTGTGACTCAGGTGAGTGGGGCACAGGGAGTAGATAGGGGTGAGTGGGGCACAGGGAGTAGATAGGGGTGAGTGGGGCACAGGGAGTAGATGGGGTGAGTGGGGCACAGGGAGTAGATAGGGGTGAGTGGGGCACAGGGAGTAGATAGGGGTGAGTGGGGCACAGGGAGTAGATAGGGGTGAGTGTGACTCAGGTGAGTGGGGCACAGGGAGTAGATAGGGGTGAGTGGGGCACAGGGAGTAGATAGGGGTGAGTGGGGCACAGGGAGTAGATAGGGGTGAGTGTGACTCAGGTGAGTGGGGCACAGGGAGTAGATAGGGGGTGAGTGGGGCACAGGGAGTAGATAGGGGTGAGTGGGGCACAGGGAGTAGATAGGGGTGAGTGGGACACAGGGAGTAGATAGGGGTGAGTGGGGCACAGGGAGTAGATAGGGGTGAGTGGGCACAGGGAGTAGATAGGGGTGAGTGGGGCACAGGGAGTAGATGGGGGTGAGTGGGGCACAGGGAGTAGATAGGGGTGAGTGGGGCACAGGGAGTAGATAGGGGTGAGTGGGGCACAGGGAGTAGATAGGGGTGAGTGGGGCACAGGGAGTAGATAGGGGTGAGTGGGGCACAGGGAGTAGATAGGGGTGAGTGGGGCACAGGGAGTAGATAGGGGTGAGTGGGGCACAGGGAGTAGATAGGGGTGAGTGGGACACAGGGAGTAGATAGGGGTGAGTGGGGCACAGGGAGTAGATGGGGGTGAGTGGGGCACAGGGAGTAGATAGGGGTGAGTGGGACACAGGGAGTAGATAGGGGTGAGTGGGGCACAGGAGTAGATAGGGGTGAGTGGGGCACAGGGAGTAGATGGGGGTGAGTGGGGCACAGGGAGTAGATAGGGGTGAGTGGGGCACAGGGAGTAGATAGGGGTGAGTGGGGCACAGGGAGTAGATAGGGGTGAGTGGGGCACAGGGAGTAGATAGGGGTGAGTGGGGCACAGGGAGTAGATGGGGGTGAGTGGGGCACAGGGAGTAGATGGGGTGAGTGGGGCACAGGGAGTAGATGGGGTGGTGGGGCACAGGGAGTAGATAGGGGTGAGTGGGACAGGGAGTAGATGGAGTGAGTGGGGCACAGGGAGTAGATAGGGGTGAGTGGGACACAGGGAGTAGATAGGGTTGAGTGGGGCACAGGGAGTAGATAGGGGTGAGTGGGTACACAGGGGAGTAGATAGAGTGAGTGGGGCACAGGGAGTAGATAGGGGTGAGTGGGACACAGGGAGTAGATAGGGGTGAGTGGGGCACAGGGAGTAGATAGGGGTGAGTGGGACACAGGGAGTAGATAGGAGTGAGTGGGGCACAGGGAGTAGATAGGGGTGAGTGGGACACAGGGAGTAGATAGGGGTGAGTGGGGCAAGGGAGTAGATAGGGGTGAGTGGGACACAGGGAGTAGATAGGAGTGAGTGGGGCACAGGGAGTAGATAGGGGTGAGTGGGACACAGGGAGTAGATAGGAGTGAGTGGGGCACAGGGAGTAGATAGGGGTGAGTGGGGCTCAGGGAGTAGATAGGGGTGAGTGGGGCACAGGGAGTAGATAGGGGTGAGCGGGGCATAGGGGTGAGTGGGGCACAGGGAGTAGATAGGGGTGAGTGGGGCACAGGGAGTAGATAGGGGTGAGTGGGGCACAGGGAGTAGATAGGGGTGAGTGGGGCACAGGGAGTAGATAGGGGTGAGTGGGGCACAGGGAGTAGATAGGGGTGAGTGGGACACAGGGAGTAGATAGGGGTGAGTGGGGCACAGGGAGTAGATAGGGGTGAGTGGGGCACAGGGAGTAGATAGGGGTGAGTGGGGCACAGGGAGTAGATAGGGGTGAGTGGGGCACAGGGAGTAGATAGGGGTGAGTGGGGCACAGGGAGTAGATAGGGGTGAGTGGGGCACAGGGAGTAGATAGGGGTGAGTGGGGCACAGGGAGTAGATAGGGTGAGTGGGGCACAGGGAGTAGATAGGGGTAGAGTGGGGCACAGGGAGTAGATAGGGGTGAGTGGGGCACAGGGAGTAGATAGGGGTGAGTGGGGCACAGGGAGTAGATAGGGGTGAGTGGGACACAGGGAGTAGATAGGGGTGAGTGGGGCACAGGGAGTAGATAGGGGTGAGTGGGACACAGGGAGTAGATAGGGGTGAGTGGGGCCAGGAGTAGATAGGGGTGAGTGGGGCACAGGGAGTAGATAGGGGTGAGTGGGACACAGGGAGTAGATAGGGGTGAGTGGGGGGCAGCAGGAGAGTAGATAGGGGTGAGTGGGGCACAGGGAGTAGATAGGGGTGAGTGGGGCACAGGGAGTAGATAGGGGTGAGTGGGGCACAGGGAGTAGATAGGGGTGAGTGGGGCACAGGGAGTAGATAGGGGTGAGTGGGGCACAGGGAGTAGATAGGGGTGAGTGGGACACAGGGAGTAGATAGGGGTGAGTGGGGCACAGGGAGTAGATAGGGGTGAGTGGGACACAGGGAGTAGATAGGGGTGAGTGGGGCAGTGAGTGCAGGTGAGTGTGAGTCTCCCCCCCCGGTACCCCAGGCCCAGCCCGTGCCTCACACTCACACTCACACTCACACTCACACTCACACTCACACTCACACTTACTTGATAAAGAATACGCGGCCCCCCCGGGAGATGCCGAAGCGCCAGGAGCCCGGCAGGGAGGGGAGCCAGTCCGGGGCCGCCATTTGTGTCAGCAGCGGGAGCGCGCACCGGGCACTACTCTCCCTTCCACTCGCACTCTCGCCCCGCCCCCTCCCTGCGCGCTCACTGCAACCCAATCAGCTGCAGCCTACAGGGACGCGCACTGCCCAGCCCCGCCCCCTCCCCTAGGGTCCCGGATACTGAGAGAGAAGCGCTGTCTGAGGGGAGAGCGGCACTGACTGGGGGTACAGCCTTGTGAGAGACAGCTGGGGGCACTGACTGGGGGTACAGCCTTGTGAGAGACAGCTGGGGGGCACTGACTGGGGACAAGCCTTGTGAGAGACAGCTGGGGGCACTGACTGGGGGTACAGCCTTGTGAGAGACAGCTGGGGGCACTGACTGGGGGTACAGCCTTGTGAGAGACAGCTGGGGGCACTGACTGGGGTACAGCCTTGTGAGAGACAGCTGGGGGCACTGACTGGGTACAGCCTTGTGAGAGACAGCTGGGGGGCAACTGACTGGGGGTACAGCCTTGTGAGAGACAGCTGGGGGGGCACTGACTGGGGGTACAGCCTTGTGAGAGACAGCTGGGGGGCACTGAACTGGGGTACAGCCTTGTGAGAGACAGCTGGGGGCACTGACTGGGGGTACAGCCTTGTGAGAGACAGCTGGGGGGCACTGACTGGGGTACAGCCTTGTGAGAGACAGCTGGGGGCACTGACTGGGGGTACAGCCTTGTGAGAGACAGCTGGGGCACTGACTGGGGGTACAGCCTTGTGAGAGACAGCTGGGGGCACTGACTGGGGTACAGCCTTGTGAGAGACAGCTGGGGCACTGACTGGGGGTACAGCCTTGTGGAGACAGCTGGGGGGCACTGACTGGGGGAACAGCCTTGTGAGAGACAGCTGGGGGGCACTGACTGGGGGTACAGCCTTGTGAGAGACAGCTGGGGGGCACTGACTGGGGGTACAGCCTTGTGAGAGACAGCTGGGGCACTGACTGGGGGTACAGCCTTGTGAGAGACAGCTGGGGGGCACTGACTGGGGGTACAGCCTTGTGAGAGACAGCTGGGGGGCACTGACTGGGGTACAGCCTTGTGTGAGACAGCTGGGGGGCACTGACTGGGGTACAGCCTTGTGAGAGACAGCTGGGGGGCACTGACTGGGGGTACAGCCTTGTGAGAGACAGCTGGGGGGCACTGACTGGGGTACAGCCTTGTGAGAGACAGCTGGGGGCACTGACTGGGGTACAGCCTTGTGAGAGACAGCTGGGGGGCACTGACTGGGGGTACAGCCTTGTGAGAGACAGCTGGGGGGCACTGACTGGGGACAGCTTGTGAGAGACAGCTGGGGGCACTGACTGGGGTACAGCCTTGTGAGAGACAGCTGGGGGGCACTGACTGGGGGTAAGCCTTGTGAGAGACAGCTGGGGGGCACTGACTGGGGTAAAGCCTTGTGAGAGACAGCTGGGGGGCACTGAACTGGGGGTACAGCCTTGTGAGAGACAGCTGGGGGGCACTGCTTGGGGTACAGCCTTGTGAGAGAAGCAGCTGGGGCACTGACTGGGGGTACAGCCTTGTGAGAGACAGCTGGGGGGCACTGACTGGGGTACAGCCTTGTGAGAGACAGCTGGGGGGCACTGGCTGGGGTACAGCCTTGTGAGAGACAGCTGGGGGGCACTGACTGGGGTACAGCCTTGTGAGAGACAGCTGGGGGGCACTGACTGGGGGTACAGCCTTGTGTGAGACAGCTGGGCGGTACTGACTGGGGTACAGCCCTTGTGAGAGACAGCTGGGGGGCACTGACTGGGGGTACAGCCTTGTGAGAGACAGCTGGGGGGCACTGATTGGGGGTACAGCCTTGTGTGAGACAGCTGGGGGGCACTGGATGGGGTACAGCCTTGTGAGAGACAGCTGGGGGGCACTGACTGGGGGTACAGCCTTGTGAGAGACAGCCTGGGGGCACTGACTGGGGTACAGCCTTGTGAGAGACAGCTGGGGGCACTGATTGGGGGTACAGCCTTGTGAGAGACAGCTGGGGGCACTGACTGGGGGTACAGCCTTGTGAGAGACAGCTGGGGGGCACTGACTGGGGTACAGCCTTGTGAGAGACAGCTGGGGGCACTGACTGGGGGTACAGCCTTGTGAGAGACAGCTGGGGGGTACTGACTGGGGTACAGCCTTGTGAGAGACAGCTGGGGGGTACTGACTGGGGGTACAGCCTTGTGAGAGACAGCTGGGGGGCACTGACTGGGGGTACAGCCTTGTGAGAGACAGCTGGGGGTACTGACTGGGGGTACAGCCTTGTGAGAGACAGCTGGGGGGGCCACTGACTGGGGGTACAGCCTTGTGAGAGACAGCTGGGGGGCACTGACTGGGCGGTACAGCCTTGTGAGAGACAGCTGGGGGGCGTTGACTGGGGGTACAGCCTTGTGAGAGACAGCTGGGGGCACTGACTGGGGGGTACAGCCTTGTGAGAGACAGCTGGGGGGCACTGACTGGGATACAGCCTTGTGAGAGACAGCTGGGGGGCACTGACTGGGGTACAGCCTTGTGAGAGACAGCTGGGGGCACTGACTGGGGGTACAGCTTGTGAGAGACAGCTGGGGGCACTGACTGGGGTAGAGCCTTGTGAGAGACAGCTGGGGGGCACTGACTGGGGTACAGCCTTGTGAGAGACAGCTGGGGGCACTGACTGGGGGTACAGCCTTGTGAGAGACAGCTGGGGGCACTGACTGGGGGTACAGCCTTGTGAGAGACAGCTGGGGGCACTGACTGGGGTACAGCCTTGTGAGAGACAGCTGGGGGGCACTGCTGGGGGTACAGCCTTGTGTGAGACAGCTGGGCGGTACTGACTGGGGTACAGCCTTGTGAGAGACAGCTGGGGGGCACTGACTGGGGGTACAGCCTTGTGAGAGACAGCTGGGGGGCACTGACTGGGGGTACAGCCTTGTGGAGAGACAGCTGGGGGGTACTGACTGGGGTAACAGCCTTGTGAGAGACAGCTGGGGGCACTGACTGGGGGTACAGCCTTGTGAGAGACAGCTGGGGGGCACTGACTTGGGGTACAGCCTTGTGAGAGACAGCTGGGGGGCACTGACTGGGGTACAGCCTTGTGAGAGACAGCTGGGGGCACTGACTGGGGTACAGCCTTGTGAGAGACAGCTGGGGCACTGACTGGGGGTACAGCCTTGTGAGAGACAGCTGGGGGGCACTGACTGGGGGTTAAGCCTTGTGAGAGACAGCTGGGGGGCACTGACTGGGGGTACAGCTTGTGAGAGACAGCTGGGGGGCACTGACTGGAGGTACAGCCTTGTGAGAGACAGCTGGGGGGTACTGACTGGGGTACAGCCTTGTGAGAGACAGCTGGGGGCACTGACTGGGGGTACAGCCTTGTGAGAGACAGCTGGGGGGCACTGACTGGGGTACAGCCTTGTGAGAGACAGCTGGGGGCATGACTGGGGTGTACAGCCTTGTGAGAGACAGCTGGGGGGGCACTGACTGGAGGTACAGCCTTGTGAGAGACAGCTGGGGGGGCACTGACTGGGGTACAGCCTTGTGAGAGACAGCTGGGGGCACTGACTGGGGGTACAGCCTTGTGAGAGACAGCTGGGGGCACTGACTGGGGGTACAGCCTTGTGAGAGACAGCTGGGGGGCACTGACTGGGGGTACAGCCTTGTGAGAGACAGCTGGGGGCACTGACTGGGGGTACAGCCTTGTGAGAGACAGCTGGGGCACTGACTGGGGTACAGCCTTGTGAGAGACAGCTTGGGGCACTGACTGGGGGTACAGCCTTGTGAGAGACAGCTGGGGGGCACTGACTGGAGGTACAGCCTTGTGAGAGACAGCTGGGGGGCACTGACTGGGGGTACAGCCTTGTGAGAGACAGCTGGGGGCACTGACTGGGGTACAGCCTTGTGAGAGACAGCTGGGGGCACCTGACTGGGTACAGCCTTGTGAGAGACAGCTGGGGGCACTGACTGGGGTTCAGCCTTGTGAGAGACAGCTGGGGGGCACTGACTGGGGGTACAGCCTTGTGTGAGACAGCTGGGCGGTACTGACTGGGGTACAGCCTTGTGAGAGACAGCTGGGGGGCACTGACTGGGGTACAGCCTTGTGTGAGACAGCTGGGGGGCACTGACTGGGGGTACAGCCTTGTGAGAGACAGCTGGGGGGCACTGACTGGGGGTACAGCCTTGTGAGAGACAGCTGGGGGGCACTGACTGGGGTACAGCCTTGTGAGAGACAGCTGGGGGGCACTGACTGGGGGTACAGCCTTGTGAGAGACAGCTGGGGGCACTGACTGGGGGTACAGCCTTGTGAGAGACAGCTGGGGGCACTGACTGGGGTACAGCCTTGTGAGAGACAGCTGGGGGCACTGACTGGGGGTACAGCCTTGTGAGAGACAGCTGGGGGGCACTGACTGGAGGTACAGCCTTGTGAGAGACAGCTGGGGGGCACTGACTGGGGTACAGCCTTGTGAGAGACAGCTGGGGGCACTGACTGGGGTACAGCCTTGTGAGAGACAGCTGGGGGGCACTGACGGGGTACAGCCTTGTGAGAGACAGCTGGGGGCACTGACTGGGGTTCAGCATTGTGAGAGACAGCTGGGGGGCACTGACTGGGGGTACAGCCTTGTGTGAGACAGCTGGGCGGTACTGACTGGGGTACAGCCTTGTGAGAGACAGCTGGGGGGCACTGACTGGGGTACAGCCTTGTGTGAGACAGCTGGGGGGCACTGACTGGGGGTACAGCCTTGTGTGAGACAGCTGGGGGGCACTGACTGGGGGTACAGCCGTTGTGAGAGACAGCTGGGGGGCAACTGACTGGGGTACAGCTTGGTGTGAGACAGCTGGGCGGTACTGACTGGGGTACAGCCTTGTGAGAGACAGCTGGGGGGCACTGACTGGGGTACAGCCTTGTGTGAGACAGCTGGGGGGCACTGACTGGGGTACAGCCTTGGTGAGAGACAGCTTGGGGGGCACTGACTGGGGTACAGCCTTGTGAGAGACAGCTGGGGGGCACTGACTGGGGTACAGCCTTGTGAGAGACAGCTGGGGGGCACTGACTGGGGTACAGCCTTGGTGAGAGACAGCTGGGGGGCACTGACTGGGGTACAGCCTTGTGAGAGACAGCTGGGGGCACTGACTGGGGGTACAGCCTTGTGAGAGACAGCTGGGGGCACTGACTGGGGGTACAGCTTGTGAGAGACAGCTGGGGGCACTGACTGGGGTACAGCCTTGTGAGAGACAGCTGGGGGCACTGACTGGGGGTACAGCCTTGTGAGAGACAGCTGGGGGCACTGACTGGGGTACAGCCTGTGAGAGACAGCTGGGGGGCACTGACTGTGGGTACAGCCTTGTGAGAGACAGCTGGGGGGCACTGACTGGGGTACAGCTTGTGAGAGACAGCTGGGGGCCACTGACTGGGGGTACAGCCTTGTGAGAGACAGCTGGGGGCAGCTGACTGGGGGTACAGCCTTGTGAGAGACAGCTGGGGGGCACTGACTGGGGTACAGCCTTGTGAGAGACAGCTGGGGGGCACTGACTGGGTACAGCCTTGTGAGAGACAGCTGGGGGGCACTGACTGGGGTACAGCCTTGTGTGAGACAGCTGGGGGGCACTGACTGGGGGTACAGCCTTGTGAGAGACAGCTGGGGGCACTGACTGGGGGTACAGCCTTGTGAGAGACAGCTGGGGGGCACTGACTGGGGTACAGCCTTGTGAGAGACAGCTGGGGGGCACTGACTGGGGTACAGCCTTGTGAGAGACAGAATGGGGGCACTGACTGGGGGTACAGCCTTGTGAGAGACAGCTGGGGGCACTGACTGGGGTACAGCCTTGTGAGAGACAGCTGGGGGCACTGACTGGGGTACAGCCTTGTGAGAGGCAGCTGGGGGCACTGACTGGGGTACAGCCTTGTGAGAGACAGCTGGGGGCACTGACTGGGGGTACAGCCTTGTGAGAGACAGCTGGGGGACACTGACTGGGGGTACAGCTTGTGAGAGACAGCTGGGGGGCACTGACTGGGGTACAGCCTTGTGTGAGACAGCTGGGGGCACTGACTGGGGTACAGCCTTGTGAGAGACAGCTGGGGGGCACTGACTGGGGTACAGCCTTGTGAGAGACAGCTGGGGGGCACTGACTGGGGGTACAGCCTTGTGAGAGACACCTGGGGGGCACTGACTGGGGGTACAGCCTTGTGAGAGACAGCTGGGGGGCACTGACTGGGGGTACAGCCTTGTGAGAGACAGCTGGGGGCACTGACTGGGGGTACAGCCTTGTGAGAGACAGCTGGGGGGCACTGACTGGGGGTACAGCCTTGTGTGAGACAGCTTGGGGGGCACGACTGGGGTACAGCCTTGTGAGAGACAGCTGGGGGGCACTGACTGGGGGTACAGCCTTGTGAGAGACAGCTGGGGGCACTGACTGGGGGTACAGCCTTGTGAGAGACAGCTGGGGGGCACTGACTGGGGTACAGCCTTGTGAGAGACAGCTGGGGGGCACTGACTGGGGTACAGCCTTGTGAGAGACAGCTGGGGGGCACTGACTGGGGTACAGCCTTGTGAGAGACAGCTGGGGCACTGACTGGGGGTACAGCCGCTTGTGAGAGACAGCTGGGGGGCACTGACTGGGGTACAGCTTGTGAGAGACAGCTGGGGGGCACTGACTGGGGTACAGCCTTGTGAGAGACAGCTGGGGGGCACTGACTGGGGTACAGCCTTGTGTGAGACAGCCTGGGGGGCACTGACTGGGGGTACAGCCTTGTGAGAGACAGCTGGGGGCACTGACTGGGGGTACAGCCTTGTGAGAGACAGCTGGGGGGCACTGACTGGGGTACAGCCTTGTGAGAGACAGCTGGGGGGCACTGACTGGGGTACAGCCTTGTGAGAGACAGCTGGGGGGCACTGACTGGGGGTACAGCCTTGTGAGAGACAGCTGGGGGGCACTGACTGGGGTACAGCCTTGTGAGAGACAGCTGGGGGCACTGACTGGGGTAATCAGCCTTGTGAGAGGCAGCTGGGGGCACTGACTGGGTACAGCCTTGTGAGAGACAGCTGGGGGCACTGACTGGGGGTAACAGCCTTGTGAGAGACAGCTGGGGGACACTGACTGGGGGTACAGCCTTGTGAGAGACAGCTGGGGGCACTGACTGGGGTACAGCCTTGTGTGAGACAGCTGGGGGGCCTGACTGGGGTACAGCCTTGTGAGAGACAGCTGGGGGGCACTGACTGGGGTACAGCCTTGTGAGAGACAGCTGGGGGGCACTGACTGGGGGTACAGCCTTGTGAGAGACACCTGGGGGGCACTGACTGGGGTACAGCTTGTGAGAGACAGCTGGGGGGCCACTGACTGGGGGTACAGCCTTGTGAGAGACAGCTGGGGGCACTGACTGGGGGTACAGCCTTGTGAGAGACAGCTGGGGGGCACTGACTGGGGGTACAGCCTTGTGTGAGACAGCTGGGGGGCACTGACTGGGGTACAGCCTTGTGAGAGACAGCTGGGGGGCACTGACTGGGGTACAGCCTTGTGAGAGACAGCTGGGGGCACTGACTGGGGGTACAGCCTTGTGAGAGACAGCTGGGGGGCACTGACTGGGGGTACAGCCTTGTGTGAGACAGCTGGGGGGCACTGACTGGGGTACAGCCTTGTGAGAGACAGCTGGGGGGCACTGACTGGGGTACAGCCTTGTGAGAGACAGCTGGGGGGCACTGACTGGGGTACAGCCTTGTGAGATCACTATATATAAATATATAAGGGGGGGCAGTAATGAAATAGAGAAAGTACAGGGAAGAGCGACTAAGCTGATAAAGGGAATGGGCTCAGTTATGGGGAAAGGCTGGCCCAGTTGGGATTGGTTACACTGGGGGGGGGGGGTGGGGGGGGGGGGGGGGGGGGGGGGCAGTTAAAAGGGGGGGTCACTATATATAAATATATAAGTGGGGGGCAGTAATGAAATAGAGAAAGTACAGGGAAGAGCGAAACTAAGCTGATAAAGGGAATGGGCTCAGTTATGGGGAAAGGCTGGCCCAGTTGGGATTGGTTACACTGGGGGGCAGTTAAGGGGGGGTCACTATATATAAAATATATAAGGGGGGGGGCAGTAATGAAATAGAGAAAGTACAGGGAAGAGCGACTAAGCTGATAAAGGGAATGGGCTCAGTTATGGGGAAAGGCTGGCCCAGTTGGGATTGGTTACACTGGGGGGGGGGGGTGGGCAGTTAAGGGGGGGGGTCACTATATATATAATTATAGAGGGGGGGGGGCAGTAATGAAATAGAGAAAGTACAGGGAAGAGCGACTAAGCTGATAAAGGGAATGGGCTCAGTTATGGGGAAAGGCTGGCCCAGTTGGGACTGGTTACACTGGGGGGGGGGGGGGCAGTTAAGGGGGGGTCACTATATATAAATATATAAGGGGGGCACTGGATACAGATCCAGTCAGCTTCCTGATTGGCTACAGGTTGGTCTAGCCCAGTCAGCTTCCTGATTGGCTACAGGTTGGTCTAGTCCAGTCAGCTTCCTGATTGGCTACAGGTTGGTCTAGCCCAGTCAGCTTCCTGATTGGCTACAGGTTGGTCTAGCCCAGTCAGCTTCCTGATTGGCTACAGGTTGGTCTAGCCCAGTCAGCTTCCTGATTGGCTACAGGTTGGTCTAGCCCAGTCAGCTTCCTGATTTGCAACAGGTTAGTCTAGGGAAGGGAAAGGGGAGGGGTTGGGTAGGGGTAAATAGTTCCAAATTAAAAGGCAACTTTCAGGGGTAACACTGACACACTCGGGGGGTGGGGGGGCTGGAAGCTCAGAGCCCCCTGATCTGCCCCCCAAATCTCTCTGATATTCCCCAGCCCTCAGCCTCCCTAACCCCAACATATCAATCTCTCACTTTAAGGATATTCCTATGCTGATGGTGAGATCCCCTTTCCTCCCCACCCCCAATGTATCACTCATTCCCCCTCTCTGGGTAGGGAATCCCATAACCTGACTGCCCTTACAGTAAGGAACCCCTTCCTATGCTGATGGTGAGATCCCCTTTCCTCCCCACCCCCAATGTATCACTCATTCCCCCTCTCTGGGTAGGGAATCCCATAACCTGACTGCCCTTACAGTAAGGAACCCTTCCTATGCTGATGGTGAGATCTCCTTTCCTCCCACCCGCCAATGTATCACTCATTCCCCTCTCTGGGTAGGGAATCCCATAACCTGACTGCCCTTACAGTAAGGAACCCTTCCTATGCTGATGGTGAGATCTCCTTTCCTCCCCACCCCAATGTATCACTCATTCCCCTCTCTGGGTAGGGAATCCCATAACCTGACTGCCCTTACAGTAAGGAACCCCTTCCTATGCTGATGGTGAGATCTCCTTTCCTCCCACCCCCAATGTATCACTCATTCCCCCTCTCTGGGTATGGAACCCCATAACCTGACTGCCCTTACAGTAAGGATACCCTTCCTATGCTGATGGTGAGATCTCCTTTCCTCCCCACCCCCAATGTATCACTCATTCCCCCTCTCTGGGTAGGGAACCCCATAACCTGACTGCCCTTACAGCAGTGGTCCCCAACCAGTGGCTCGTGAGCAACATGTTGCTCTCCAACCCCTTGGATGTTGCTCCCAGTGGCCTCAAAGCAAGTGCTTATTTTTGAATTCTTGGCTTGGGGGCAAGTTTTGGAGGCATAAAAACCAGGTGTACTGCCAAACAGAGTCTCCTATAGGCTGACAGTCCACAAAAGGGCTACCAAATAGCCAATAACAGTCCTTATTTGGCACCCCCAGGAACATGTTTCATGGTCATGTTGCTCCCCAAGTCTTTTTACACTTAAATGTGGCTCACGGGTAGAATAGGTTGGGGATCCCTGCCTTACAGTAAGGAACCCCTTCCTATGTTGATGGTGAGATCCCCTTTCCTCCCCCCCCCAATGTATCACTCATTCCCCCTCTCTGGGTAGGGAATCCCATAACCTGACTGCCCTTACAGTAGGAAACCCCTTCCTTTTTGCTGATGGTGAGATCCCTTTCTCCCCACCCCAATGTATCACTCATTCCCCTCTCTGGGTAGTGGAACCCATAACCTGACTGCCCTTACAGTAAGGAACCCCCTTCCTATGCTGATGGTGAGATCCCCTTCCCTCCCCACCCCCAATGTATCACTCATTCCCCCTCTCTGGGTAGGGAATCCCATAACCTGACTGCCCTTACAGTAAGGAACCCCTTCCTATGCTGATGGTGAGATCCCCTTTCCTCCCCACCCCCAATGTATCACTCATTCCTCCTCTCTGGGTAGGGAACCCCATAACCTGACTGCCTTACAGTAAGGAACCCCTTCCTATGCTGATGGTGAGATCCCCTTTTCTCCCCACCCCCAATGTATCACTCATTCCCCCTCTCTGGGTAGGGAACCCCATAACCTGACTGCCCTTACAGTAAGGAACCCCTTCCTTTGCTGATGGTGAGATCCCCTTTCCTCCCCACCCCCAATGTATCACTCATTCCCCCTCTCTGGGTAGGGAACCCCATAACCTGACTGCCCTTACAGTAAGGAACCCCTTCCTTTGCTGATGGTGGGATCCCCTTCCCTTGGTTGCTTTATTGCTGAGCCTGAGGATTGAGCCAATAGGAAGGGGGTTAATGTTGCGCAGACAAATAGCGGTGTCTGTTCTATCAATCTCTCGCTGACAGATCGCCGGGGAAGTTGATCAGTTTAATAATCGCAGACTTCGCGCCCCTATAATCTGTTTCGCTTGGCAGAACCGCGTCTCCGGGCCGCGTGAGTATCGGCTGATTTACTGTTATTGTGGGCGAGAGAGGGAAGGGGCGGGGCCTGTGAGTCCTTGGGAAGTGGCGCAGTTTGGCGATATTTATAAAGGGGGGGGATACCGGCCGATATAGGAACAAAAACATATATTTTATGGGGGGCTAATGCAAATACACTATTCCAGGGGCCACTGTCTGGGTTTGATAACAGAACCAGCGCCCCCCCCCCATTCCCAAATCCGCATTACTCCCTGTTTCCTCTGTGAATCCCCCCCCCCGGGTATTTCCCAATCCCTGTGGGAAAGTTTTGTCTAAAAATGGAAAGGGGCAAAGGGCACGGCTCTGCGGGTCGTGGGGAAGTGCTGGTTCCAGCAGGAACAGCCCCCGCGACCCCAACTGGGCATCCCATAATAACACTGCTTAGGGAAACTGAGGAAAATAACAAATAAAAGGGAATTTGGAATTCTGTGAGGCTGCGGGTCGGGCAGACAGACCCCACTGGGCATGGATACTGGTACTGACCCAACTTATGGGAAAAGGATCCTACCACTTTGAGCACAGAATCTGCTCCAGTCCAAGCACTTATGGGTTAATGCCCCAGCCACTGGCAATAGCTTATTACCCCCCGGACCGGATCCCTGCGGCCCAAGGATGGGCTTCTGGCTGCTTAGATACAGTGAGGCCTGAATGGATCTGGGCTACGGGTCAGTACTGGGGCATTAGGGGACATAGTGGGTTGTGTTGCTGTTTAGCAGGAGCGAGAGAGGAGTAGTTCAACTGCAGCTCTCAGCACCGGAGCCGGACGAGCCAATCACTGCTTGGCCTGACGAGTGGTTTCGATGCTTAGAACTGATTTGGAGTCAGTGGGCAGAAACCCAGTCTCTTACATAGAACCCACCCAGGGCCCCCCCCCCTGTGTGTAATGGTCCCTGCAGCCGGGGGAGCCCTCTCTCACTTGGGGGGTTCCGCTCGCTTTATTTAGGGCTCCCCCTGTGGGCCAATTTGAAGGGTTCGAGTTAAGCAGTCGGCAGTCGCACACTAGGGGTGCAAGGGCAGCTGACAGTCGCACACTAGGGGTGCAAGGGCAGCTGACAGTTGCACACTAGGGGTGCAAGGGCAGCTGACAGTCACACACTAGGGGTGCAAGGGCAGCTGACAGTCACACACTAGGGGTGCAAGGGCAGCTGACAGTCGCACACTAGGGGTGCAAGGGCAGCTGACAGTCGCACACTAGGGGTGCAAGGGCAGCTGACAGTCGCACACTAGGGGTGCAAGGGCAGCTGACAGTCGCACACTAGGGGTGCAAGGACAGTCGCACACTTGGGGTGCAAGGGCAGCTGACAGTCACACACTAGGGGTGCAAGGACAGCCACATAGGGCAAGGGCAGCTGACAGTCACACACTAGGGGTGCAAGGGCAGCTGACAGTCACACACTAGGGGTGCAAGGGCAGCTGACAGTCACACACTAGGGGTGCAAGGACAGTCGCACACTGGTGCAAACGCAGCTGACAGTCGCACACAATAGGTGCAAGGGCAGCTGACAGTCGCATCACTAGGGCAGGACAGTCGCACACTTGGGGTGCAGAGGCAGCTACAGTCACACACTAGGGGTGCAAGGGCAGCTGACAGTCACACACTAGGGGCAAGGACAGTCACAACACTAGGGTTGCAAGAGGCCAGCTGACAGTCACACACTAGGGGTGCAAGGACAGTCCTACACACTAGGGGTGCAAGGGCAGCTGACAGTCGCACACTAGGGGTACAAGGACAGTCGCACACTTGGGGTGCAAGGGCAACTGACAGTCACACACTAGGGGTGCAAGGACAGTCGCACACTAGGGGTGCTAGGGCAGCTGACAGTCACACACTAGGGGTGCAAGGACAGTCACACACTAGGGGTGCAAGGGCAGTCATACACTAGGGGTGCAAGGGCAGCCGCACACTAGGCATGCAAGCATCGACACTTAGGGGCAAGGGCAGCTGACAGTCGCACACTAGGGGTGCAAGGGCAGCTGACAGTCACACACTAGGGGTGCAAGGGCAGCTGACAGTCACACACTAGGGGTGCAAGGGCAGTCGCACACTAGGGGTGCAAGGAGAGTCACACACTAGGGGTGCAAGGACAGTCGCACACTAGGGGTGCAAGGGCAGCTGACAGTCACACACTAGGGGTGCAAGGACAGTCGCACACTAGGGGTGCAAGGGCAGCTGACAGTCACACACTAGGGGTGCAAGGACAGTCGCACACTAGGGGTGCAAGGGCAGCTGACAGTCACACACTAGGGGTGCAAGGACAGTCACACACTAGTAGTTGAAGGGCAGCTGACAGTCACACACTAGGGGTGCAAGGACAGTCGCACACTAGGGGTGCAAGGGCAGCTGACAGTCGCACACTAGGGGTGCAAGGGCAGCTGACAGTCGCACACTAGGGGTGCAAGGGCAGCTGACAAACACTGTTGGACCCGGCACCTAAACTGACTGTTCTGGGGCTCCATTTGGGTTTGCTATTAGTAACATGGGTGCTTGGTCTAATCTGGGCTGCAGGGGGCGCTGTGCCTAGTGGGGTTGGCACGTACCAATGGGCTACTAATTTACTGTAATGTATTATATACTATACATTGGCCCCGGTGCCAGGTTGGATCAGCACCGGTCTAAATCATTTCAGCCACTCCTGTGCCGGCCCAATTACACCCCCCCCCCCCAGTTCAGCCCGAATAACACCCCCAGTCAAGGCCCAATTACAACTCCCTGTTTTAGGCCCAATTTCACCCCCCCAGTGCCAGCCCAAATACCCCCCTCCCCCGGCCAATACACCGCACACAGGCCCCAAATTACACCCCCCAATATCCAGAAATAAATCTGAGGGGGAACTCAGTTGCTGGCGGATTTATTGCTTATATAAGGAAATGGCCTACTTTTATTCATAGGATTTGCACAAAAATAACTATGCTGCCAATAGCTGTAGCCACCTGCAACTTCTCATTCCCTGGGGACCCCTGGAGGCGGCACTCTGTACAAATTGGGAGGTCACAGCGCTATTAGGGTAATGGAACTATAACCCCATTATTGAGTGGAGCTTTATCTGCTCCCTTCTCAGCTCCCTACTGCTCACATACAATGCGGCATTCTATTGCTATGTTTGTGCCATCCTGGCCCCGACAGTCTGTAGGGCAGGTGTTAGAAATGCCCTATATATAGAGCACTGCCAGCGGAACTACCCCAGTCACTAATTTTCATCAGTTAGATGGCGTTCATTGTCTGCTGAAACTGTACGAGCAGGAAAGTTAGACTCTTACAGTGTCTATTGCCATCAATGCCCACTGGAGGCAGATACACCAAAGTGCCCACTAAGCTTCTAGAGTAGGTCACGGACCCACTTAAGCTTCAGGCGCCCTAGAAGTGACCGAGCTTGCCCACTATCTTCTAAGTAGCCAGATAGGCGACCCGCTAAGCTCTAAGAGTAGCCAGATAGAGCAGCTGCCCTATAGTTCTAGAAGCAGCCCGAGTAGTCTGAGGCTTCCCACTAAGCTTCCTAGAGTAAGCCAGATAGGCTGGCTGCCCCTAACCTTCCTAGAGTAGCCAGAGTAGGCGACTTGCCACTAAGCATCTAGATAGCACCAGATCTAGCAGAGCTTGCCCACTAACTCTAGGTACCAGAGTAGGCCAAGCTTGCCCGCTAAGCTTCTAGAGTAGCCTCAGATTAGCAGAGCTTCCCACTAAGCTTCTAGATATGTCCAGATAGGCGGCTTGGCCCACTTAAGCTTCTAGAGTAGCCCCAAGACGTAGCCATCTTGCCCACAAGCTTTCTAGAGTACCCAGAGAGGACAAAAGCTTGCCACTACTTCTAGAGTAGCCCAGTTAGACAAGGCTGCCCACTAAGCTTCTAGAGTAGCCCAGTAGTAGCTCACATTGTCCGCTAAGCTTCCTAGATACCGAGTAGGAGTGAAGCTTGCCATAGCTTCTAGTAGTAGCCCAGAGTAGGCGAGCGCCCGCTAACGCTTCTTAGTCCCAGAGAGCTAACTTTCACGCTAAGCCTTCTAGCAGTAGCCGAGCTTGCCCCACTAAGCTTTCTAGAGTATCCAGATACCAGCTTGCCGCAATTCTAGAGTAGCAGAGTAGGGCGAAGCTTGCCCACTAACTTCTTAGAAGTACCCAGATTAGGCCGAGCTGCCCGCAGCTTTAGAGACTAGCCCAGAGTAGCTACTTGGCACGCTAATCTTCTAGAGTAGCCCAAGTAGGCGAGCTTGACCCACTAAGCTCTCTAGATCATCCCAAATGCCAGCTGCCCGCTAAGCTTCTAGAGTAGCCCAGAGTAGGGCGAGCTTGCCCACTAAGCTTCTAGAGTAGCCCAGAGTAGGCCGAGCTTGCCCGCTAAGCTTCTAGAGTAGCCCAGAGTAGGCTGAGCTTGCCCGCTAAGCTTCTAGAGTAGCCCAGAGTAGGCTGAGCTTGCCCGCTAAGCTTCTAGAGTAGCCCAGAGTAGGCTGAGCTTGCCCGCTAAGCTTCTAGAGTAGCCCAGAGTAGGCCGAGCTTGCCCACTAAGCTTCTAGAGTAGCCCAGAGTAGGCCGAGCTTGCCCGCTAAGCTTCTAGAGTACGAGCGGCGCACTATTATCTAGATAAGCCCAGGGTTAGCAAAGCTCCCCCTAAGCTTCTAGAGTAGCCCAGAGTTACGCTGAGCTTGCACCGCTAAGCTTCTAGAGTACCAGAGATAGGCCGAGCTTGCCCCACAAGCTTCTAAGATAGCCTAAGAGTAGCTGAGTTGCCCGCTAACCTTCTAGATAAGCCCAGATTAGCCGAGTCCTGCTCCGCTAGCTTCTAGAGTAGCCCAGAGTACGGCCGAGCTGCCCCTACTTCTAGAGTAGCCCAGAGATAGGCCAAGTTGCCCACTAAGTCTTCTATGTACCAGAATACAATATATAAACTACATAAAAGATTCAGCTAGCCAATGCCATACAACAATAGAAGATCCCCCTGCTCAGAGCTTCACGGTGAACAGTGCTGCCCCAGTGGAGGTAAACTGCAGCAAACAGCCCCCCTGCGTTTAACTCCATACCAAGAAGGCTCCAGGAACGGGGAATTTGATTTATCCCCCAGTTTGGGTGGGGGGGGATCGAAACGGGGTGGGGATGACCGACATGAAAGAGCCTGGAATTGTGCCCTGGCTGACAGCCTCACTCTGCCCCCCCCCCATATCCCTATATGCCGCCCGCACTATATAACTAGACCAATGGCACAATCACAGCTCTGCCACCATCACATCGAGGAAATTTATCTCCCCCAACTTGTTCCCCCTACACACACCCCGGGGCAAAAGCAATTTCACTCTAACACTTTGCATCCGTTGTGTACATATAGCAGTCCTCATGCATATGTGGCTGGTTAAACACCCAGGGTTCAGAGCCGCTATTGCCCCTACGACGGCTGTATAGCCCCCACAGTCATAGGGGTATAGGGCCCACAGTCTAGGGGGATAATAGCCCCCACCAGTCTGGGGGGTCATAGGGTCCCAACAATACATAGGGGTATAGCCCCCACAGTCATAGGTATAGCGGCCCCACATCATAGGGGGGATTAGGCCCCACACTCATAGGGATATAGCGCCACAGCCTAGGGGGTATAGGGCCCCACAGCAATAGGTAAGGGCTCCCACACTCATAGCGGTATAGGGCCCCAACAGTCATAGGGGGGGTATAGGGGCCCCACAGTCATAGGGGGGTATAGGGGCCCCACACTCATAGGGGGGGTATAGGGGCCCCACACTCATAGGGGGGGTATAGGGGCCCCACACTCATAGGGGGGGTATAGGGGCCCCACACTCATAGGGGGTAATGGCCCACACACTCATAGCGGGTATAGGGGCCCCACATACCACAAATTGCATGTAGATTATTTCATATTCTCCCGAACTGCAACTCCCAATCAGACAACTCCCCAGCAGGAGGCGAGCTAGATGGTTTCCTGGGGATCCATAATAGAATAAATCAGATCTAGGGATTAAAGCTCGATTGCCACTCGCTACTTGACTCTTAATTTATTGTCCCTGATTACAGCCGACAAAGTCCTCCCCTGGGTCCTAAAACCTTCCTGCCTGGCATGGAAAACAGATTCCAGGTGCCACCCAGAGTGCACTGGTGCAGAGAAGCGCTTGTCTTACTGCAACTCATGATGCATTATAGTGACCCCCCCCCCGTGTGACTGAGCCTATATGGGCTCAATAAGGTGCGATTTGTATGTAGATCTCCATGTTTCTATCCCTAATGCAAAAACTGGTAGCGCAAGAACTGGAGACGAGTAGGCAAGATGGAGACAGTAGCAAGATGAGGACAGATAGCGCAAGATGACAGATAGGCAAGATGAGACATTAAACAAGAGAGACATAGGCAAAGATGCAGCAATAGGCAGATGGAACAGTAGAGGCAAGATGGGGACAGATAGGGCAAATGTAGACAGTAGAACAAATAACAGTAAGGCAAGACTGAGACAGTAGCGCAAGATGCGGACAGATAGGGCAAGATGTAACAGTATGCAGACGGGGACATAGACAAGATCGGCAGTAGGGCAAATGGAGACAGTAGGGCAGATGGACATAGGCAAGATGAACAGTAGGCAAAGATGGGACATTAGCAACAGCTGGACAGCATAGCGCAGAATGGACAGTAGGCAAGATGCAGGATCAGTTAGGCAAGATGGGACAGATAGCAAGCATGGACAGTAGGGCAAATGACAGTAGGCAAAGATGAGACAGTAGGCAAATGGACAGATAGGGCAAGATGTACCTAGACAAATGAGAACAGTAGGGGCCGATGGAACATGGCAAATGAGACAGTAGGGCAAATGGGACAGTAGGGCAAAGATGGACGCTAGGCAAGATGGAACAGTACTGCAAGATGGGACAGTAGGGCAAGATGGCAGTAGACAAGATAGGGGACAGATAGGCAATGATGGCGAACATTGGGGAGATGGAACAGTGGCAAAATGGACAGTAGCAAATGGGACATAGGCAGATTTTACAGTAGGCAAGATATGAGAAGTAGGCAAGATGGACAGTAGGCAAGATGGGCACAGTAGGGCAAGAATGGGGACCGAGTAGGGAAGATGTGGGACAGTAAGGCATAATGAGACAGTAGGCAAGATCGGGACAGTTAGTGGCAAGATGGGACATGACAAGATGGAACAGCTAGGGCAAGATGGAGACAGTAGGCAAGATGGGACAAGGCAAATGGACATTAGCAAGAAACAGTAGCAGATGGACCAGTAGCAAGATGTGGACTAGTAGGGGCAAATGGCAGTAGTGGCAAGATGATGACAGTAGGCCAAGATGAGCAGTTAGGGCAAGCTGAACAGTTAGTGCAAGATGGAGACTAGCAATATGAGACTAGTAGCGCAAGATGGAACAGATAGGCAATATGGACAGTCAGGCATGGAACCAGTACAAGATCGGACAGGAGGCAGATAGACAGTAGCAAGAATGAGACGTTGAGGCAGATGCAAAGTAGCAAGATTGGGGACAGTTAGGGCAAGATGAACGAGCAATGATGGAGACAATTAGGCAAGAGGAGGAGCGCATAGGGCCAAGATAGACATAGAGCAAAGATGAGACAGTAGGCAAGATGGACAATAGGAAGATAGAGACAGTAGCTAAAATGAGACATTATGCAAATGAGACAGAAGGCAAGAGGAGACACTAGGCAAGAATGAGACATAGAGCAAGATACGTAGACAAGATGGGATCAGTAGGCAAAGAATGCACAGTACGCAAGATGGGGACAGTAGGCAGACTGAGGACATACAGGCAAGATGACAGTAGGCAAGCATAGAGACAGGTACAAGATGGGAGCAGGTGGGGGGGCAAATGAGACAGAATATTCCCCTTAAGACGTATGTGTCCGGAGATAAGTTGCCAAGCATCTCCAATAGCAGAACAAGGACCTTAACATGAACAAAACCAATTTATCCTGCAAGGCCTCAGACCCTTCTGATGAACCAATCATTTCAGCTTGCAACCTGTCCCGACTCCATTACATGGCTCTGAGCACGGGTAAGTACCTGGGGTACTTGGAACTATGCCCCTCATACCCCCGATTATGGCTGTATTTGTCACTATAAGACCTGCGTTGTTGAGCCATAAAAGCGCATTAATGTCATTTCTGTCCCATTGAAACCTCCGCGCACCAATTGCCGGACTGGAATATATAGAAGCCTGCTGTGATTTACATACCCAGAGCCTCAAATACCACTCCCACCTGTCTACCCCTGTACTCTATGACCCCTATGTTCAAATTAGTTAGTCCAACTGCTCAGGCAAATGTATGTGGTGCTCCTCAGGAGGGCTTAAGAAACCTCGTGGAGGATTTATATATACCAGAGGCCCAAATAGCCCCCCACTGTCTATAGTACCTTACTGGACCCCCTTAATATTCATATTATTTTAGTCCACTGCTCAGGCCAAATGAATTAGTGGCTCCTCAGCGGAGGCTTACAAAGCCTGCTGCGGATTTAAACACGAGGCCGAAAATTACCCCACTGCCAAAATTAACCGTATGCACCTTTATACCAGCCCTCTGGCATTTGTCAAACCCACAGGATACCAGTACATCATGCACCATTGGTCATCTTATGGGCACATTCCCCATTCATCTCACCCCATTATAGTATGGAGGTTCCTTAATCATTTCCCATGTGCCTCCCACCTTTTCTATTTTCAGTACAGCTATTTATTCCTATGCACTGGCAACACCGATTCTGCCCGGAGCCGGTTTCATTCTTGATCCGAGTCGGCCAACCATACAATACTATCCACCGCTCCGGCAGGAGAGGAATGTGCTGCATTCCTTACAGTGCGCCGCCGGCGCCATGCAGAGATCAAATGTTATTTATTTGCCTTTAACTTCCCCTTTAAACCCGCATTTGTCTTTTACTATTTCTTCCCTCTCCCTCCCGGTATTGTATTATTAGTTGTCCCCCCCCCAAATCAGTAAACCACTTCCCTCCTCTGCCCCTCCCCCTTAATCCTTCTCCAGTCCTCATCTACCCCTGCCTTCTGCCGCCCCCTTATCCTTCCCACCCTCATTGCTACCTCCTGCTTCGCCCCCCCTCTTATCCTTCCCCAGTCCCTCATCTAAGCCCCTGCTTCTGCCCCTCTCTAGTCCTTCCCAGTCCCTCATTTCCTACCCTCTGCCTTCTGCCCCGCCCTCTATCCTTCCAGTCTCTCATTCTCCCCGGACCTTCGCCCCCGCCCTCTGATCCTTCCAGTCTCTCATTCTACCCTGCCTCTGCCCCCCCTCCTTTATCTCCCGTCCCTCATTCTGACCTCCTTGCCTGTGGCTGCCCCCCTCTTTACTCCATTCCCAGCTCCCCATCTACCCCTGCCTCTGCCCCCCCTCTTATCCTCCAGCCCTCATTCTACCCTCCTTTGCCCCGCCCTCTTATCCTTCCCAGTCCCTCATCTACCCTCTTCCCCCCCCTCTTATCACCTTCCCCAGTCCCTCATTCTACCCCTGCCTTCTGCCCCCGCCCTCTTATCCTTTCCCAGTCCTCATTCTACCCCTGCTTCTTGCCCCCCCCTTCTATCTTCCAGCCTATTCTACCCCTGCCTTTGCCCCCCCCTCCTTATCCTTCCCAGTCTCTCATCTACCCCTCCTTCTGCCCGCCCCTTATCCTTCCCAGTCTCTCATTCACCCCCTTGTCCTTCTGCCCCGCCTCTTATCCTTCCATCCCTCATTCTACCACTGTTTCTCCCCCCCTCTTATCCTTCCCATCCTTCAATTCTACCCCTGCCTTTGCCCCCCCCCCCTCTTTTATCCTTCCCAGTTCCCTCACTTCCTACCCCTATGCCTTCTGACCCCCTCTTATCATTCCCAGTTCCCTCTACTACCCCTGCCTTCTTCCCCCCCCCCCTCTTATCCTTCCCAGTCTCTCATTCTACCCCTCCCCTTCTTCCCCCCTCTTATCCTTCCCAGTCCCTCATTTCTTACCCAGCTGCCTCTGCCCCCCCCTCTATCCTCCCAGTCCCTCATTCTACCCCTGCCTTCTCCCCCCCTCTTAGTCCTTCCCAGTCCCTCCATTCTACCCCTGGCCTTCTGCCCCCCCCCCCCTCTTACCTTCCCTGTCTCATTCTACCCCTGCCTTTGCCCCCCCCTTTATCCTTCCCAGTCCCTCATTCTCCCCTGTCCTTCTACCCCCCCCTCTCTACCTTCCCAGTCTCTCATTCTACCCTGACCTCTGCCCCCCCCCTTATCCTTTCCCTGTCTCTCTTCTACCCCTGCCTTCTGCCCCGCCCGTCTCTCCTTCCATCTCTCTTCACCCCTCCTCTACCCCCGCCCTTTATCCTTCCCCAGTCTCTCATTCTAACCCCGGCCTTCTAACCCCGCTCATATCCTTCCCGCTACAGTCTATCCCCTGCCTTCTGCCCCCCCTCTTTATCCTTCCCTTGTCTCTCATCTACCCCGCCTTCATGCCCCGCCCTCCTTATCCTCACCAGTCTCTCATTCTACCCCTGCCTTCTACCCCCGCCCTCTTATCCTTCCCAGTCTCTCATTCTACCCCTGCCTTCTGCCCCCCCTCTTATCCTTCCCAGTCTCTCATTCTACCCCTGCTTCACCCCCCTCTTATCCTACCAGTCTCTCATTCCCCCCTGCCTTCTGCCCCCTCTTATCCTTCCAGTCTCTCTATTCACCCACTCCTTCTCCCCCCCTCTTATCCCTTCCCAGTCTCTTATTCACCCCTGGCCTTTTCTCCCCCCCTCTTATCCTTCCCAGTTTCTCATTCTACCCTGCCTTCTCCCCGGGAGAGACCAGGCCGGATAAGGGGAAGACAGGCCGGTAAGGGGAGAGTACAGCCGGGATTAAGAGAGACAGCCGGGCCATAGTGACACAGCCGGGATAATGGGAGAACAGCCGGGATAAGGGAGAGACAGCCGATGGGATAAGGGGAGAGACAGGTCGGGTAAGGGAAGACACCGGGATAAGGGAAGACCAGGCCGCGGGATAAGGGAGAGACACCTGGATTAAGGCAGAGACAGGCGGGGGAAAGGACAGACACGCCGGGATAAGGACAGACAGACCATAAGGCAGCATACACGACGGGGATAAGGGAGATGACAGCCGGGATAAGGGACAGACAGCCGGAGATAAGAGAGACAGGCCGGGGGATAAGGGGAGAGACAGGCCGGGATAGCAGAGATACAGGCCGGGGGATAGGAGACAACAGTCCGGAAGGATAATGGGGACAGACAGGCCGGTGGATAACACAACAGCCGGGTAGAAACAGCCGGATAAGGGACGGACAGGCGGATAGGGAAACAGGCCGGATAATGGGACAGACAGCCGGGGATTAAGGGAACCAGCCGGGGATAAAGGACAGACAGCGGTAAGGGAGAGACAGCCGGGGGATAAGAAGAGACAGCCGTTAAAGGGGAGAGACAGGCGCGGAATAAGGGACAGACAGGCCGGGATAAGGGAAGACACCGGGATAAGGAGAACAGGCGGGGATAAGCCAAGACCACCTGCCCCCCCCCCCCCAGTCAGAGGAAGGAAGGGGCTGCCCTACTGCACAAGAGGGAATTCTGTGTTCCAACTTCCCCTTTAATCTCACAGGCGGCACAGGATGTTTTTACAACCCTGATCTTTCGCACCTTGCACCTCTGGCTGAGTGCCATCTGCGGTCCATATCTGCAAGGTCCACTGGCTGAGTGCATCTGGGCGGTCCATCTTAGGCTGGGTCCATTCAGGTTAAAGAGCAAAATCCTCCCCTTGCTGCTGGTTTTACTGGTCTTGCATTTGGGGCATAAACCTGGGTATCCACTGGGAGCCAGGGCAAAGTCGCCCGCAGGCTGGAACCATGTTTTGTAGAGACCTGCATTTGGTTTGGTTCTGCTGGGCCCAGTTCTGCCCATGAACATTTCCTCCCATGGAGCCCCTGTAGCCCCCCACAATGGGCACTGCCCGCTGGTTTTGAGGGGGGGGGGCTTGCCATGCTGGGCAAGGTTGGGAAATCACTGCTTTAGCAGAAGTAACTTGCTCACCCGGGAACACTGGTGAACTCCACAATCTACTAAACTGTAAGAAATTGGCGAGGGATAATAATTTAAGGGGTGGTCAGATTTAAATGCTAATTACCCACCCCAGTCAGGTGGCCCGGTGGGGGGGTCCGTTTGGCTGACGAGCCCAATTTCTGTAGATCTGGATCATTCTGCCCTCATACAGGATTTCAGTGTCCCAACCTCTTTAGACATAGGGTTCTGGAACTGTGATCTCCAGAGGCGCCATCTTGTTTCCCCTGTCTCCATCTGCACCCCAACTTCTACTGTTCCCTTCTGTGCCTCTTCATCTCCCCATCTTACCCTACTGTCCCCATCTTGCCCTACTGTCCCCATCTTACCCTACTGTCCCCATCTTGCCCTACTGTCTCCATCTTGTCCTACATGTTCCCCATCTTGTCCTACTGCCTCCATCTACCCTACTGTCTCCATCTTACCCTACTGTCCCCATCTGCCCTACTGTCTCCCTCTTGCACCTACTGTCCCAGCTCCTAACTGTCCCATCTGCCCTACTGTCCCATCTCCCCTACTGTCCCCATCTGCCCCTGTCCCCATCTTGCCCTACGTCCCCATTTGCCTACTGTCTCCATCTGCCTACTGTCTCCATTTGTCTACATGTCCCCATCTTTCGCTACTGTCCCCATCTTGTTCTACTGTCTCCATCTTGTCCTACTGATCCTCATCTTGTCCTACTGTCTCCATCTTGTCTACTGTCCCCATCTTGTCCTACTGCCCCCATCTTGCCCTACTGTCTCATCTTGCCCTACTGTCTCCATCTTGCCCTACTGTCTCCATCTTGCCCTACTGTCTCCATCTTGCCCTACTGTCCCCATCTTGCCCTACTGTCCCCATCTTGCCCTACTGTCCCCATCTTGCCCTACTGTCCCCATCTTGCCCTACTGTCCCATCTTGTCCTACTGTCTCCATCTTGCCCTACTGTCCCCATCTTGTCCTACTGTCTTCATGCCCTACTGTCTCCATCTTGCCCTACTGTCCCCATCTCTGCCCCACTGCCCCCATCTTGCCTTACTGTCTCCATCTTGCCCTACTGTCTCCATCTTGTCCTACTGTCCCCATCTTGCCCTACTGTCTCCTCCTGGCCCTACTGTCCCCATCTTGCCCTATGTCTCCATCTGCCTACTGTCTCCATCTTGCCCTACTGTCCCCATCTTGCCCTACTGTCTCCATTTTGCCCTACTGTCTCCATCTTGTCCTACTGTCCCCATCCTGTCCTACTGTCTCATCTTGTCCTACTGTCTCCATCTTGTCCTACTGTCTCCATCTTGCCCCACTTCTCCATCTTGTCCTACTGTCCCCATTCTGCCCTACTGTCTCCATCTTGCCCTACTGTCCCCATCTGTCCTACTGTCTCCATCTTGCCCTACTGTCTCCATCTTGCCCTACTGTTCCATCTTGCCCTACTGTCTCCATCTTGCCCTACTGTCTCCAATCTTGCCCTACTGTCTCCATCTGCCCTACTGTCCCCATCTTGCCCTACTGTCCCCATCTTGCCCTACTGTCCCATCTTGCCTTACTGTCTCCATCTTGCCCTACGGTCTCCATCTGTGTCCTACTGTCCCATCTTGCCCTACTGTCTCCATCTTGCCCTACTGTCTCCATCTTGCCCTACTGGCTCCATCTTGCCTACATGTCTCCATCTTGCCCTACTGTCTTCTATCTGCTCCTTACTGTCCCCAATTTCTTGCCCTACTGTCTCCATCTTGTCCTACTGTCTCCATCTTGCCCTACTGTCTCCATCTTGCCCTACTGTCTCCATCTTGCCCTACTGTCCCCATCTTGCCCTACTGTCTCCATCTTGTCCTACTGTTCTCCATCTTGTCCTACTGTCTCCATCTTGCCCTACTGTCCCCATCTTGCCCTACTGTCTCCATCTTGTCCTAACGTCTCCATCTTCCTACTGTCTCCATCTTGCACCTACTGTCCCCATCTTGCCCTACTGTCTCCATCTTGCCCTACTGTCTCCATCTTGCCCTACTGTCCCATCTTGCCCTACTGTCTCCATCTTGCCCTACTTCTCCATCTTGCCCTACTGTCTTCATCTTCCCTACTGTCTCCATCTTGCCCTACTGTCCCCATCTGCCCTACTGTCTCCATCTTGCCCTACTGTCCCCATCTTGTCCTACTGTCTCCATCTTGCCCTACTGTCTCCATCTTGCCCTACTTTCCCCATCTCCCTACTGTCCCCATCTTGCCCTACTGTCCCCATCTTGCCCTACTGTCCCCATCTTGCCTTACTGTCTCCATCTTGCCCTACTGTCTCCATCTTCCCTACTGTCTCCATCTTGCCCACTGTCTCCATCTTGCCCTACTGTCTCCATCTTGCCCTACTGTCTCCATCTTGCCCTACTGTCTCCATCTTGCCCTACTGTCCCCATCTTGCCCTACTGTCCCCATCTTGCCCTACTGTCCTGGGTTATTTCTGCAGAATCAAGGTCTTTTGTGCAATTTGCAGATCCTGTGCATATGTGCGTGGGGGTTCCTCCCAATGGGTGTGTGGAACTGCACCTAATGAGAATCAGCTCTGGGAGTGAAGGGAACAAATAGGATGAAATATTTATGAGATTAAAGTTCTGTTTGTTATTGATGTTTTGTACCAAGTACAATCCCAAATCCTTTGTCTCCATCTCTGTCCCCCCGGGGGCGCTCTCTCCCAGGGTCCTAGTGTCACTGCTCAGTATGTGCCACTGTGTTTGTGGGTCAGTTATGTATCTGTGCGAGTGTGAGTGCTGGGGATATATATTTCTGTATAACGTGTGCCTTTATATGGGGGGCACAGAACCCCTCAGTGACTGCTAATATCCTTATCATTTACAGTAGGGGTACATTATCCCTTATAATACATGAGTTGATACTCAGAGTTCCGCGTTATAACTCAGCCTGCAGCCTTGTGCCTTTATATGGGGGGCACAGAACCCCTCAGTGACTGCTAATATCCTTATCATTTACAGTAGGGCGGTACATTATCCCGATATAACACATGAGTGATACTCAGAGTTCCCTGTATAACTCAGCCTGCACCCCCCTGCCTTGTGCCTTTTATTATGGGGCACAGAGACCCCTCAGTGACTGCTAATATCCTTATCATTTACATAGGGGTAACATTATCCCTTATAATACATGAGTGATACCAGAGTTCCCTGTATAACTCAGCCTGCAGCCTTGTGCCTTTATATGGCCACAGAACCCCTCAGTGACTGCTAATATCCTTTATCATTTACAGTAGGGGTACATTATCCGGTATAACACATGAGTGATACTCAGAGTTCCCTGTATAACTCAGCCTGCAGCCTTGTGCCTTTATATGGGGGGCCAGAAACCTCAGTGACTGCTAATATCCTTATCATTTACAGTAGGGGTACATTATCCCTAAATACATGAGTGATACCCAGAGTTCCCTGTATAACTCAGCCTGCAGCCTTGTGCCTTTATATGGGGGCACAGAACCCCTCAGTGACTGCTAATATCCTTATCATTTACAGTAGGGGTACATTATCCCTTATAATACATGAGTGATACTCAGAGTTCCCTGTATAACTCAGCCTGCAGCCTTGTGCCTTTATAGGGGCACAAACCCCTCAGTGACTGCTAATATCCTTATCATTTACAGTAGGGGGTACAGTATCCCTTATAATACATGAGTGATACTCAGAGTTCCCTGTATAACTCAGCCTGCAGCCTTGTGCCTTTATATGGGGGGCACAGAACCCCTCAGTGACTGCTAATATCCTTATCATTTACAGTAGGGGGTACATTATCCCGTATAATACATGAGTGATACTCAGAGCTCCCTGCAGCCTTGTGCTGAGTTTTTGCCGCTCTGATCCCCCCCCCCGTTGCGGCAGATTTGTGGGTGATTAGCATGCACCCCACATTTTCATGTCTGATTCGCTGCAAAGTCAATTTGTTCTGCTCACAGTCTGATTGGATTCTGTTCGGGTTTATAGGAGAAACATGAAGCGTCGGGAACATTTCAGCGCCGGTCCCTGTGGGTCCTGGGGGGGGGGGATTAATGCAGAAATTAATCTCTAATCTAATTAATATCATCTCTATACAGTCCGACATCAGGACCCCAGGAGACTCAGCACCCTCGGCACCTCTGGGGACCTATGGAGAAGAAGATTTAGTTCTGCACCCCCCTATGGCTTATAATAAGGTTACAGAACATTGGGGTTTGGGTTATTGAAGGGCCCAAGAGGAACTCAGGGTGGAACAGTTCCCTCCCCCTGCAGGAGAAGTAACCAATGGGAGGGAATTCTGCGGGGGCCACAGGAGGAAGGGAGAATGGAGGGGCCGTTGGTTGGATTTCCTTATATATAATTAGCAGGGGGTACGGGGGTACCAACACACTCTGATTGGTCACCTCCATCTGGAGCCTGCCCAGGCAGGGGATTGGCTCATTTCCCAGGCAGGGGATTGGCTAAGAGTCCATTCCTGGACGCAGAGAGATTTGCCCCCTCTCAGGCTCATTGGCTGCCCCAGACGCTGCTGTAGACTCAGCAGCCAATGGGAAGGCTTATATATATATATATTTGTGTTCCTGGGGTATTAGTGAGTAGTAGATTTCTTAAAAATTACCCCTTCCGTCAGGGCTCGGCTCCAGTGCTTGCAATCTACTGAAAAGGGCAAGTCACCCCCCAGAGGCAAAAGCCCTTACTGCTCATGTAAAGATGCGCTGCAGCCCGCACTGGATTTTGCATGGTGTGTCCGGTGCTGTTCTTTATAGGAACCCTAAGGGCTGCACTTTGGCGCCCCCTATTGCTCTTGTCCCGGGGCCTCAGTGTCGGCCATAGAATTGCCCCCCTACCTGTAGGCTGCTGGTATCTATATCCCATGCTGCACTGGGGGGATTCTCCCGTGAATGTTAATGGCTGGGAGGGGCCGGACCCCCATGCCTGGGATTTGCCATGGAAATAATAATAAATGCCAGGCTGTGGATTTAAAGGGAAAGTAGCGCTGCGTGTCTGCTTTAATATCAGCCCCCAGGGCAGGTGTATTCCTGCTTTCATATGCCCCCCCCTCCCATCTTGGGTGGGTATCGGGCAGATGATGCTTGTGCCGACCTGATGCCCCCTGTCTGTAGCACTCTGAGCCCCCCCCCCAATGTCTGTAACCCCCCCCCCCCCCGGGGTACGGCCATCATAGCAACTACCCCTTATCTCTGGGAGAGCAGAGGAGGGGGGCAAGTAAAGCGGCAGAAGGCGAGGAGGCAGTGGTGCCAAACAGGAGCCCAGGGGCCACACATGGGGGGGGGGGAGGACACACAATAAAAAGCCTTCTGCCTGTACAGGGTTAATGGATTGCTGATTTGTGATTGGTGCCTGCAGTGCCCATGACTGAAATAATGCCCCTTGGCACATTTCATTACCCCTCTTTGATTAATTACTGGGGGTATAACTGTATTGCCCCTCACTGGAGGAAGAGGGGGGTATATAAGGTGAGGCCAGTGATGATGATATGTGGGTGCTATTCTAGCCGGTCTGTTTATTGTGGGGGAACCCCCAGATTCCGGTTCAAGGGGGGCAGTAGAGCGCAGAAGTGTGGGTATTGGCAGACAGAGCATAAGGCAGAAATGTTCTGACCACTGGGAATCCGGGAGGGGGGTGAGAGGCTGCAGAGAGTGTCTATGGACTGGGGGGAGAGCTGCAGGGAGTGTCTATGGACTGGGGGAGAGGCTGCAGGTGTCTATGGACTGGGGGAGAGGCTGCAGGGAGTGTCTATGGACTGGGGGAAGAGCTGCAGGGAGTGTCTATGGACTGGGGGGGAGAGGCTGCAGGGAGTGTCTATGGACTGGGGGGGGAGGCTGCAGGAGTGTCTATGGACTGGGGGAGAGGCTGCAGGGAGTGTCTATGGACTGGGGGGAGAGGCTGCCAGGAGTGTCTATGGACTGGGGAGGAGCTGCAGGGAGTGTCTATGGACTGGGGGGAGAGCTGCAGGGAGTGTCTTGGACTGGGGGAGAGGCTGCAGGAGTGTCTATGGACTGGGGGGGGAGAGGCTGCAGGGAGTGTCTATGGACTGGGGAAGGCTGCAGGGAGTGTCTATAACTGGGGGGAGTCGCAGGTGGTCTATGGACTGGGGGGAGAGGCTGCAGGGAGTGCTATGACTGGTGGAAGGCTGCAGGGAGTGTCTATGGACTGGGGAGATGCTGCAGGAGTGTCTATGGACTGGGTGAAGGCATGAGGAGTGTCTATGGGACTGGGGAGAGGCTGCAGGATGTCTATGACTGGGGGGAGAGGCTGCAGGAGTGTCTAGACTGAGGGGGGGGAGAGGCGCAGGGGAGTGTCTATGGACTGGGGGAGAGGCATGCAGTAGTGTCTATGACTGGAGGGGAAGCTGCAGGATGCTCATATGGACTGGGGGAAGGCTCAGCGGAGTGTCTATGGACTGGGGGAGAGGCGCAGGAGTGTCTATGGACTGTGGGGGGAATGAGCTGCAGAGAGTGTTATGACTGGGGGGAGCTGCAGGAAGTTGTCTATGACGGGGGGGGGAGAGGCTGAGAGAGTGTCTATGGACTGGGGGGGGGAGCTGTAGCAGTGTCATGGACTGGGGGGGAGGCTGCAGGAGTGTCTATCGACCTGGGGGGGGGAGGCTGCAAGATGTTATGACTGTGGGGAGGCTGCAGGAGGTCTATGACTGGGGGGAGAGGCTGCAGAGTGTCTTAATGACTGGGGGGGAGCATGCAGGAGTGTCTATGGACTGGGGGGGAGAGGCTTGCAGAGTTGTCTATGACTGGGGCGGAGGCTGCAAGGGTAGTGTCATATGGACTGAGGGGGGAGGCTGCAGGCAGTGTCTATGGACTGGGGGGAGAGGCTGCATGGGAATGTCTATGGACTGGGGGAGAGGCTGCAGAGAGGTCTATGGACGGGGGGTGAGGCTGCAGGGCAGTGTCTATACTGGGGGGGAGGCTGCAGGAGTGTCTATGACTGGGGGGAGCTGCAGGAGTCTATTAGGACTGGGGGGGAGCTGCAGGATTGTCTAAGACTGGGGGGGGAGCTGCATGGGTGTCTATGGAATGGGGGGGAGAGGCTCTGCAGGGAGTGTCTATATGACTGGGGGGGGAGGCTGCAGGGTTATTGCTATGACTGGGGGGAGAGCTGCAGAGAGTGTCTATGACTGGGGGCGGGGAGCTGCAGGAGCTGTCTATGGACATGGGCGCGGGGAGCTCAGGAGTGTCTATGGACTGGGGGGAGGGCTGCAGGGAGTGTCTATGGACTGGGGGGGATGCTGGAGGAGGTGTCTATGGAGGGGGAGGGAGGCATGCAGGGAGTGTCTATGGACTGGGGGAGAGCTGCAGGAGTGTCTATGACTGGGGCGGAGCTGCAGGGAGTCTATAGACTGGGGAGCTGCAGGAGTTCTATGGACTGGGGAGAGGCTGCGGGAGGCTATGGACTGGGGGGGGAGGCTGCAGGGATGTTCATGCGGACTGTGGGGGAGGCTGCAGGAGTCTATGACTGGGGGGGGATGCTGCAGGGTAGTGTCTATGACTGGGGAGGCTGCAGGGAGTGTCTATGGATGGGGAGAGAGCTGCAGAGACTGTCTTATGACTGGGGGGGAGGCTGAGGAGTGTCTATGGACTGAGGGGGAGGCTGCAGGAGTGTCTATGGACTGGGGGGGGTGCAGGTAGGTCTAAATAACTGGGGGAGAGCTCGGGAGTTCCTATGGACGGGGGAGAGGTGCAGGACGTGTCTATGGACTGGGGGGGGAGGCTGCAGGAGTCTATGGACTGGGTGGGGGAGAGCTGCAGAGAGTGTCTATGACTTGCGGGGAGGCTGCACGGGGTGTCTATACTGGGGGAGGCTCAGGGAGTCAGTGTCTATTGACTGGGGGGGGGGCTGCAGGAGTGTCTATGGACTGGAGGGGGAGAGAGGCTGGAGGCATGTCTATGGACTGGGGGAAGGGAGGCTGCAGGAGTGTCTATGATGGGGGAGATGCTGCAGGAGTTGTCTATGGGACTGGGGGGGAGGCTGCAGGAGTGTCTAGGACTGGCGGGGAGGCTGGGCGGAGTGTCTATGACTGGGGGGGGTGAGCTGCAGGAGCTGTCTATGGACTAGGGGGGGAGGAGGCTGGAGGCAGGTTCTATAAACTGGGGGGGGGAGGCTGCAGGGATGTCTATGGACTAGGGAGGGTGAGGGCATGCAGGAGTGTCTATGGACTGGGGGGGAGGCTAGGAGGGAGTGTCTATGGACTGGGGGGGGTAGGCTGACGGAGTGTCTATGGACTGGGGGCGGAGAGGCTGCAGGGAGTGTCTATGGACTGGGGGGGAGAGGCTGCAGGGAAGTGTCTATGACTGGGGGGAGAGTGCGCAGGAGTGTCTATGGACTGGGGGAGCTGGAGGGAGTGTCTATGGACTGGGGGGGGAGGCCTCAGGAGCTAGTGGTCTATGGACTGGGGGGGGAGACTGCAGGAGTTATGATGACTGCGGGGGGGTAGGCTGGAGAGTCTATGCTGGGGGGAGCTGACGAGTGTTTATGGACTGGGGGGGAGAGCTGCAGAGTGTCTAGGGACGGGGGGGAGAGGCTGCAGGAGTGTCTATGGACTGGGGGGAGAGATGGTGCAGGGAGTGTCAGGAACTGGGGGCGGAGGCGCAGGAGTGTCTATGACTGGAGGGGGGCATGCTGCATGGAGTGTCATATGACGGGGGGGGAGCGCAGGGAAGCTGTCTATGGACGGTGGGGAGCTGCAGGAGTGGTCTATGAACTGGAGAGGGAGCTTCAGGAGTCTCGATGATGGGGGGGGAGGCTGCAGGGTGTCATGATGGGGGGAGCTGCAGGGAGTGTCTATGACTGGGGGGGGAGCTGCAGGAGTGCTATGACTGGGGCGGGGGAGCTGCAGGCAAGGTCTATGGACTGGCGGGTGGGAGACGGCTGAGGGAGTGTCTATGGACTGGGGGTGGGAGAGCTGCAGAGTTCTACTGACTGGGGGGGAGCATGCAGGAGTGTCTATGGACTGGGGGAGAGAGGCTGCAGAGTGTCTATGTAACTGGGGGGTGAGAGGTCTTGCAGGGGTCTATGACTGAAGGGGGAGCTCAGGGAGTGTCTATGGACTGGGGGGAAGATGGCATGGCAGGAGTGTTATGGACGGGGGAAGGCTCTGCAGGGAGTTCTATGACTGGGGAGGGGAGCTGCAGGAGGTCTATGTCTGGGGGGGGAGGTGCAGGCAGGCTATGGAATGGGGGGAGCTGCAGGGAGTGTCTATGACTGGGGAGAGCTTGCAGGAGTGTCTATGGACTGGGGGGAGAGCTGCAGGAGTGTCTATGGGACATGGGGGGAGACGGCTGCAGGGAGTCTATGGAACTGGGGGAGAGGCTCAGGGAGTGTCTATGACTGGGGGGAGGCAGGAGTGTCTATACTGATGGGGGGAGGCTGCAGGGAGGTCTTATGGACTGGGGAGGCCTGCAGGGAGTGTCTATGACTGGGGGATGAGCTGCAGGGAGGTCTATGAGACTGGGGGAGCAGGCTGCAGGGAGTTGTCTAGACTGGGGAGAGGCTGCAGGGACCCAGTGTCTATTGGACTGGGGGGAGGCTGCAGGATGTGTCATGGATGGGGGGAGGCTGCAGGATCTTCTATGACTGCGGGGTGGACTGCCAGGAAGTGCTATTGGACTGGGGGGGGGACTGCAGGGAGTGTCTACTGGACTGGGGGGGAGGCTCAGGGAGTGCTATGGGACTGGGGGGGGAGCATGCAGGAGTGTCTATGACTGAGGGGGGAGGCTGCAGGAGTGTCTAGGACTGCAGGGGGGAGGCTGCAGGCATTCTATGGACTGGGAGGGGAGAGGCTTGCAGGAGGTCTATGTGGACTGGGGGAAGAGCTGCAGGGAGTGTCTGGACTGGGGGGGGAGAGGCTGCAGGAGATGTCTATTGGACTTAGGGGGAGGCTGCAGGGAGTGATTATTGGACTGGGGGGAGGCAGCAGGAGTTGTCTATGGAGTGTGGGGACTGGGGGGGAGGCTTCGGGAGGTCTATGACTGGGGGAGGCGATCAGGGTAGTGTCTACTGACTGGGGGGGAGCTGCGGGATGTCTTATGGACTGGGGGGGGAGGAGGCTGCAGGGAGTGTCTATGGACTGGGCGGGGAGCTGCAGCGAGTGCTCTGGACTGGCGGGGATGAGGCCTGCAGGATGTCTATGGAGCTGGGGGGAGGCTGCAGAGTGTCTATGACTGGGGGGGGAGAGGATCAGGCATGTGTCTTATGGACTGGGGGGTGGAGAGGCTGCAGGAGATTGTTATGACTGAGGGGGAGAGGCTGCAGGAGTGTTCTATGGACTGAGGGGGAGCTGCAGGGAGGTCTTATGGACTGGGGGGGAGCGCAGAGTGTCTATGGACTGGGGGAGGCTGCAGGGAGTTGTCTATGACTGGAGGGGAGGCCTGCAGGAGTCTAGGACTGGGGGGGGGGAGCTTGCAGGAGTGTCATGGACGGGGGAGCTGCAGGGGTGTTCTAGACTGTGGTGAGTCAGGGAGTTGTCTATGACTGGAGGGAGGGCTTGCAGGAGTGTGTCTATGGACTGGGGGGGAGGCATCAGGGATGTCATATGACTGGGGGTGGAGGGCTGCAGGGAGTGTTATGACTGGGGGGAGGCTGCACTAGGAGTGCTATGACTTGGGTGGAGAGCGCGGCAGGAGTTCTATGGACTGGGGGGAGGCTGCAGGAGATGTCTATGACTGGGGGTAGGAGAGCTTGCAGGGAGTCTATGACTGGGGGAGAGCTGCAGGGAGTGTCTATGGATGGAGGGGAGGCTGCAGGGAGGTCTATGGATCTGGGGGGAGGCTGCAGGAGTGTCTATGGACTGGGGGGTGGAGGACTGCAGGGGAGTGTCATGGACTTGGGGGGAGAGGCGCAGTGGTGTCTATGGACTGGGGGGGGGGAGCGCAGGGAAGTGTCTATGGACTGGGGAGGCGCCAGGGATGTCTATTTGGACTGGGGGAGAGAGCTGCAGGGGTGTCTATGGACTGGGGGGGGCGGAGGCTGCAGGAGTGTCTATGACTGGGGAGGCTGCAGAGTTCTATGGACTGGGGGGGGAGAGGCGCAGGGATGCTTATGGGATGGGGGAGGCGCAGGGAAGTGTCTATGGACTGGGGGAGAGAGCTGCAGGGAGTGTCTATGACTGGCGGGAGGAGCGCAGGAGTGTCGATGGACTGGGGGAGAGGCGCAGGGAATGTCTATGATCTGGGGGGGGAGAGGCCTGCAGGATCTTGGACTGGGGGGAGGCTGCAGGAGTGTCTAGGACTGGCGGGGAGAGGCTGCAGGGAGGTCATGACTGGGAGGGGGGGAGCGCGGGAGTGTCTATGGACTGGGGGCAGGCTGCAGGGAGTGTCTATGACTGGGGGGGAGGCTGCAGGGAAGGTCTATAGGGACTGGGGAGAGGCTGCAGTGATGTATATGGTCTATGCTGGGGGGGAGGCTGCAGGAGTTTCTATGGACTGCGGGAGAGCTGCAGGGAGTGGTCTATTGACTGGGGGTAGAGAGCTGCAGGGAGTGTCTATGGACTGGGGGGGGGAGGCTAGGGAGTGTCTATGACTGGGGGGGGGAGGCTGCAGGATGCTATGGATGGGGGGGAAGAGGCTGCAGGGCATGTCTATGGACTGGGAGGCTGCAGGGATGGTCTATGATGGGGGGGAAGAGGCTGACAGGGAGTGTCATGACTGGGGGGAGAGCTGCAGGAAAGTGTCTATGGAACTGGGGGGAGCTGCAGAGTGTCTATTGGACTGGGAGAGAGCCTGCAGAGTGTCTATGACTGGGGGAGAGCATGCAGGAAGATGTCTAATGGACTGGGGGCGAGAGAGGCTGCAGGGATGTCTATGGGACTGGGGGGGAGGCGCAGGGCAGATGTCTCATGACTGGGGAGCTGCAGGAGTTGTCTATGGACTGGGGGGAGAGAGCTGCAGGAGTGTTCTATGGACTGCGGGGAGAGAGCTGAGGGATAGTCCTTATGGACTGGAGGGGAGGCTGCAGGAAGTGTCTATGGACTGGGGGGGAGGCTGCAGGATGTCTTGGATCTGGAGGAGAGGCTGCAGGCATTGTCTATGGACTGGGGGGGGAGGCTGCAGGGGTGTCTACTGGCTGGGGGGTGGGAGAGGCTGCAGGGCAGTGTCTTGACTGGGGGGGGGATGCTGCTATGGAGTGTTCTATGGACTGGGGGGGAGAGCTGCAGGGAAGTGTCTATGGCATGGGGGATTGGAGGGATGGACAGAATTACTGTTAACGGTACTGCAAAACCCCGCACCCTGCTTTGCTTGCCCTCTGATCTGACAGCCAATAGAGTTGCTCTTGTACACAGGGGAGATTAGTCGATCGCCGCCACGAGGGGGGGGGACACCCCAGCAGGAACCTAAAATGAGACCAGCTAGAAAACCACAACCAACAACCACAAGCTGACCAACCAACAACTACTATAGCGCAAGACAAAAAGCGCACCCTACCCAACGACACAAAACCCCCAACAACCAACACACGCCACCCCACAGAACGGCCCAGACCGCAACCGCGTCCACCACACAGTCCACTAGACATAACCCCGGCACTGCCCACCACAACAAGCAGCAACGAACACCCACTCCCAGAAAATTACCATGAAGGCGCCCCCCCAAAAAAGACTCGCGTCTGGTTCGGTGCGGGCGACTAATCTCCCCCGAGTTGCCTTCCCTCTGCCATCCCACCGCGAACATTGTAAGTCGCCGGCGGATGCAGACGCGGCGAGGCGATTTCGGGAAATCGCCGAAAAAGCCTCGCGAGTCTTTTTCGGCGATTTGCGCGAAATCGCGCCGCCGCGTCTGCCATCCCGCCGGCGACTTACATGTTCGCCGGTGGGATGGCAGAGGGAAGGCAACTCGGGGAGATTAGTCGCCCGCGAGCAGGGAGTTTTGCCGCGGGCGACTAATCTCCCCGTGTACCAGAGCCCTTAAATACCCAGCTGCCCCCATTCTCATTTAGAGACATATGTGCTTTAACCCTTTAGGGATTGGTCATTTAATGGCCCAGAGGCAGGGAGGGGTTGGGGCAACATGGCAGCACCTTTGCACTAAAGGGGGTATTAACTCAATGGCCAATACAGGGGGGTTCCAGGCCCCTTTATAAGCCCCGCCCCAAACCTCCAGTAGAATCAGACTGCCCATTATTAACCCTTTCCAGCGTGTGTGCCAGTGACCTTGTATAACCCCTTGTGCCCCCTGTCCCGTTAGCTAAGGAGAATGTGTATATGGAGCCCATTGATTTTGTGTCAGCGGAGGCTGCAAATCTCCCTAATAAACCGCTAATTAACACTCTGTCGTTTAATTGCGTTACGGGCAGAATAGGGACCATTCCCTGTAATCGCTATGGATGCAGCCCTTAGCAACGGGAGCAGGAATGGCGGCAGGAATGGCCAGCAGGGTCTTGTCCTGTATTAAATGGGGTATAGATTCACGGGCAGTGGGGGGCGTACTTGCCCTTTACACAGCACTGGTAATGCCCCATCTACAATACACTCCATTTTGGGGGACCCCCTTGCCCCCCATTACCAATGAGAACATCCGACTGATGGATTTCTTTGAAAGCTGAATGTGTAATACAGAAGCCTTTAAAGGGGATATAAACCCAGCCATGATGCTGTCCCACAGCGCCCCCTAGTTTTGCTATTGAAGCTGCCAAAACAACCTCATTATAGATGCGATAAAATTCACCAATGAGAATTCAGAACAAAGAACCTTATTTACCCGGATCAGCTGGGATGACAGATATTCCGGTCCGATGGCGCCCGGCAGTAAATAAGTCCCTGTCACCTTGAGCGCGGAATCGCTCGCAGGAATTCGCAGCGTTTGTTTTTTTCCGCTAATTTAGCGCTCAGCCAGGCGTAAGGGCTGCGGGAAACTCAATCTGCCCCCGCACAATGGGATTTACACAGACCTTTTGTCCCAATCAGGCGGAGGGATAAAGGTTTAATAGAATAAACACTCGGGTCCGGCCCAACACAATCACCCACCTGTTTCTATGGGACTCAATATCGGGGGGAATGGGGGGGCTGGTAATGTCTATGTTACACCCCCAGGTTTATGTGCAAAGGAGCGTGGGCAAATTGCCTGCTGGAACCAGTAGTGCCTATTAAATTACTGGGAAACTAAATGGGAGAGATCTCTTCCCAAATACGTGACTTGTAGTGCCTCACACTTCTACCCAGAATCCTCTAGGGAAATATTTCCCATGTCTGAAACTGGGCCCATGTCCAGAATCACCTCACAGCCTCCTAAACATTGGATCAGCTCTGCATGGGCGGGACATAATGTGCCTGTTCTCATTTGCTCTGCATGGGCGGGACATAATGTGCCTGTTCTCATTTGCTCTGCATGGGCGGGACATAATGTGCCTGTTCTCATTTGCTCTGCATGGGCGGAACATAATGTGCCTGTTCTCATTTGCTCTGCATGGGCGGGACATAATGAGCCTGTTCTCATTTGCTCTGCATGGGCGGGACATAATATGCCTGTTCTCATTTGCTCTGCATGGGCGGGACATAATGTGCCTGTTCACATTTGCTCTGCATGGGCGGGACATAATGTGCCTGTTCTCATTTGCTCTGCATGGGCGGGACATAATGTGCCTTTTCTCATTTGCTCTGCATGGGCGGGACATAATGTGCCTTTTCTCATGTGCTCTGCATGGGCGGGACATAATGTGCCTGTTCTCATTTGCTCTGCATGGGCGGGACACAATGTGCCTGTTCTCATTTGCTCTGGCATGGGCGGGACATAATGTGCCTTTCTCATTTGCTCTGCATGGGCGGGGACATAATGTGCCTTTTCTCATGTGCTCTGCTATGGGCGGGACATAATGTGCCTGTTCTCATTTGCTCTGCATGGGCGGGACATAATGTGCCTTTTCTCATGTGCTCTGCATGGGCGGGACATAATGTGCCTGTTCTCATGTGCTCTGCATGGGCGGGACATAATGTGCCTGTTCTCATTTGCTCTGCATGGGCGGGACATAATGTGCCTTTTCTCATGTGCTCTGCATGGGCGGGACATAATGTGCCTGTTCTCATTTGCTCTGCATGGGCGGGACATAATGTGCCTTTTCTCATGTGCTCTGCATGGGCGGGACATAATGTGCCTTTTCTCATGTGCTCTGCATGGGCGGGACATAATGTGCCTGTTCTCATGTGCTCTGCATGGGCGGGACACAATGTGCCTGTTCTCATTTGCTCTGCATGGGCGGGACACAATGTGCCTGTTCTCATTTGCTCTGCATGGGCGGGACATTAATGTGCCTTTTCTCATTTGCTCTGCATGGGCGGGACATAATGTGCCTGTTCTCATTTGCTCTGCATGGGCGGGACATAATGTGCCTGTTCTCATTTGCTCTGCATGGGCGGGACACAATGTGCCTGTTCTCATTTCCTCTGCATGGGCGGGACACAATGTGCCTTTTCTCATTTGCTCTGCAATGGGGCGGGACACAATGTGCCTGTTCTCATTTCCTCTGCATGGGCGGGACACAATGTGCCTTTTCTCATGTGCTCTGCATGGGCGGGACATAATGTGCCTGTTCTCATTTCCTCTGCATGGGCGGGACATAATGTGCCTGTTCTCATTTGCTCTGCATGGGCGGGACACAATGTGCCTGTTCTCATTTCCTCTGCATGGGCGGGACACAATGTGCCTTTTCTCATGTGCTCTGCATGGGCGGGACACAATGTGCCTGTTCTCATTTCCTCTGCATGGGCGGGACATAATGTGCCTGTTCTCATTTCCTCTGCATGGGCGGGACACAATGTGCCTTTTCTCATGTGCTCTGCATGGGCGGGACACAATGTGCCTGTTCTCATTTGCTCTGCATGGGCGGGACATAATGTGCCTGTTCTCATTTCCTCTGCATGGGCGGGACATAATGTGCCTGTTCTCATTTCCTCTGCATGGGCGGGACATAATGTGCCTGTTCTCATGTGCTCTGCATGGGCGGGACACAATGTGCCTGTTCTCATTTGCTCTGCATGGGCGGGACATAATGTGCCTGTTCTCATTTCCTCTGCATGGGCGGGACATAATGTGCCTGTTCTCATTTCCTCTGCATGGGCGGGACACAATGTGCCTTTTCTCATGTGCTCTGCATGGGCGGGACACAATGTGCCTGTTCTCATTTGCTCTGCATGGGCGGGACATAATGTGCCTGTTCTCATTTGCTCTGCATGGGCGGGACATAATGTGCCTGTTCTCATTTGCTCTGCATGGGCGGGACATAATGTGCCTGTTCTCATTTGCTCTGCATGGGCGGGACACAATGTGCCTGTTCTCATGTGCTCTGCATGGGCGGGACATAATGTGCCTGTTCTCATTTGCTCTGCGTGGGTGGGACATAATGTTAAATGGGATATTATCCATATGGGGTGATCTTGGGGTATTCTGCAGGGGTAGAACATTATGCTCATATTCTCACCAGCTCTGCGTGGGTGGGACATTTTGTGCATGGGGCAATAAACACTGTAGGGCAGAACATTATATAAAATGGGACACTGGCCAATTTGCTCTGCATGGGCGGGGCGTTGCTGTACAGTAAGGCTTGTCAGGCCAGCGTGTAGCGCCAGTTCAGGGGCAACTCGTGCCTTTTAGCCCCTGGGGAGTTTGATAGATGTGACCCTGTATCCCTTAGCAACAGGGTATATTATATGCTGGGGGGCAGATAGTGGGGATGTTCCGATGCCGGTGGAAGAGACTCCGGAGCTGAACGTTTTGCTTGGGTGACTCTTCCTGTAATTTCACCTTCGGGTGCTCTGAGCTGATAGAGGGACTCGCTTGGTTTCACCCGGCGCTTCCTGAGAGCTCATTATCCCCCCATTGTGTTACAGCGGCTTTCCCTATAGTTCCCTATAGCCAGGGGCCGGCACTGCTGGTTATACCCAATGGGCACTGGCTTGTATCAGTGTTACCTCTGCCACACTCTAGGGGGCGCACTACAGACCCCACACACCCCAGTCAGCATAGCAAGGGGCTCTTTCCTTTAAGGTTATGGGGTTCCCTACCCAGAGAGGGGGAATGAGTGATACATTGGGGGTGGGGAGGGAAGGGGATCTCACCATCAGCATAGGAAGGGGTTCCTTACTGTAAGGGTACTGGCGCTGCTCCAGGTACACTAGTATTCTATTATTTATATAGCGCCCACATATCCATCAGCCCCTGCCCCAGTGAGCTTACAATCTAAGGTCCCTATCCCATTCCCATCAGTCCCTGCCCCAGTGAGCTTACAATCTAAGGTCCCTATCCCATTCCCATCAGCCCCTGCCCCAGTGAGCTTACAATCTAAGGTCCCTATCCCATTCCCATCAGTCCCTGCCCCAGTGAGCTTACACTCTAAGGTCCCTATCCCATTCCCATCAGCCCCTGCCCCAGTGAGCTTACAATCTAAGGTCCCTATCCCATTCCCATCAGCCCCTGCCCCAGTGAGCTTACAATCTAAGGTCCCTATCCCATTCCCATCAGTCCCTGCCCCAGTGAGCTAACAATCTAAGGTCCCCTATCCCATTCCCATCAGCCCCTGCCCCAGTGAGCTTACAATCTAAGGTCCTATCCCATTCCCATCAGCCCCTGCCCCAGTGAGCTTACAATCTAAGGTCCCTATCCCATTCCCATCAGCCCCTGCCCCAGTGAGCTTACAATCTAAGGCCCCTATCCCATTCCCATCAGCCCCTGCCCCAGTGAGCTTACAATCTAAGGTCCCCTATCCCATTCCCATCAGCCCCTGCCCCAGTGAGCTTACAATCTAAGGTCCCTATCCCCATTCCCATCAGCCCTGCCCCAGTGAGCTTACAATCTAAGGTCCCTATCAAATTCCCATCAGCCCCTGCCCCAGTGAGCTTACAATCTAAGGTCCCTATACCATTCCCATCAGTCCCTGCCCCAGTGAGCTTACAATCTAAGGTCCCTATCAAATTCCAATCAGCCCCTGCCCCAGTGAGCTTACAATCTAAGGTCCCTATACCATTCCCATCAGTCCCTGCCCCAGTGAGCTTACAGTCTAAGGTCCCTATCACATTCCCATCAGTCCTGCCCCAGTGAGCTTACACTCTAAGGTCCCTATCCCATTCCCATCAGCCCCTGCCCCAGTGAGCTTACAATCTAAGTTCCCTATCCCATTCCCATCAGTCCCTGCCCCAGTGAGCTTACAATCTAAGGTCCCTATACCATTCCCATCAGTCCCTGCCCCAGTGAGCTTACAGTCTAAGGTCCCTATCACATTCCCATCAGCCCCTGCCCCAGTGAGCTTACAATCTAAGTTCCCTATCCCATTCCCATCAGTCCCTGCCCCAGTGAGCTTACAATCTAAGGTCCCTATACCATTCCATCAGTCCCTGCCCCAGTGAGCTTACAATCTAAGGTCCCTATCCCATTCCCATCAGCCCCTGCCCAGTGAGCTTACAGTCTAAGGTCCCTATCACATTCCCATCAGTCCCTGCCCCCAGTGAGCTTACACTCTAAGGTCCCTATCCCATTCCCATCAGTCCCTGCCCCAGTGAGCTTACAATCTAAGGTCCCTATCCCATTCCCATCAGTCCCTGCCCCAGTGAGCTTACAATCTAAGGTCCCTATCCCATTCCCATCAGTCCCCTGCCCCAGTGAGCTTACAGTCTAAGGTCCCTATCCCATTCTCATCAGCCCCTGCCCAGTGAGCTTACAATCTAAGGTCCCTATCCCATTCCATCAGTCCCTGCCCCAGTGAGCTTACAATCTAAGGCCCCTATCCCATTCCCATCAGTCCCTGCCCCAGTGAGCTTACAATCTAAGGTCCCTATCCCATTCCCATCAGTCCCTGCCCCAGTGAGCTTACAATCTAAGGTCCCTATCCCATTCCCATCGGCCCCTGCCCCAGTGAGCTTACAATCTAAGGTCCCTATCCCATTCCCATCAGTCCCTGCCCCAGTGAGCTTACAATCTAAGGTCCCTATCACATTCCCATCAGTCCCTGCCCCAGTGAGCTTACAATCTAAGGTCCCTATCCCATTCCCATCAGCCCCTGCCCCAGTGAGCTTACAATCTAAGGTCCCTATCACATTCCCATCAGTCCCTGCCCCAGTGAGCTTACAATCTAAGGTCCCTATCCCATTCCCATCAGCCCCTGCCCCAGTGAGCTTACACTCTAAGGTCCCTATCCCATTCCCATCAGTCCCTGCCCCAGTGAGCTTACAATCTAAGGTCCCTATCCCATTCCCATCAGTCCCTGCCCCAGTGAGCTTACAATCTAAGGTCCCTATCCCATATTTTATTCTGCATAATTCATGTATAATTACTGAGACAGGAAGCTTGATGCCCCTCCCCGTGTAGTGATGCCCCTCCCCCTGGCACAGAGTGGTACCGACCCTTACCCAGTGAGGGGAGGAGTCAGAAGTGGAATGGACCCAATGGGGGTGAGTGTGTGTGGGGGGGTGTATGTGGCCCCCAGTCCCATGAAGCCCCCGCAGACAGAAGGCAATGTACATAGGGATCCAGTGATACATTGTATTTACTTTGCAACTGATACAGTTTCCCAGAATATTTACAATTGGCTGAATTTGGGGGCAGATGGACCCCCCATAGGAAAAGGCCTTTCCCCAGTGGCTCATTCTTGGTTCTGTCCATCTCAGTAGCCAATTGGTGAGTCTATCCCATACTGAGCCCCAGCGGGAACCAAACGTCACTATCGTACGGCACGTGATCCAGCGGCACATTCACTGCAGCCACGAACTGCCCCCTGTGTCTCACTGCCACCCGCAACAGGCGCCCGGCGGGATCTGCCACGAAATATCTCACCTGCAAACCAAACACAGCCGGGCATCAGGGAACCAATCATTGCTGCTCTCTTTCCCATGGTCAGGCAGGACCCCCCTCCCCCTGGGTAAGTGAATCCAATCTCCCCCCAGTACTTACCCAGGTACAGAGCTCTGATTCTCTGTACTTCCTGCTCCTGGGCTGCTCTCTTTCCCATGGTCAGGCAGGAATTTCCCCCTGGGTAAGTGAATCCAATCTCCCCCCAGTACTTACCCAGGTACAGAGCTCTGATTCTCTGTACTTCCTGCTCCTGGGCTGCTCTCTTTCCCATGGTCAGGCAGGAACCCCCCCCCCCTGGGTAAGTGAATCCAATCTCCCCCCAGTACTTACCCAGGTACAGAGCTCTGATTCTCTGTACTTCCTGCTCCTGGGCTGCTCTCTTTCCCATGGTCAGGCAGGAACCCCCCCCTGGGTAAGTGAATCCAATCTCCCCCCAGTACTTACCCAGGTACAGAGCTCTGATTCTCTGTACTTCCTGCTCCTGGGCTGCTCTCTTTCCCATGGTCAGGCAGGAACCCCCCCTGGGTAAGTGAATCCAATCTCCCCCCAGTACTTACCCAGGTACAGAGCTCTGATTCTCTGTACTTCCTGCTCCTGGGCTGCTCTCTTTCCCATGGTCAGGCAGGAACCTCCCCCTGGGTAAGTGAATCCAATCTCCCCCCAGTACTTACCCAGGTACAGAGCTCTGATTCTCTGTACTTCCTGCTCCTGGGCTGCTCTCTTTCCCATGGTCAGGCAGGAACCTCCCCCTGGGTAAGTGAATCCAATCTCCCCCAGTACTTACCCAGGTACAGAGCTCTGATTCTCTGTACTTCCTGCTCCTGGGCTGCTCTCTTTCCCATGGTCAGGCAGGAACCCCCCCCTGGGTAAGTGAATCCAATCTCCCCCCAGTACTTACCCAGGTACAGAGCTCTGATTCTCTGTACTTCCTGCTCCTGGGCTGCTCTCTTTCCCATGGTCAGACAGGAACCTCCCCCTGGGTAAGTGAATCCAATCTCCCCCCAGTACTTACCCAGGTACAGAGCTCTGATTCTCTGTACTTCCTGCTCCTGGGCTGCCTCTTTCCCATGGTCAGACAGGAACCCCCCCCTGGGTAAGTGAATCCAATCTCCCCCAGTACTTACCCAGGTACAGAGCTCTGATTCTCTGTACTTCCTGCTCCTGGGCTGCTCTCTTTCCCATGGTCAGGCAGGAACCTCCCCCTGGGTAAGTGAATCCAATCTCCCCCCAGTACTTACCCAGGTACAGAGCTCTGATTCTCTGTACTTCCTGCTCCTGGGCTGCTCTCTTTCCCATGGTCAGGCAGGATCCCCCCCTGGGTAAGTGAATCCAATCTCCCCCCAGTACTTACCCAGGTACAGAGCTCTGATTCTCTGTACTTCCTGCTCCTGGGCTGCTCTCTTTCCCATGGTCAGGCAGGAACCCCCCCTGGGTAAGTGAATCCAATCTCCCCCCAGTACTTACCCAGGTACAGAGCTCTGATTCTCTGTACTTCCTGCTCCTGGGCTGCTCTCTTTCCCATGGTCAGGCAGGATCCCCCGGGTAAGTGAATCCAATCTCCCCCCAGTACTTACCCAGGTACAGAGCTCTGATTCTCTGTACTTCCTGCTCCTGGGCTGCTCTCTTTCCCATGGTCAGGCAGGAACCTCCCCCCCCTGGGTAAGTGAATTCAATCTCCCCCCAGTACTTACCCAGGTACAGAGCTCTGATTCTCTGTACTTCCTGCTCCTGGGCTGCTCTCTTTCCCATGGTCAGGCAGGAACCCCCCCTGGGTAAGTGAATCCAATCTCCCCCCAGTACTTACCCAGGTACAGAGCTCTGATTCCCTGTACTTCCTGCTCCTGGGCTGCTCTCTTCCCCATGGTCAGGCAGGAACCCCCCCTTATGATGACCACATGACTGGGCCCCCCACTTACTAATTCATTGTGGATTGGGGAGGCAGATTTCCCTTTGGATTTGATCCTTATCAGCGACGTTTGTTGCGGATCCGGTAACAGAGAAACCTCAATATCGGCGCTGGGGGCGGAGCCATCTGGGAGATGCTGTGAAATGGGAAGTGGAATAAGGGGAGGAGTTTGCAGTTTATCCCCCAATTCCGACCTCTTATTACATTGTAGGGACCCCCATTTAATAACAAAGAGCCTGGAACCCTAGAACTTGAAATGGCCAATAGTCATGTCCCCTGGGGGTCTCATATCATGTCCCCTGGGGGTCTCATATCATGTCCCCTGGGGGTCTCATATCATGTCCCCTGGGGGTCTCATATCATGTCCCCTGGGGGTCTCATATCACGTACTGTGGGGGTCTCATATCATGTCCCCTGGGGGTCTCATATCACGTACTGTGGGGGTCTCATATCATGTCCCCTGGGGGTCTCATATCACGTACTGTGGGGGTCTCATATCATGTCCCCTGGGGGTCTCATATCACGTACTGTGGGGGTCTCATATCATGTCCCCTGGGGGTCTCATATCACGTACTGTGGGGGTCTCATATCATGTCCCCTGGGGGTCTCATATCATGTCCCCTGGGGGTCTCATATCATGTACTGTGGGGGTCTCATATCATGTCCCCTGGGGGTCTCATATCACGTACTGTGGGGGTCTCATATCATGTCCCCTGGGGGTCTCATATCACGTACTGTGGGGGTCTCATATCATGTATCCTGGGGTCTCATATCATGTCCCCTGGGGGTCTCATATCACGTACTGTGGGGGTCTCATATCATGTACTGTGGGTGTCTCATATCATGTACTGTGGGGGTCTCATATCATGTCCCCTGGGGGGTCTCATATCATGTCCCCTGGGGGTCTCATATCATGTCCCCTGGGGGGTCTCATATCATGTCCCCTGGGGGGTCTCATATCATGTCCCCCTGGGAGTCTCATATCACGTACTGTGGGGGTCTCATATCATGTACTGTGGGGGTCTCATATCATGTCCCCTGGGGGTCTCATATCATGTCCCCTGGGGGGTCTCATATCATGTCCCCTGGGGGGTCTCATATCATGTCCCCTGGGGGGTCTCATATCATGTACTCTGGGGGGTCTCATATCATGTACTCTGGGGGTCTCATATCATGTACTCTGGGGGGGTCTCATTCTGAGTTGTACATAAGAGCTTACAGTCTAGCGCAGGCGGCTGGCTCTTTAGTTGATGGGGACACAGTAATGGGGGGGACAGTAATGGGGAGGGGACAGAGTAACGGGGGGAGGGGACAGAGTAACGGGGGGGAGGGGACAGAGTAACGGGGGGGGGACACAGTAACAGGAGGAGGGGACACAGTAATGGGGGAGGGGCACAGTAATGGGGGGGAGGGGACAGAGTAACGGGGGGGGCACAGTAATGGGGGAGGGGGCACAGTAATGGGGGGGCACAGTAACAGGGGGAGGGGACACAGTAATGGGGGGGCACAGTAACAGGGGGAGGGGACACAGTAACAGGGGGAGGGGACACAGTAATGGGGGGACACAGTAACAGGGGGAGGGGACAGAGTAATGGGGGAGGGGACACAGTAACAGGGGGAGGGGACAAAGTAATGGGGGGGCACAGTAACAGGGGGAGGGGACACAGTAATGGGGGGCACAGTAACAGGGGGAGGGGACACAGTAATGGGGGGACACAGTAACAGGGGGAGGGGACACAGTAATGGGGGGACACAGTAACAGGGGGAGGGGACACAGTAATGGGGGGGCACAGTAACAGGGGGAGGGGACACAGTAATGGGGGGACACAGTAACAGGGGGAGGGGACACAGTAACAGGGGGAGGGGACAAAGTAATGGGGGGGCACAGTAACAGGGGGAGGGGACACAGTAATGGGGGGGCACAGTAATGGGGGGGCACAGTAACAGGGGGAGGGGGCACAGTAATGGGGGGGCACAGTAATGGGGGGCACAGTAATGGGGGGGGGACTCACAATGTTCCGGAGATGCTTAATGAGCACTGACAGATTCTGGTTCTTGTAGGAAACGTGTAGTTGAACCGCGGGTCTTGTCTCCGTGTCTGTTATACAGAGAGATACTGTGTGCTGATTGGGCAGAACCGCCAGCCTGGCACCCAGCCCCGCCCACTCACTCCCCCACCCACATGTACCCAGCCCCGCCCACTCACTCCCCCACCCACATGTACCCAGCCCCACCCACTAACTCCCCCACCCACATGTACCCAGCCCCACCCACATGTACCCAGCCCCACCCACTAACTCCCCCACCCACATGTACCCAGCCCCACCCACTAACTCCCCCACCCCACATGTACCAGCCCCACCCACCCACTCACACCCCCACCCACATGAACCCACCACCACCAACTCACACCCCCACCCACCTGCCTACATGCCCCTCCCACATGCCCATGCCCCCATGCACACCCACCCTGGTATAGCACCCCAGTACCCACTCACACACAGTACCCCGGGCACATATTGCTCCTGAAAGTTTAAATAAATTCCTTGATTTGGCTGATTTTTAGATACAGGAGCTAAATTGCACCAGTGCAGTTGCCCTTAGCAACCAGTAAGAAATTACTTTCAATTATTAGTCAGAAAATGATCCCATGGGAACTGCATGGATACAGCTTAGTGCCAGTCTTTATATATCAACTCCTTTAATAAAATGCAGAATAGAAAGAGCAAATAAGCAGAGGTAGGTACTTACCCCCCATGGGAGAAACTGCCCCAGTCCTGCCCTCAGCACCCAGGTAGGTCAGCACTTTCTCACTCTGTAAGGGACACAGAGATACTCATGTATTATAAGGGATAATGTACCCCCTACTGTAAATGATAAGGATATTAGCAGTCACTGAGGGGTTCTGTGCCCCCCATATAAAGGCACAAGGCTGCAGGCTGAGTTATACAGGGAACTCTGAGTATCACTCATGTATTATAAGGGATAATGTACCCCCTACTGTAAATGATAAAGGATATTAGCAGTCACTGAGGGGTTCTGTGCCCCCCATATAAAGGCACAAGGCTGCAGGCTGAGTTATACAGGGAACTCTGAGTATCACTCATGTATTATAAGGGATAATGTACCCCCTACTGTAAATGATAAGGATATTAGCAGTCACTGAGGGGTTCTGTGCCCCCCATATAAAGGCACAAGGCTGCAGGCTGAGTTATACAGGGAACTCTGAGTATCACTCATGTATTATAAGGGATAATGTACCCCCTACTGTAAATGATAAGGATATTAGCAGTCACTGAGGGGTCTGTGCCCCCCATATAAGGCACAAGGCTGCAGGCTGAGTTATTACAGGGAACTCTGAGTATCACTCATGTATTATACGGGATAATGTACCCCCTACTGTAAATGATAAGGATATTAGCAGTCACTGAGGGGTTCTGTGCCCCCCATATAAAGGCACAAGGCTGCAGGCTGAGTTATACAGGGAACTCTGAGTATCACTCATGTATTATAAGGGGTAATGTACCCCCTACTGTAAATGATAAGGATATTAGCAGTCACTGAGGGGTTCTGTGCCCCCCATATAAAGGCACAAGGCTGCAGGCTGAGTTATACAGGGAACTCTGAGTATCACTCATGTATTATAAGGGATAATGTACCCCCTACTGTAAATGATAAGGATATTAGCAGTCACTGAGGGGTTCTGTGCCCCCCATATAAAGGCACAAGGCTGCAGGCTGAGTTATACAGGGAACTCTGAGTATCACTCATGTATTATAAGGGATACTGTACCCCCTACTGTAAATGATAAGGATATTAGCAGTCACTGAGGGGTTCTGTGCCCCCCATATAAAGGCACAAGGCTGCAGGCTGAGTTATACAGGGAACTCTGAGTATCACTCATGTATTATAAGGGATAATGTACCCCCTACTGTAAATGATAAGGAGGTGAGTAGGTGAGAGAATACACAATCAGGCTCGTTAGTATTACAAGGAAACATTAATTACAGATGTGGGTTTGGCGGAACAATGAATGGGGCTGTTGCCGGGGGCCGGTAACGCTGGTAACGATCGCTCCCACTGGGGAACTGAATTGATCCCCTATTTATTATTATTATTACATTCAGATTCGCAGGGAACGAGAAACACAAAATCATTTCCATAAGAAATCAGAGCAGATAATGATACATTGTAGCAAATGGGCCCGGGGGGGGTTCTGGAAATGAGCAGCCCCCTCTCCTGCCCCTCCGGGGGGGCAATTGCTATCAGCCAATAGCTGAGCTGCATTATCCACCGTGTTACCGCACAGCTCACTGGGAATGCTGGGAAATGTGTTTGTGTAACTGTAACTCTCAGCCGCACAGCGACGCACTATTATTAAAGGGGAAGTATGATGATAAACTTTTTTCTAAATATGAATTAAAAATGATGTTCTCCATCTTGTCCTACTGTCCCCATCTTGTCCTACTGTCCCCATCTTGTCCTACTGTCCCCATCTTGTCCTACTGTCCCCATCTTGCCCTACTGTCTCCATCTTGCCCAAACTTTCCCCATCTTGCCCTACTGTCTCCATCTTGTCCTACTGTCCCCATCTTGTCCTATTGTCTCCATCTTGTCCTACTGTCTCCATCTTGTCCTACTGTCCCCATCTTGCCCAAACTGTCCCCATCTTGCCCTACTGTCTCCATCTTGCCCTACTGTCTCCATCTTGTCCTACTGTCCCCATCTTGTCCTACTGTCTCCATCTTGTCCTACTGTCCCCATCTTGTCCTACTGTCTCCATCTTGTCCTACTGTCCCCATCTTGTCCTACTGTCCCCATCTTGCCCTACTGTCTCCATCTTGTCCTACTGTCTCCATCTTGCCCTACTGTCTCCATCTTGTCCTACTGTCCCCATCTTGCCCAAACTGTCCCCATCTTGCCCTACTGTCTCCATCTTGCCCTACTGTCTCCATCTTGTCCTACTGTCCCCATCTTGCCCTACTGTCTCCATCTTATCCTACTGTCCCCATCTTGCCCTACTGTCTCCATCTTGCCCTACTGTCCCCATCTTGCCCTACTGTCTCCATCTTGCCCTACTGTCCCCATCTTGCCCAAACTGTCCCCATCTTGCCCTACTGTCTCCATCTTGTCCTACTGTCCCCATCTTGCCCAAACTGTCCCCATCTTGCCCTACTGTCTCCATCTTGTCCTACTGTCCCCATCTTGCCCTACTGTCCCCATCTTGTCCTACTGTCCCCATCTTGTCCTACTGTCTCCATCTTGTCCTACTGTCTCCATTCTTGTCCTACTGTCCCCATCTTGCCCTACTGTCCCCATCTTGTCCTACTGTCCCCATCTTGCCCTACTGTCCCCATCTTGTCCTACTGTCCCCATCTTGTCCTACTGTCCCCATCTTGTCCTACTGTCTCCATCTTGTCCTACTGTCCCCATCTTGTCCTACTGTCCCCATCTTGCCCTACTGTCCCCATCTTGCCCTACTGTCCCCATCTTGCCCTACTGTCCCCCTTGCCCTACTGTCTCCATCTTGTCCTACTGTCCCCATCTTGCCCAAACTGTCCCCATCTTGCCCTACTGTCTCCATCTTGTCCTACTGTCCCCATCTTGCCCTACTGTCTCCATCTTGCCCTGATGTCTCCATCTTGCCCTACTGTCTCCATCTTGCCCTACTGTCTCCATCTTGCCCTACTGTCCCCATCTTGCCCTACTGTCCCCATCTTGCCCTACTGTCTCCATCTTGCCCTACTGTCCCCATCTTGCCCTACTGTCTCCATCTTGCCCTACTGTCTCCATCTTGTCCTACTGTCTCCATCTTGCCCTACTGTCTCCATCTTGCCCTACTGTCTCCATCTTGCCCTACTGTCTCCATCTTGCCCTACTGTCTCCATCTTGTCCTACTGTCCCCATCTTGCCCTACTGTCCCCATCTTGCCCTACTGTCCCCATCTTGTCTTACTGTCCCCATCTTGTCCTACTGTCTCCATCTTGCCCTACTGTCTCCATCTTGTCCTACTGTCCCCATCTTGCCCTACTGTCTCCATCTTGGGGGCAGGGTACTGGGGCAGTTGAGACAGGGGTAGGTAAGAGACACTCACCTGCTTATTAATCTTGCGGATACTAGCCATTGCTGCGCGTTTAATGAGATTTCTGGGAGCGCCCCCTGTGGGACCCGTGAGGTCGATGTGAGACACAGACTTGGCCACGTCTGAGAGCGACATGTTAGCGAATGTGTGAATGAGATTGTTCAGTTTCACTGGGAAACACTGAAGGCTCTCCCCAAATTTCCTAGGGGTGCAACCATAGCAACTCATTGATATTAATATGAAACAGCCAATGAATGTTCCCCCCCCAACTGTTTGGCCTTACTCCCCCCCATCCTCCCTCTTCTCCCCCCTTCTATATTTCCCCTCTCCCCCCATTTGTCTCTCTACTCCCCGAACCCCTTTCCCTTCCCCTCTCTCCTTCTGTCTCTCATCCCCTCTCCTTTCCTTTTCTATTCCCCCCCCCCCAACTGTTTGGCCTTACTCCCCCCCATCCTCCCTCTTCTCCCCCCTTCTATATTTCCCCTCTCCCCCCATTTGTCTCTCCCCGAACCCCCTTTCCCTTCCCCTCTCTCCTTCTGTCTCTCATCCCCTCTCCTTTCCTTTTCTATTCCCCCCCCCAACTGTTTGGCCTTACTCCCCCCCATCCTCCCTCTTCTCCCCCCTTCTATATTTCCCCTCTCCCCCCATTTGTCTCTCCCCGAACCCCCTTTCCCTTCCCCTCTCTCCTTCTGTCTCTCATCCCCTCTCCTTTCCTTTCTATTCCCCCCCCCAACTGTTTGGCCTTACTCCCCCCCCCCATCCTCCCTCTTCTCCCCCCTTCTATATTTCCCCTCTCCCCCCTCGCTACTCCCCGAACCCCCTTTCCCCCCCCCGCTCATTATTGCCCAATATTACCCTATAAATCCCGTTTACCTAGTGAAATAGCTGGTGGCCTCGGGGTCAGAGTCCTGGGGTCGGAGGTTATTATGGAGGTACCGCAGATCCTGCACCCCACAAAGCTCAGGGAGCCCCCCCTGTAACATCTGCCGGAGGAATCAGAGGGAAAGGCGTTGGCCCTAATGATGGGATAGTTTCCCCCCCAGACCTGCCCCCAATACCCCGGGACTCACCAGTTCCAGCAGGGGGAGCAGTAAGTGGCTGCGCCGACGCACAATGTTATAGGCCCGACAGCAAAGCTCCACGAAGTCTCTCGCTCTGTCCAGGCTCCGCCCCCCGTCGGTGATGAAATATTCCATCTCGGAGGTGAAAATAAATGGGGCTCGGTCCCTGGAAGCAAAAGATCAAAGATCAATTCTCTTGCTGCCCCCTGTGGATTTGCCCCCTGTAGATTTGCCCCAGAGAGCCCCAAGCTGATGAGCAGTAAAGGCCAAGTTTGCTGGACGTATGGGGCTCCCAGGGGGCATTTAGGGACCATTATTTCTGCCCCACCTCCCAGGGGGCATTTAGGGACCATTATTTCTGCCCCACCTCCCAGGGGGCATTTAGGGACCATTATTTCTGCCCCACCTCCCAGAGGGCATTTAGGGACCATTATTTCTGCCCCACCTGCCAGGGGGCATTTAGGGACCATTATTTCTGCCCCACCTCCCAGGGGTACAGGAACCCATTATATAGACCATTATATTGGATTATTATATATATATATATATATAGACCCATTATTGAGGGATAATCCCAAGCTCTATGGAAACCACAACTCCTAGTTACAAACTGTATCCAAGTGTCACTATCCCGGCAACAGGAATGACCAAGAATAGAGACACTTTTATATAAAAATTGAGCAGCAGAAATATAATATTATTAAATTACAGGCAAATTCAGTAATAATGAGAGGGTTACTTCCCCTTTAAACCCCCTGGTCGGGGAATAGAGGCCCCTGTCCGTAGGGGATCTATTGGCCGCTTTCAGCCAGAAGTAAATCAAAAGTAAAATTACTCAATTAATCGGTTAATAGAAGAGTCCTGATTGGATATGATTAACACTGACAGAGGGATGATTGGTTGGGGCCAAAGGATCTGATACCCAGGGGGAACCAGTACCATCAGCCGGTGTGTAAGGGGATAATTGGGTCAGGCACCCCCGCCTCCTAGAGAACCCCACTCCCCTCCCTCTCATACAAGGTCCCATGCCCCTATTACCCCTACCCCTATTGCCCCTGCCCCTATAACCTCTGCCCCTATTGCCCCTATTACCCCTGCCCCTATTGCCCCTGCCCCTATAACCTCTGCCCCTATTGCCCCTATTACCCCTGCCCCTATTGCCCCTGCCCCTATAACCTCTGCCCCTATTGCCCCTATTACCCCTGCCCCTATTGCCCCTGCCCCTATTACCCCTGTCCCTATTGCCCCTATTACCCCTGCCCCTATTGCCCCTGTCACCCCTGCCCCTATTACCCCCACCCCTATTACCCCCACCCCTATTGCCCTATCTGTCTCTATGATACTGAGCCATGTAACCCCCCATAGTGCCCATTTGCCCCAATACAGCCCATAATGCCCCCCACTCACCTCTTTATGTTACCGAATTTCTGCGCGTGACCCAGGAACTTGCCGAAGTCGATGTGGAACATGTGACCCGAGTTTGTCACCATAATGTTATCGTTGTGCCGGTCACACACCCCCAGTATAAAGGTAACAACGCACCAACCGGCGCAGGAGAACAGGAAATTCTCTTTGGCCTGTAGGGACCGACATTGTAACCATAGGGGCAACACAGGGTTCTGATATAGGGGTTTGGGTCTCAAGGGGGCAAGTGGCTCAGTCTGTACAGCAATATAGCCCCCACTGTCTCTCTATTGCCCTACTGTCCCCATCTTGCCCTACTGTCCCCATCTTGCCCTACTGTCTCCATCTTGTCCTACTGTCCCCATCCTGCCTTACTGTCCCCATCTTGCCCTACTGTCCCCATCTTGCCCTACTGTCCCCATCTTGCCCTACTGTCCCCATCTTGTCCTACTGTCTCCATCTTGTCCTACTGTCTCCATCTTGCCCTACTGTCTCCATCTTGCCCTACTGTCCCCATCTTGCCCTACTGTCTCCATCTTGTCCTACTGTCCCCATCCTGCCTTACTGTCCCCATCTTGCCCTACTGTCCCCATCTTGCCCTACTGTCCCCATCTTGCCCTACTGTCTCCATCTTGCCCTACTGTCCCCATCTTGTCCTACTGTCTCCATCTTGCCCTACTGTCCCCATCTTGCCCTACTGTCTCCATCTTGTCCTACTGTCTCCATCTTGTCCTACTGTCCCCATCTTGCCCTACTGTCCCCATCTTGTCCTACTGTCTCCATCTTGTCCTACTGTCCCCATCTTGCCCTACTGTCCCCATCTTGTCCTACTGTCTCCATCTTGCCCTACTGTCCCCATCTTGCCCTACTGTCTCCATCTTGTCCTACTGTCCCCATCTTGTCCTACTGTCTCCATCTTGTCCTACTGTTTCCATCTTGTCCTACTGTCTCCATCTTGTCCCTACTGATCTTGCCCTACTGTCTCCATCTTGCCCTACTGTCCCCATCTTGCCCTACTGTCCCCATCTTGCCCTACTGTCCCCATCTTGCCCTACTGTCTCCATCTTGCCCTACTGTCTCCATCTTGCCCTACTGTCTCCATCTTGTCCTACTGTCTCCATCTTGTCCTACTGTTTCCATCTTGTCCTTCTGTCTCCATCTTGTCCCTACTGATCTTGCCCTACTGTCCCCGTCTTGCCCTACTGTCCCCATCTTGCCCTACTGTCTCCATCTTGCCCTACTGTCCCCATCTTGCCCTACTGTCCCCATCTTGCCCTACTGTCTCCATCTTGTCCTACTGTCTCCATCTTGCCCTACTGACTCCATCTTGCCCTACTGTCTCCATCTTGCCCTACTGTCTCCATCTTGTCCTACTGTCCCCATCTTGTCCTACTGTCTCCATCTTGCCCTACTGTCTCCATCTTGCCCTACTGTCTCCATCTTGCCCTACTGTCTCCATCTTGTCCTACTGTCCCCATCTTGTCCTACTGTCTCCATCTTGCCCTACTGTCTCCATCTTGCCCTACTGTCTCCATCTTGCCCTACTGTCTCCATCTTGCCCTACTGTCTCCATCTTGTCCTACTGTCTCCATCTTGCCCTACTGTCCCCATCTTGCCCTACTGTCTCCATCTTGCCCTACTGTCCCCATCTTGCCCTACTGTCCCCATCTTGCCCTACTGTCCCCATCTTGCCCTACTGTCTCCATCTTGCCCTACTGTCCCCATCTTGCCCTACTGTCCCCATCTTGCCCTACTGTCCCCATCTTGTCCTACTGTCCCCATCTTGCCCTACTGTCCCCATCTTGCCCCTACTGTCTCCATCTTGCCCTACTGTCCCCATCTTGCCCTACTGTCCCCATCTTGCCCTACTGTCCCCATCTTGCCCTACTGTCCCCATCTTGCCCTACTGTCTCCATCTTGCCCTACTGTCCCCATCTTGCCCTACTGTCCCCATCTTGCCCTACTGTCTCCATCTTCTTGTCCTACTGTCTCCATCTTGTCCTACTGTCCCCATCTTGTCCTACTGTCTCCATCTTGTCCTACTGTCTCCATCTTGTCCCTACTGATCTTGCCCTACTGTCCCCATCTTGCCCTACTGTCTCCATCTTGCCCTACTGTCCCCATCTTGCCCTACTGTCCCCATCTTGCCCTACTGTCCCCATCTTGCCCTACTGTCCCCATCTTGCCCTACTGTCCCCATCTTGTCCTACTGTCCCCATCTTGCCCTACTGTCTCCATCTTGCCCTACTGTCCCCATCTTGCCCTACTGTCCCCATCTTGCCCTACTGTCCCCATCTTGCCCTACTGTCCCCATCTTGTCCTACTGTCTCCATCTTGCCCTACTGTCTCCATCTTGCCCTACTGTCCTCCATCTTGCCCTACTGTCTCCATCTTGCCCTACTGTTTCCATCTTGCCCTACTGTCTCCATCTTGCCCTACTGTCTCCATCTTGCCCTACTGTCTCCATCTTGCCCTACTGTCTCCATCTTGCCCTACTGTCTCCATCTTGCCCTACTGTCCCCATCTTGCCCTACTGTCTCCATCTTGCCCTACTGTCTCCATCTTGCCCTACTGTCTCCATCTTGCCCTACTGTCTCCATCTTGCCCTACTGTCCCCATCTTGCCCTACTGTCTCCATCTTGCCCTACTGTCTCCATCTTGCCCTACTGTCTCCATCTTGCCCTACTGTCTCCATCTTGTCCTACTGTCCCCATCTTGCCCTACTGTCTCCATCTTGCCCTACTGTCTCCATCTTGTCCTACTGTCCCCATCTTGCCCTACTGTCTCCATCTTGCCCTACTGTCTCCATCTTGCCCTACTGTCTCCATCTTGTCCTACTGTCTCCATCTTGCCCTACTGACTCCATCTTGCCCTACTGTCTCCATCTTGCCCTACTGTCTCCATCTTGCCCTACTGTCTCCATCTTGTCCTACTGTCTCCATCTTGCCCTACTGACTCCATCTTGCCCTACTGTCCCCATCTTGTCCTACTGTCTCCATCTTGCCCTACTGTCCCCATCTTGCCCTACTGTCCCCATCTTGCCCTACTGTCCCCATCTTGCCCTACTGTCTCCATCTTGCCCTACTGTCCCCATCTTGCCCTACTGTCCCCATCTTGTCCTACTGTCTCCATCTTGCCAGTGAAATGCCGACCCCGTACCTTCTCGTAGTCGTGCTGGGTGGGGTGGTGCCCCTTGAACCATTTCTTTATCGATTTATCCTTTAGGGGCCCCAGTATCCCAGAATGCTCGTGGATTTTGGCGAGAGTCGTGGCATCGGGGACCATCTGAACCAGCCCTGGGGGGGGGGGAACCACAGAGCAACATGAAGGGATCTCCGTATCCCCCTGATCTACGCGCCGCTGTATGTGTTGGCGCCATAGTGTTAGGGCTGCCTGGGGGTTACATGTAATACTCAGAGTACCATATCTCCTGCTATATGTTGACTGGGGGCTACGCCTGTACTATATACTGACTGGGGCCCCAGATAATGATGGGAGTACCATCTCCTGTACTATATACAGACTGGGGCCCCAGATAGGAGTACCATCTCCTGTACTATATGCTAGTTGGGGGTTAAAGATGAAGGTGTTTGGTACCAAGTCCTATGCTAGACTTTTGCTGAAAGGGAATGGGGGGGTGGAATTCATTGTATATCTTGCCCTGCACTGGGAGACCCTGTCCCACCCTATCTGCCCCACAGTCTCTGCCCCACAGTATCTGCCCCACAGTATCTGCCCCATAGTCTCTGCCCCACAGTCTCTGCCCCACAGTATCTGCCCCACAGTATCTGCCCCACCCTATCTGCCCCTCCCTATCTGCCCCACAGTCTCTGCCCCACAGTATCTGCCCCAGCAGGCAACGCACCTTGGTTCTGCCCAGTAGCGAGGCACCTGTATGTGATCATTCTCAGGTCCAAACCTTCATGGAGCCAAATTCTGTCGATGAGCCCAACAATCTGCAGAACCAACATGTCCTGACGGAGGTCGTCCCCGAGCTTTACAAAGGGAGGATCATGTCAATGCAATTACCCTAATTACCCCCCCCCAAATGGATGGGGCACTAAGCCAACCCTCGAGGGTAATTTCACCCAAAGCCGTGTCTGTGCCTTTCTGTTCCCTGGTTCCGACTCGAGTCAGGTTCCCGACTTCAGAAACCACAGATTTTGGCTGAACTTCCCCTTTAATCCTGGGGTTACAGCCCTGCATTCTGGGCGTCGGCCTGATGAACTAAAGTAGGAAAATACCTTGAAAATCACATTGATCTTCTGCCCAAGGGGGTCGGCGCTGAGGAAGGAGATTTTCAGAGGAGAAGCGTTGGACTTAAAGAACGAACAAGCCTGGGGGTGGAGAACTGGTTTGTTACTGGTTCCTTACTGGTTTGTTACTGGCTCATTGCTGGTTAGTTACTGGCTCGTTACTGGTTCCTTACTGGTTCCTTACTGGCTCATTGCTGGTTAGTTACTGGCTCGTTACTGGTTCCTTACTGGTTCCTTACTGGCTCATTGCTGGTTAGTTACTGGCTCGTTACTGGTTCCTTACTGGTTAGTTACTGGTTTGTTACTGGCTCATTGCTGGTTAGTTACTGACTCGTTACTGGTTCCTTACTGGTTAGTTACTGGTTTGTTACTGGCTCATTGCTGGTTAGTTACTGACTCGTTACTGGTTCCTTACTGGTTAGTTACTGGTTTGTTACTGGCTCATTGCTGGTTAGTTACTGGCTCGTTACTGGTTCCTTACTGGTTCCTTACTGGCTCATTGCTGGTTAGTTACTGGCTCGTTACTGGTTCCTTACTGGTTAGTTACTGGTTAGTTACTGGTTTGTTACTGGCTCGTTACTGGTTCCTTACTGGTTAGTTACTGGTTTGTTACTGGCTCGTTGCTGGTTAGTTACTGGCTCGTTGCTGGTTAGTTACTGGCTCGTTACTGGTTAGTTATGGGTTCCTTACTGGTTAGTTACTAGTTAGTTACTGGCTTGATACTGGTTAGTTACTGGCTCGTTACTGGTTAGTTATGGGTTCCTTACTGGTTAGTTACTAGTTAGTTACTGGCTCGTTACTGGTTAGTTACTTGTTAGTTACTGGCTCATTAATGGTTCATTACTGGTTGGTTACTGGTTAGTTACTGGCTCATTAATGGTTCATTACTGGTTCGTTACTGGTTAGAAATGGTTAGTGGGATTCTGGGGGGGCGGCGGGAGGAAGATTCAGCCCAGTGACCTTCAGCCTCGCGATGCGACACAATTATAAGTGGGGCCCCTGTGACTCTTTGGGGGGCACCTTCTTACAATCGCTAGAATTAATACCCCTGAAAATAAGCCCCAGACTCACCCCGGGGTCGATCCCTCTGACTATAATGGCCGGGTCCTGCGGGAGGCGACAGACCTGCACTTCTTGAAAGAACTGTTCTAATTGGTGCAGATTTGATTGAAGGGTCTCCTGTTGGAAATGAAAGGGGGGGATTAACCAACCGTACCAGCTAATAATTGTATTGCCCCCCCCCAATAACTTGCACCCTCCCCAGGTACTGGGGGCACAGAGCCAAGGGGCAGGGTACTCGGGGCACAAAGCCAAGGGGCTAAGGGAACTTGGGGCACAAAGCCAAGTGGCTAAGGGAACTGGGGGCACAGAGCCAAGGGGCTAAGGGAACTGGGGGCACAGAGCCAAGGGGCAGGGTACTGGGGCACAGAGCCAAGTGGCTAAGGGTACTGGGGGCACAGAGCCAAAGGGGCAGGGTACTGGGGGCACAGAGCCAAGGGGAAGGGTACTGGGGGCACAAAGCCAAGGGGCAGGGTACTGGGGGCACAAAGCCAAGGGGGCAGGGTACTGGGGGCACAGAGCCAAGGGGCAGGGTACTGGGGGCACAAAGCCAAGGGGCAGGGTACTGGGGGCACAGAGCCAAGTGGCTAAGGGTACTGGGGGCACAGAGCCAAGGGGCAGGGTACTGGGGGCACAGAGCCAAGGGGCAGGGTACTGGGGCACAGAGCCAAGGGGCAGGGTACTGGGGCACAGAGCCAAGGGGCAGGGTACTGGGGGCACAGAGCCAAGGGGCAGGGTACTGGGGGCACAGAGCCAAGGGGCAGGGTACTGGGGGCACAGAGCCAAGGGGCAGGGTACTGGGGGCACAAAGCCAAGGGACTACTAATGGTCTAATAGTCGGTGCCCAGGTTGGAGCCAATGTGAATGAGGAGACACAGAATCTCAGGTACTTGGCGCCTTTACCCACAGGACTGGGCCACAGGGGAGACACTCTAAAGGCTTTTTCCCTTCTAATAAACAGAGCGACTTTGATTGGAGAATGGCGGGGATGAAAGGCGGGGGAGTCGGCCATTTGCATGAGACTCGGGGCCCCCCGGGCCCCCCATTGTTGCTACACAGGGAACACGACAAAAGATCATTCCATTGAACCGGAGATAAAACAAGAAGCAGCGCAAAGAGCCGACCCCCCCGGGACCCCCCCAGACGCCAAATCGCTTTCAAATTCTCCTCATTCCAGAACTTCTGAGACCCAAACCTTCCAGTTGTTTCTATGACGAGGGCGCAACGACCTTCATCCGCCGGTACTGCCGTAACCCATTCATGCCCAGGCCTACCCACATACTGGGCACCGGGGTGGCACTACGGGTATCAATCGTCACCTAGGCAACCAGCAATGGCCCATTTGGCCCAATAAAGCGCCATGAACTGTCCTTGGCCCCCAAGTATCTCAGAGGGGCCCTTTGGGGATATTTCCCCCCTCAGTTTCCTGAGGTTCAAGTCAGGAAATAACTTAAAAAAGGTAAAAGTTTGCCCCGGGCTAGTAACCCTTAGCAACCAATAATAACAGCCGATCCATCATCGCCTCCTGCTGATTGGTCTCTTTGGGTAATTAGTCTTGTAGCAAACTTTACCCCCTATGAATATTCAAATGAAATAATCTGGGCGGGGCAGGGTAATAATAGGGGGGACGGAGGCTTCTGGGGGCTCAGAAGGACCCTGATAGATTTGGGGTGCTTTTATTCTGTGCCATTGATCTTAGAGTTTGGGGGGTGAGAGGGAATGAGCAATTGCCAGGTGGGATAAAAAGTGGGGGATGATGATGACACCCCCTTACTCGCCCTCTTACTTACCCCTTACTGCCCCCTTACCCGTCCCCTTACTCGCCCCCCTTACTCGCCCCCTTTCTCACTCCCTCACTGCCCCCTTACTCGCCCCCTTACTCGCCCCGTACTGCCCCCTTACTTACCCCCTTACTGCCTCCTTACTCGCCCCCTTACTGCCCCCTTACTCGCCCCCTTACTCACCCCCTTACTCGCCCGCTTACCCACCCCCTTACTGTCCCCCTTACTCACCCTCTTACTCGCCCCCTTACGCGCCCCCTTACTCGCCCCCTTACTGCCCCCCTTACTCAACCCCTTACTCACCCCCTTACTTGCCCCCTTACTGCCCCCTTACTCGCCAGCTTACCCACCCCCTTACTGCCCCCCTTACTCACCCTCTTACTCGCCCCCTTACTGCCCCCCTTACTCACCCCCTTACTGCCCCCTTACTCGCCCGCTTGCCCACCCCCTTACTGCCCCCCTTACTCACCCTCTTACTCGCCCCCTTACGCACCCCCTTACTGCACCCCTTACTCAACCCCTTACTCGCCCCCTTACCCGCCCCCTTACTCGCCCCCCTTACTCGCCCCTTTCTCACTCCCTTACTCACCCCCTTACTGCCCCCTTACTCGCCCCCTTACTGCCCCCTTACTCGCCCCGTACTGCCCCCTTACTTACCCCCTTACTGCCTCCTTACTCGCCCCCTTACTGCCCCCTTTCTCGCCTGCTTACCCACCCCCTTACTGCCCCCTTACTCACCCCTTACTCGCCCCCTTACTGCCCCCCTTACTCAACCCCTTACTCGCCCCCTTACTCGCCTCCCTTACTCGCCCCCTTTCTCACTCCCTTACTCACCCCCTTATTCGCCCCCTTACTGCCCCTTACTCGCCCCCGTACTGCCCCCTTACTTACCCCCTTACTGCCTCCTTACTGCCCCCTTTCTCGCCCGCTTACCCACCCCCTTACTGCCCCCCTTACTCACCCCCTTACTTGCCCCCTTACTGCCCCCCTTACTCAACCCCTTACTCACCCCCTTACTTGCCCCCTTACTGCCCCTTACTCGCCCGCTTACCCACCCCCTTACTGCCCCCTTACTCACCCGCTTACCCACCCCCTTACTGCCCCCCTTACTCACCCTCTTACTCGCCCCCTTACGCACCCCCTTACTCGCCCCCCTTACTCAAACCCCTTACTCGCCCCCTTACCCGCCCCCTTTCTCACTCCCTTACTGCCCCCTTACTCACCCCCTTACTGCCCCTTACTCGCCCCCGTACTGCCCCCTTACTTACCCCCTTACTGCCTCCTTACTCGCCCCCTTACTGCCCCCTTACTCGCCCGCTTACCCACCCCCTTTCTGCCCCCCTTACTCACCCCCTTACTTGCCCCCTTACTCACCCCCTTACTGCCCCCCTTACTCGCCCCCTTACTGCACCCCTTACTGCCTCCTTACTCACCCCCTTACTGCCCCCCTTACCCACCCCCTTACTCACCCTCTTACTCGCCCCCTTACTGCCCCCTTACCCGCCCCCTTACTTGCCCCCTTACTCACCCCCTTACTGCCCCCTTACCCGCCCCCTTACTCGCCCCCTTACTCGCCCGCTTACCCACCCCCTTACTGCCCCCCTTACTTGCCCCCCTAACTCACCCCCTTACTCGCTCCCTTACTCACCCCCTTGCTTGCCCGCTTACCCACCCCCTTACTCGCCCCCTTACTCACCCCCTTGCTTGCCTCCTTACCTACCCCTTTATTGCCCCCCTTACTGCCCCCCTTACCCACCCCCTTACTGCCCCCATACTGCCCCCTTACTTACCCCCTTACTGCCTCCTTACTTGCCCCCTTACTGCCCCCTTACTCGCCCGCTTACCCACCCCCTTACTGCCCCCCTTACTTGCCCCCGTACTGCCCCTTATTTACCCCTTACTGCCTCCTTACTCGCCCCTTTACTGGCCCGCTTACCCACCCCCTTACTGCCCCCCTTACTCACCCTCTTACTCGCCCCCTTACGTACCCCCTTACTCGCCCCCTTACTGCCCCCCTTACTCACCCCCTTACTCACCCCCTTACTGCCCCCTTACTCGCCCCCTTACTCGCCCCCTTACTGCCCCCCTTACTCAACCCCTTACTTGCCCCCTTACTGCCCCCCTTACTCAACCCCTTACTCACCCCCTTACTTGCCCCCTTACTGCCCCCTTACTTGCCCGCTTACCCACCCCCTTACTGCCCCCCTTACTCACGCCGCTTACCCACCCCCTTACTGCCCCCCTTACTCACCCTCTTACTCGCCCCCCTTACGCACCCCCTTACTCGCCCCCCTTACTCAACCCTTACTCGCCCCCTTACCCGCCCCCTTTCTCACTCCCTTACTGCCCCCTTACTCACCCCCTTACTGCCCCTTACTCGCCCCCGTACTGCCCCCTTACTTACCCCCTTACTGCCTCCTTACTCGCCCCCTTACTGCCCCCTTACTCGCCCGCTTACCCACCCCCTTTCTGCCCCCCTTACTCACCCCCTTACTCACCCCCTTACTGCCCCCCTTACTCGCCCCCTTACTGCACCCCTTACTGCCTCCTTACTCACCCCCTTACTGCCCCCCTTACCCACCCCCTTACTCACCCTCTTACTCGCCCCCTTACTGCCCCCCTTACTCACCCCCTTACTCGCCCCCTTACTGCCCCCCTTACTGCCCCCTTACCCGCCCCCTTACTCGCCCCCTTACTCGCCCGCTTACCCACCCCCTTACTGCCCCCTTACTTGCCCCCCTAACTCACCCCCTTACTCGCTCCCTTACTCACCCCCTTGCTTGCCCGCTTACCCACCCCCTTACTCGCCCCCTTACTCACCCCCTTGCTTGCCTCCTTACCTACCCCTTTATTGCCCCCCTTACTGCCCCCCTTACCCACCCCCTTACTGCCCCCATACTGCCCCCTTACTTACCCCCTTACTGCCTCCTTACTTGCCCCCTTACTGCCCCCTTACTCGCCCGCTTACCCACCCCCTTACTGCCCCCCTTACTTGCCCCCGTACTGCCCCCTTATTTACCCCTTACTGCCTCCTTACTCGCCCCTTTACTGGCCCGCTTACCCACCCCCTTACTGCCCCCCTTACTCACCCTCTTACTCGCCCCCTTACGTACCCCCTTACTCGCCCCCCTTACTGCCCCCCTTACTCACCCTCTTACTCGCCCCCTTACTCACCCCCTTACTGCCCCCTTACTCGCCCCCTTACTGCCCCCCTTACTGCCCCCTTACTCGCCCCCTTACCCGCCCCCTTACTCACCCCCTTACTGCCCCCTTCCTGCCCCCTTACTGCCCCTTACCCACCCCCTTACTCCCCTCCTTACTCACCCCTTACTGCCCCCTTACCCACCCCCTTACTGCCCCCCTTACTCACCCTCTTACTCGCCCCCTTACTGCCCCCCTTACTCACCCTCTTACTCGCCCCCTTACTCACCCCCTTACTCACCCCCTTACTCGCCCCCTTACTGCCCCCCTTACTCGCCCCCTTACTGCCCCCTTACTCGCCCCCTTACTGCCCCCTTACTCACCCCCTTACTGCCCCCTTCCTGCCCCCTTACTCACCCCCTTACCCACCCCCTTACTGCCCCCTTACTCGCCCCCTTACTGCCCCCTTACTGCCCCCTTACTCACCCCTTACTGCCCCCTTCCTGCCCCCCTTACTGCCCCCCTTACCCACCCCCTTACTGCCCCCCTTACCCACCCCCTTACTGCCCCCCTTACTCACCCCCTTACTGCCCCCCTTACCCACCCCCTTACTGCCCCGCCCCCCAGGGCCGCTATAATAACCGCCTCCATGTATTTAATGAAGATCTGAAGTGACATAAAGTGGTTACTTAGTAACAAGCTCCCGGCTCGTTTGTTCTTCCCGCAGCGAAGTCGCTCGTTTATGATAACGAGACGCCGCAAACCCTCTGATTGTGTCGGTTTAAAGGGCAAGTACAACTGCCTATAATATATATATATACTGCCCCATCCCTGCTGCTAATTACATGGCTAATTACTGGGTGTGATGCAGACTGCAGGGATTTCTGTGCAGCCATGTTTAACTTGGCCTTTAAACCCAACCCGCAGCGTTTATCCCATGAATGAGCCCCAATCTCCAGCCCTTGGCCCAATACAGAGCCCCCTTGGCCAGTGAGTCGGGCAGGGAAAGCCCTTGGCCCAATACAGAGCCCCCTTGGCCAGTGAGTCGGGCAGGGAAAGCCCTTGGCCCAATACAGAGCCACCTTGGCCAGTGAGTCGGGCAGGGAAAGCCCTTGGCCCAATACAGAGCCCCCTTGGCCAGTGAGTCGGGCAGGGAAAGCCCTTGGCCAGTGAGTCGGGCAGGGAAAGCCCTTGGCCCAATACAGAGCCCCTTTGGCCAGTGAGTCGGGCAGGGAAAGCCCTTGGCCCAATACAGAGCCCCCTTGGCCAGTGAGTCGGGAAGGGAAAGCCCTTGGCCCAATACAGAGCCCCGTTGGCCAGTGAGTCGGGCAGGGAAAGCCCTTGGCCCAATACAGAGCCCCCTTGGCCAGTGAGTCGGGCAGGGAAAGCCCTTGGCCCAATACAGAGCCCCCTTGGCCAGTGAGTCGGGCAGGGAAAGCCCTTGGCCCAATAAAGAGCCCCCTTGGCCAGTGAGTCGGGCAGGGAAAGCCCTTGGCCCAATACAGAGCCCCCTTGGCCAGTGAGTCGGGCAGGGAAAGCCCTTGGCCCAATACAGAGCCCCCTTGGCCAGTGAGTCGGGCAGGGAAAGCCCTTGGCCCAATACAGAGCCCCCTTGGCCAGTGAGTCGGGCAGGGAAAGCCCTTGGCCCAATACAGAGCCCCCTAGGCCAGTGAGTCGGGCAGGGAAAGCCCTTGGCACAATACAGAGCCCCCTTGGCCAGTGAGTCGGGCAGGGAAAGCCCTTGGCACAGAGTGGGCACAGAGTGGGCACAGGGCACAGACCTGGCGCTTGGCGTCGGGGGATTTCTTCACTCTCCCAGCGATGCCCCCCAGGAGGCCGATCAGCCGTTTCTGTTTGTGGAATTCGCCATTCAGAGCTTTCCCGGCGCCGAACTGCAGCGCGGCCAGAACCTTCCTGTACAAAGCGCCGTAATGAGGCTCCGTCTGAGCCACTGTGAGAAGCCTAAAGGGTTAATAGTCATTCCCATGTCACACGGGAGAGAAAGTCACTAACGAGGCCGAAAGTGTCCGACCTTATTAGCAGCAAAGCCAAGAAATGCCCCCCAGCCCCCAAACCTGCAGCCCCCCAGCCCCCCAAACCTACAGCCCCCCAGCCTCACAGACCTACAGCCCCCCAGCCTCCCAAACCTACAGCCTCACAGACCTACAGCCCCCCAGCCTCCCAAACCTAAAGCCCCCCAGCCTCACAGACCTACAGCCCCCCAGCCTCCCAAACCTACAGCCCCCAGCCTCACAGACCTACAGCCCCCCAACCTCACAGACCTACAGCCCCCAAGCCCCCCAAATCTACAGCCCCCCAGCCTCACAGACCTACAGCCCCCCAACCTCACAGACCTACAGCCCCCCAAACCTACAGCCCCCCAGCCTCACAGACCTACAGCCCCCCAGCCTCCCAAACCTACAGCCTCACAGACCTACAGCCCCCCAGCCTCCCAAACCTAAAGCCCCCCAGCCTCACAGACCTACAGCCCCCCAGCCTCCCAAACCTACAGCCCCCCAGCCTCACAGACCTACAGCCCCCAACCTCACAGACCTACAGCCCCCAAGCCCCCCAAATCTACAGCCCCCCAGCCTCACAGACCTACAGCCCCCCAACCTCACAGACCTACAGCCCCCCAAACCTACAGCCCCCCAGCCTCACAGACCTACAGCCCCCCAGCCTCCCAAACCTACAGCCTCACAGACCTACAGCCCCCCAGCCTCCCAAACCTAAAGCCCCCCAGCCTCACAGACCTACAGCCCCCCAGCCTCCCAAACCTACAGCCCCCCAGCCTCACAGACCTACAGCCCCCAGTCTCCCATCCCTCCAGCCTCCAGGGTAAGATGGGGACAGTAGGGCAAGATGGAGACAGTAGGACAAGATGGAGACAGTAGGGCAAGATGGAGACAGTAGGGCAAGATGGGGACAGTAGGGCAAGATGGAGACAGTAGGGCAAGATGGGGACAGTAGGGCAAAATGGGGACAGTAGGGCAAGATGGAGACAGTAGGGCAAAATGGGGACAGTAGGGCAAGATGGGGACAGTAGGGCAAGATAGGGACAGTAGGGCAAAATGGGGACAGTAGGGCAAGATGGAGACAGTAGGGCAAAATGGGGACAGTAGGGCAAGATGGGGACAGTAGGGCAAGATAGGGACAGTAGGGCAAGATAGGGACAGTAGGACAAGATGGAGACAGTAGGGCAAAATGGGGACAGTAGGGCAAGATGGGGACAGTAGGGCAAGATAGGGACAGTAGGGCAAGATAGGGACAGTAGGGCAAGATGGAGACAGTAGGGCAAGATGGAGACAGTAGGGCAAAATGGGGACAGTAGGGCAAGATGGAGACAGTAGGGCAAAATGGGGACAGTAGGGCAAGATGGGGACAGTAGGGCAAGATAGGGACAGTAGGGCAAGATAGGGACAGTAGGGCAAGATGGAGACAGTAGGGCAAGATGGAGACAGTAGGGCAAGATGGAGACAGTAGGGCAAAATGGGGACAGTAGGGCAAGATGGGGACAGTAGGGCAAGATAGGGACAGTAGGGCAAGATAGGGACAGTAGGGCAAGATGGAGACAGTAGGGCAAGATGGAGACAGTAGGGCAAGATGGAGACAGTAGGGCAAGATGGGGGCAGTAGGGCAAGATGGAGACAGTAGGGCAAAATGGGGACAGTAGGGCAAGATGGGGACAGTAGGGCAAGATAGGGACAGTAGGGCAAGATAGGGACAGTAGGACAAGATGGAGACAGTAGGGCAAGATGGAGACAGTAGGGCAAGATGGGGACAGTAGGGCAAGATGGGGACAGTAGGGCAAGATGGAGACAGTAGGGCAAGATGGAGACAGTAGGGCAAGATGGGGACAGTAGGGCAAGATGGGGACAGTAGGGCAAGATGGAGACAGTAGGGCAAGATGGGGACAGTAGGGCAAGATGGGGACAGTAGGACAAGATGGAGACAGTAGGGCAAGATGGAGACAGTAGGGCAAGATGGAGACAGTAGGACAAGATGGAGACAGTAGGGCAAGATGGAGACAGTAGGGCAAGATGGAGACAGTAGGACAAGATGGAGACAGTAGGGCAAGATGGAGACAGTAGGATAAGATGGAGACAGTAGGGCAAGATGGGGACAGTAGGGCAAGATGGGGACAGTAGGGCAAGATGGGGACAGTAGGACAAGATGGAGACAGTAGGGCAAGATGGGGACAGTAGGGCAAGATGGAGACAGTAGGACAAGATGGAGACAGTAGGACAAGATGGAGACAGTAGGGCAAGATAGAGACAGTAGGGCAAGATGGGGACAGTAGGGGAAGATGGGGACAGTAGGGCAAGATGGGGACAGTAGGGCAAGATGGGGACAGTAGGGGAAGATGGAGACAGTAGGGCAAGATGGAGACAGTAGGGCAAGATGGAGACAGTAGGGCAAGATGGAGACAGTAGGGCAAGATGGGGACAGTAGGGCAAGATGGGGGCAGTAGGGCAAGATGGGGTCAGTAGGGCAAGATGGAGACAGTAGGGCAAGATGGGGACAGTAGGGCAAGATGGGGACAGTAGGGCAAGATGGGGACAGTAGGGCAAGATGGGGACAGTAGGACAAGATGGAGACAGTAGGGCAAGATGGGGACAGTAGGGCAAGATGGGGACAGTAGGAAAAGATGGAGACAGTAGGGCAAGATGGAGACAGTAGGACAATATGGAGACAGTAGGGCAAGATGGAGACAGTAGGACAAGATGGAGACAGTAGGGCAAGATGGGGACAGTAGGACATGATGGAGACAGTAGGACAAGATGGAGACAGTAGGGCAAGATGGAGACAGTAGGGCAAGATGGAGACAGTAGGGCAAGATGGAGACAGTAGGGCAAGATGGAGACAGTAGGACAAGATGGAGACAGTAGGACAAGATGGAGACAGTAGGACAAGATGGAGACAGTAGGACAAGAGGGGGACAGTAGGGCAAGATGGAGACAGTAGGGCAAGATGGGGACAGTAGGGCAAGATGGAGACAGTAGGACAAGATGGGGACAGAAGAGCAAGATGGGGACAGTAGGACAAGATGGAGACAGTAGGACAAGATGGAGACAGTAGGACAAGATGGAGACAGTAGGACAAGAGGGGGACAGTAGGGCAAGATGGAGACAGTAGGACAAGATGGGGACAGTAGGGCAAGATGGAGACAGTAGGGCAGATGGGGACAGTAGGGCAAGATGGAGACAGTAGGGCAAGATGGAGACAGTAGGGCAAGGAGACAGTAGGGCAAGATGGAGACAGTAGGGCAAGATGGAGACAGTAGGGCAAGGAATGGGGAGCAGTAGGGCAAGATGGGGACAGTAGGGCAAGATGGGGACAGTAGGGCAAGATGGAGACAGTAGGGCAAGATGGAGACAGTAGGGCAAGATGGGGACAGTAGGGCAAGATGGGGACAGTAGGGCAAGATGGGGACAGTAGGACAAGATGGAGACAGTAGGGCAAGATGGGGACAGTAGGGCAAGATGGGGACAGTAGGGCAAGATGGGGACAGTAGGAAAAGATGGAGACAGTAGGGCAAGATGGAGACAGTAGGACAATATGGAGACAGTAGGGGCAAGATGGAGACAGTAGGACAAGATGGAGACAGTAGGGCAAGATGGGGACAGTAAGGACATGATGGAGACAGTAGGACAAGATGGAGACAGTAGGGCAAGATGGAGACAGTAGGGCAAGATGGAGACAGTAGGGCAAGATGGAGAAGGGCAAGATGGAGACAGTAGGACAAGATGGAGACAGTAGGACAAGATGGAGACAGTAGGACAAGATGGAGACAGTAGGACAAGATGGAGACAGTAGGACAAGAGGGGGACAGTAGGGCAAGATGGAGACAGTAGGGCAAGATGGGGACAGTAGGGCAAGATGGAGACAGTAGGACAAGATGGGGACAGAAGAGCAAGATGGGGACAGTAGGACAAGATGGAGACAGTAGGACAAGATGGAGACAGTAGGACAAGATGGAGACAGTAGGACAAGAGGGGGACAGTAGGGCAAGATGGAGACAGTAGGACAAGATGGGGACAGTAGGGCAAGATGGAGACAGTAGGACAAGATGGGGACAGTAGAGCAAGATGGGGACAGTAGGGCAAGATGGAGACAGTAGGGCAAAATGGGGACAGTAGGGCAAGATGGGGACAGTAGGGCAAGATGGGGACAGTAGGACAAGATGGAGACAGTAGGGCAAGATGGAGACAGTAGGGCAAGATGGGGACAGTAGGGCAAGATGGAGACAGTAGGGCAAAATGGAGACAGTAGGGCAAGATGGGGACAATAGGGCAAGATGGGGACAGTAGGACAAGATGGAGACAGTAGGGCAAGATGGAGACAGTAGGACAAGATGGAGACAGTAGGGCAAGATGGAGACAGTAGGACAAGATGGAGACAGTAGGGCAAGATGGGGACAGTAGGACATGATGGAGACAGTAGGACAAGATGGAGACAGTAGGGCAAGATGGAGACAGTAGGGCAAGATGGAGACAGTAGGGCAAAATGGAGACAGTAGGGCAAGATGGGGACAATAGGGCAAGATGGGGACAGTAGGACAAGATGGAGACAGTAGGGCAAGATGGAGACAGTAGGACAAGATGGAGACAGTAGGGCAAGATGGAGACAGTAGGACAAGATGGAGACAGTAGGGCAAGATGGGGACAGTAGGACATGATGGAGACAGTAGGACAAGATGGAGACAGTAGGGCAAGATGGAGACAGTAGGACAAGATGGAGACAGTAGGGCAAGATGGAGACAGTAGGACAAGATGGTGAAACAACTGAAGGCTAATCAGGGTAATTGCAGCTCCACTTGACACAAATGCCCCACAAAAAAGGTTTCACATAGGAATATAACACTAAAAACAGCCCAGTATAATATTTCTATTCCCACAACAGTAGGACTGATACCAGTTTTGAGACATAAAATCCAGCCCAGAGAGCTTGCAATCTAAATGCTGTCGCCTTACCAGAAGAGTCTGTGTGCAACCTGGATGCTCTGCATTGAGCGATGGAGTAAGAGTTTGACCAGAGGGCTGTCCAGGGTCCATTCAAACTTCACAGCCTGGAATGGGAATAAACCATTAGTAGCAGATATTATGGTTCAGACAAAATGGAAGAAACCATTTAGTAGACAGGGGAGCCCTAAGAAGAGTCCATGTGAGTTGCGGGGGTGCCCAGTGGGGAAATCATTCTGCCAGTGACTCACTTGGACGAGTTGGGGCAGAAAGTCCAACAGCTCATCATTGGGCAGTTTCCCGATTTCTCGACAAGCGGTTTCACGGATTCTTTGGTCAGAGAAGCTACGGGGAAATGTACAGAGACAGTCACAATCTGTGTAAAAGCCTCTATAAATATGAGTTTATAAATGGGGGCAAGATATAGGGGTAAGATGGAGACAGTAGGACAAGATGGGGACAGTAGGACAAGATGGAGACAGTAGGGCAAGATGGGGACAGTAGGGCAAGATGGAGACAGTAGGACAAGATGGAGACAGTAGGACAAGATGGGGACAGTAGAACAAGATGGGGACAGTAGGACAAGATGGAGACAGTAGAACAAGATGGAGACAGTAGAACAAGATGGAGACAGTAGGGCAAGATGGGGACAGTAGGCAAGATGGGGACAGTAGGGCAAGATGGGGACAGTAGGGCAAGATGGAGACAGTAGGACAAGATGGAGACAGTAGGACAAGATGGGGACAGTAGAACAAGATGGGGACAGTAGGACAAGATGGAGACAGTAGAACAAGATGGAGACAGTAGGGCAAGATGGGGACAGTAGGCAAGATGGGGACAGTAGGACAAGATGGGGACAGTAGGGCAAGATGGGGACAGTAGGGCAAGATGGGGACAGTGGGGCAAGATGGGGGCAGTAGGGCAAGATGGAGACAGTAGGACAAGATGGGGACAGTAGGACAAGATGGGGACAGTAGGACAAGATGGAGACAGTAGAACAAGATGGAGACAGTAGGGCAAGATGGAGACAGTAGAACAAGATGGGGACAGTAGGGCAAGATGGAGACAGTGGGGCAAGATGATTACAGTAGGAAAGTTATGCCCCAGATGAAGGCTGTATGGTAAAATAGTGACAAAGGGTAAAATGGTAACACTTTGGCCCAAGATGCCAATAACTGAGATTGGGTATAAATTTTTCACCTTGAATTTAATAGAGCCAGACCCTCCGTGGGGTGAGAGAAGGTCCAGTCCCCCAGAACTCGGTACATGGCTGATATAGAGGGGGGATCCCAGCCAGGGGCACTTCCCAACACCAGGGGCAGAATGTTCCTGGGCTTCTTACAGCAGGAGCGATAGTTCCATAGATATTGCTTGTCGGCTTCTGAGAGACTGCGGGAAGGGAAAGGGTAAAGCAAATTGGGTTGGACTCTACTGGACTCACTATTGAATGATACATGAGGCCACTCTCGCACACTCGCTGCACACTCTCGCACACTCGCTGCACACTCTCGCACACTCGTTGCACACTCTCGCACACTCGCTGCACACTCACAGGAGCACGGAATTCCGATGCACCAATATTTCCAGGGAACCCGAAGGATCTTCTAATGGAACATTGGGGGGAACTTGCTCAGGCGCCGGGGGGCTGAACGTCTGGTTCCTTTCTGGTAATTCAACCTGGAAACATGTTAGTGGGTTATGCGAGTGTCAGTGTGAGTGTCTGTGTGAGTGTCAGTGTGAGTGTCAGTGTGAGTGTCAGTGTGAGTGTCAGTGTGAGTGTCAGTGTGAGTGTCAGTGTGTGTGTCTGTGTGAGTGTCTGTGTGAGTGTCAGTGTGAGTCTCTGTGTGAGTGTCAGTGTGAGTGTCAGTGTGAGTAGAAGTGTGTGAGTGTCAGTGTGTGTGTCAGGGGGGCTTTGGCCCATTAGAGCGCATGGGGGGCTTTGGCCCATTAGAGCGCATGGGGGGCTTGGGCCCATTAGAGAGCATGGGGGGCTTTGGCCCATTAGAGCGCATGGGCAGCTTGGGCCTATTAGAGCGCATGGAGGGCTTGGGCCTATTAGAGTGCTTAGAGGGCTTGGGCCCATTAGAGCGCATGGGGGGCGTGGGCCCATTAGAGCGCATAGGGGGCGTGGGCCATTAGAGCGCATGGGGGGCTTGGGCCCATTAGAGTGCATGGGGGGCTTGGACCCATTAGAGTGCATGGGGGGCTTGGGCCCATTAGAGCTCATGGGGGGCTTGGGCCCATTAGAGCGCATGGGCAGCTTGGGCCTATTAGAGCGCATGGAGGGCTTGGGCCTATTAGAGTGCTTAGGGGGCTTGGGCCCATTAGAGCGCATGGGGGGCGTGGGCCCATTAGAGCGCATGGGGGGCGTGGGCCCATTAGAGCGCATGGGGGGCTTGGGCCCATTAGAGTGCATGGGGGGCTTGGACCCATTAGAGTGCATGGGGGGCTTGGGCCCATTAGAGCTCATGGGGGGCTTGGGCCCATTAGAGTGCATGGGGGGCTTGGGCCCATTAGAGTGCATGGGGGGCTTGGGCCCATTAGAGTGCATGGGGGGCTTGGGCCCATTAGAGTGCATGGGGGGGTTGGGCCCATTAGAGCGCATGGGGGCGTGCATGGGGGGGTTGGGCCATTAGAGTGCATTGGGGGCTTGGGCCCATTAGAGCGCATGGGGGGGTTGGGCCCATTAGAGCGCATGGGGGCGTGCATGGGGGGGTTGGGCCATTAGAGCGCATGGGGGGCTTGGGCCCATTAGAGCGCATGGGGGGCTTGGGCCCATTAGAGCGCATGGGGGCGTGCATGGGGGGGGTTTGGGCCATTAGAGTGCATGGGGGGGTTGGGCCTCCTTTCTCCCCCCCAAATAATAGGGTGTTTCTCACAGTAAAACCCCCCTTTATAAATACCCCAATGAGGCGGAGCATTTCCTGGATTTGGGGGATTTATTGCGCTCAGGGGCCCATTTGGGCTACAGCAGAACTCTCCCCCCCCAGGTATTACCGACATTTAGTCACTAATAAAGCCCAATGGGAGGGGCACTTACTCCCAGTCACTCACCTGCACGGTTACAAGCGTCGGTAACGCCTTATCAAATGCCCCCGGGGTAATAACTGGGGGGGGCTCAGCGTGAGAAATCATGTTCAGCAGCATCGGCCCCCCGACCAACCTCCTGTTAAAAACAGCAGTGGGGGGGGGGGGGGGCAAGTACTGTAATTAATTCATTGTCTTGTTTGTAATTACTGCCAATCATACTGGTTAATCTGCTTCATTACAGATACGGCACCAACATTTCCCAGAATGCAATGAGGCAGGGTCACATGGGCCCATGATTAGAGAATGAATCCCTCGTCACAGACTCCATGAAGCTTCCATTAGAGTGTTCTAATCCCGCCCACTGCTTGAGTCACAGACTCCCTGAAGCTTCCATTAGAGTGTTCTAATCCCGCCCACTGCTTGAGTCACAGACTCCCTGAAGCTTCCATTAGAGTGTTCTAATCCCGCCCACTGCTTGAGTCACAGACTCCCTGAAGCTTCCATCAGAGTGTTCTAATCCCGCCCACTGCTTGAGTCACAGACTCCCTGAAGCTTCCATTAGAGTGTTCTAATCCCACCCACTGCTTGAGTCACAGACTCCCTGCCCCTCCCCCTGAAGCCTCCATCAGAGTGTTCTAATCCCACCCACTGCTTGAGTCACAGACTCCCTGAAGCTTCCATTAGAGTGTTCTAATCCCGCCCACTGCTTGAGTCACAGACTCCCTGAAGCTTCCATCAGAGTGTTCTAATCCCGCCCACTGCTTGAGTCACAGACTCCCTGAAGCTTCCATTAGAGTGTTCTAATCCCACCCACTACTTGAGTCACAGACTCCCTGAAGCTTCCATCAGTGTGTTCTAATCCCACCCACTGCTTGAGTCACAGACTCCCTGCCCCTCCCCCTGAAGCCTCCATCAGAGTGTTCTAATCCCACCCACTGATTGAGTCACAGACTCCCTGCCCCTCCCCCTGAAGCCTCCATCAGAGTGTTCTAGTCCCACCCACTGCTTGAGTCACAGACTCCCTGCCCCTCCCCCTGGAAGTTTTAGTTTTGCTTGTTATTTGAGTAAAACAGCGCCGCCCCTTTAATGGATGGGCCCATATCGGGGGGGGGGGGGAGAGGACTTACCCGTGAGAGTAGAGGGGGAGGCAGGACCAGGCCAGATTGGCTGTTGTATTGGATCCATTGTTGATCCCACTGAGTCTCAGAACCAACATGGACTCATAGGGCAGAACCCAGACGGGAATGGGAAATGTGATTCTGGCACAAAAGGGAGAGATACCGGCAGATCCATTATTCTGATTATTATACCCCCAGCCTGTTGGTTGCTATGGGGCATCGGTGGGTCAAAGGCCCCATAGTAACAATAACCTGATCAATATTATCCATTAACTTCCCCGTGTAACAGAAATACATTAAATAATAAATAACTGTCATCTTACACCTCGTCCCACGTCACCAGCGAGAAAAGCGACTGTGTTGCCGGAGCCCCCCGGGACCCCATCTCGGCGCAAAGTCTCCTTCCGGCGTAAATAACCGAGCAACTCAGGGAAAAGGAGCCGATTCTGCAATTAAACATTTATATTGATCATTAAATCTCTTATACATATGGGTAGGAGCTGCCATAGTGTTTCCCTTAGACAGTACAGTATGGGGGTACAGCTTATTGTGTGCCCAGAACATTCCCTCTCTGTATATTTGTATTTATACATATGGGTAGGGGGTGCCATAGTGTTTCCCTTAGACAGTACAGTATGGGGGTACAGCTTATTGTGTGCCCAGAACATTCCCTCTCTGTATATTTGTATTTATACGTATGGGTAGGGGGTGCCATAGTGTTTCCCTTAGACAGTACAGTATGGGGGTACAGCTTATTGGTGTGCCCAGAACATTCCCTCTCTGTATATTTGTATTTATACATATGGGTAGGGGGTGCCATAGTGTTTCCCTTAGACAGTACAGTATGGGGGTACAGCTTATTGTGTGCCCAGAACATTCCCTCTCTGTATATTTGTATTTATACATATGGGTAGGGGGTGCCATAGTGTTTCCCTTAAACAGTACAGTATGGGGGTACAGCTTATTGTGTGCCCAGAACATTCCCTCTCTGTATATTTGTATTTATACATATGGGTAGGGGGTGCCATAGTGTTTCCCTTAGACAGTACAGTATGGGGGTAAAGCTTATTGTGTGCCCAGAACATTCCCTCTCTGTATATTTGTATTTATACGTATGGGTAGGGGGTGCCATAGTGTTTTCCCTTAGACAGTACAGTATGGGGGTACAGCTTATTGTGTGCCCAGAACATTCCCTCTCTGTATATTTGTATTTATACATATGGGTAGGGGGTGCCATAGTGTTTCCCTTAGACAGTACAGTATGGGGTACAGCTTATTGTGTGCCCAGAACATTCCCTCTCTGTATATTTGTATTTATACATATGGGTAGGGGGTGCCATAGTGTTTCCCTTAGACCAGTACAGTATGGGGGTACAGCTTATTGTGTGCCCCAGAACATTCCCTCTCTGTATATTTGTATTTATACATATGGGTAGGGGGTGCCATAGTGTTTCCCTTAGACAGTACAGTATGGGGGTACAGCTTATTGTGTGCCCAGAACATTCCTTCTCTGTATATTTGTATTTATACATATGGGTAGGGGGTGCCATAGTGTTTCCCTTAGACAGTACAGTATGGGGGTACAGCTTATTGTGTGCCCAGAACATTCCCTCTCTGTATATTTGTATTTATACATATGGGTAGGGGGTGCCATAGTGTTTCCCTTAGACAGTACAGTATGGGGGTACAGCTTATTGTGTGCCCAGAACATTCCCTCTCTGTATATTTGTATTTATACATATGGGTAGGGGGTGCCATAGTGTTTCCCTTAGACAGTACAGTATGGGGGTACAGCTTAATTGTGTGCCCAGAACATTCCTTCTCTGTATATTTGTATTTATACATATGGGTAGGGGGTGCCATAGTGTTCTCTTAGACAGTACAGTATGGGGGGTACAGCTTATTGTGTGCCCAGAACATTCCTTCTCTGTATATTTGTATTTATACATATGGGTAGGGGGTGCCATAGTGTTTCCCTTAGACAGTACAGTATGGGGGTACAGCTTATTGTGTGCCCAGAACATTCCCTCTCTGTATATTTGTATTTATACATATGGGTAGGGGGTGCCATAGTGTTTCCCTTAGACAGTACAGTATGGGGGTACAGCTTATTGTGTGCCCAGAACATTCCTTCTCTGTATATTTGTATTTATACATATGGGTAGGGGTGCCATAGTGTTTCCCTTAGACAGTACAGTATGGGGGTACAGCTTATTGTGTGCCCAGAACATTCCCTCTCTGTATATTTGTATTTATACATATGGGTAGGGGGTGCCATAGTGTTTCCCTTAGACAGTACAGTATGGGGGTACAGCTTATTGTGTGCCCAGAACATTCCCTCTCTGTATATTTGTATTTATACATATGGGTAGGGGGAGGGCAATATGAAGGGCGCCAGAGGATGGGGGGGGGGGGGCAGATTTAATATTCTCAGCGCGGCGCCAATTTCTCACCTATTCACCCAGTTGTCGGGCAGGTTGTGAGCCGAATACAGATGGAGGGAGAGATGGGACTCAGGGCTCTCAGTGCTGCAGTGGGGGCTTCTGGGTAATTCCACCAGAAAATCCGCATTAAAGCTGCTGCTGTAGATGTTGATGAGACGGGCGAGGGCCCCCGATACCCCCAGCACCGCGCTCTGCAGGGAAACTGAAAGGCAGCAAAGGGTTAATTCCCACAATTTCCCACAGGAGCCGTGGGATTCTGGGAACTCGGGGAAATTTTCTCTTTATATCAAATAACTTTGTGTCCGGCAGCAGCGCCGGAACCTCTGGGTTTTGCCCCACTGGGGTACCCCGAGTTACTGGGCGAGATTAACCCCTTCTGGTTACACAGTATCTGCCCCACTAATGAGCCTATAAAGGCAATTAACTAATTATTCTTTCCTTCCCTGTGTCCTTATTCAGTATAATTGGGGGAAATCATTCTGATGATCCCTAAGCTCTCTCTGCCCAGAGCTACTGAGCACGTGCAGTGCCGCTGACACCCCTCACAGAAGCCTGGGCCGGTACCTACAGATTCTGACTCCTCAGGCTGCTGCAGTAAGTTCAGTTCTACCCCATCAGTTCATAGGGTTTAGTTCTCCTTTAAGGTGTATTACTTTTCTATGGGTCGCCTTAAACATGTGGCAAATGGGGGTGCTCCTGCCTGGGGGTGCAAGGCTTTCCTGGGCGGAGTCATGGCTGATACACAGCAAAGTCTCAGTCTGAGGGGAAATCAATGTTACCTTGGGGGGCGCCTCCTGGATTTGCCCCGAGATACTGAAAAACAGAAAATTCATTAACAATAAGAGTGGAACTTATTAATAAAGATGGGGGCAGTAGGGCAAGATGGAGACAGTAGGGCAAGATGGATACAGTAGGGCAAGATGGGGACAGTAGGGCAAGATGGAGACAGTAGGGCAAGATGGAGACAGTAGGGCAAGATGGAGACAGTAGGGCAAGATGGATACAGTAGGGCAAGATGGAGACAGTAGGGCAAGATGGAGACAGTAGGGCAAGATGGATACAGTAGGGCAAGATGGAGACAGTAGGGCAAGATGGAGACAGTAGGGCAAGATGGAGACAGTAGGGCAAGATGGAGACAGTAGGGCAAGATGGGGACAGTAGGGCAAGATGGAGACAGTAGGGCAAGATGGAGACAGTAGGGCAAGATGGGGACAGTAGGGCAAGATGGGGACAGTAGGGCAAGATGGGGACAGTAGGGCAAGATGGAGACAGTAGGGCAAGATGGAGACTGTAGGGCAAGATGGGGACAGTAGGGGCAAGATGGAGACAGTAGGGCAAGATGGAGACTGTAGGGCAAGATGGAGACAGTAGGGCAAGATGGAGACAGTAGGGCAAGATGGATACAGTAGGGCAAGATGGGGACAGTAGGGCAAGATGGAGACAGTAGGGCAAGATGGAGACAGTAGGGCAAGATGGAGACAGTAGGGCAAGATGGAGACAGTAGGGCAAGATGGAGACAGTAGGGCAAGATGGAGACAGTAGGGCAAGATGGAGACAGTAGGGCAAGATGGGGACAGTAGGGCAAGATGGAGACAGTAGGGCAAGATGGAGACAGTAGGGCAAGATGGGGACAGTAGGGCAAGATGGGGACAGTAGGGCAAGATGGGGACAGTAGGGCAAGATGGGGACAGTAGGGCAAGATGGGGACAGTAGGGCAAGATGGGGACAGTAGGGCAAGATGGGGACAGTAGGGCAAGATGGGGACAGTAGGGCAAGATGGGGACAGTAGGGCAAGATGGGGACAGTAGGGCAAGATGGGGACAGTAGGGCAAGATGGAGACAGTAGGACAAGATGGGGACAGTAGGACAAGATGGGGACAGTAGGGCAAGATGGGGACAGTAGGGCAAGATGGAGACAGTAGGGCAAGATGGAGACAGTAGGGCAAGATGGAGACAGTAGGGCAAGATGGAGACAGTAGGGCAAGATGGGGACAGTAGGACAAGATGGGGACAGTAGGGCAAGATGGAGACAGTAGGGCAAGATGGAGACAGTAGGGCAAGATGGAGACAGTAGGGCAAGATGGGGACAGTAGGGCAAGATGGAGACAGTAGGACAAGATGGAGACAGTAGGGCAAGATGGGGACAGTAGGGCAAGATGGAGACAGTAGGGCAAGATGGGGACAGTAGGGCAAGATGGAGACAGTAGGGCAAGATGGAGACAGTAGGACAAGATGGAGACAGTAGGGCAAGATGGGGACAGTAGGACAAGATGGGGACAGTAGGGCAAGATGGGGACAGTAGGGCAAGATGGGGACAGTAGGACAAGATGGGGACAGTAGGACAAGATGGGGACAGTAGGGCAAGATGGGGACAGTAGGGCAAGATGGAGACAGTAGGGCAAGATGGAGACAGTAGGGCAAGATGGAGACAGTAGGACAAGATGGAGACAGTAGGACAAGATGGGGACAGTAGGACAAGATGGAGACAGTAGGGCAAGATGGAGACAGTAGGGCAAGATGGGGACAGTAGGACAAGATGGGGACAGTAGGGCAAGATGGGGACAGTAGGGCAAGATGGAGACAGTAGGGCAAGATGGAGACAGTAGGACAAGATGGGGACAGTAGGGCAAGATGGAGACAGTAGGGCAAGATGGAGACAGTAGGGCAAGATGGAGACAGTAGGGCAAGATGGAGACAGTAGGGCAAGATGGAGACAGTAGGGCAAGATGGAGACAGTAGGACAAGATGGAGACAGTAGGACAAGATGGGGACAGTAGGACAAGATGGAGACAGTAGGGCAAGATGGAGACAGTAGGGCAAGATGGGGACAGTAGGACAAGATGGGGACAGTAGGGCAAGATGGGGACAGTAGGGCAAGATGGAGACAGTAGGGCAAGATGGAGACAGTAGGGCAAGATGGGGACAGTAGGGCAAGATGGGGACAGTAGGGCAAGATGGAGACAGTAGGGCAAGATGGGGACAGTGGGGCAAGATGGGGACAGTGGGGCAAGATGGAGACAGTAGGACAAGATGGAGACAGTAGGGCAAGATGGAGACAGTAGGGCAAGATGGAGACAGTAGGGCAAGATGGAGACAGTAGGACAAGATGGAGACAGTAGGACAAGATGGAGACGGTAGGGCAAGATGGGGACAGTAGGGCAAGATGGAGACAGTAGGACAAGATGGAGACAGTAGGGCAAGATGGAGACAGTAGGGCAAGATGGAGACAGTAGGGCAAGATGGGGACAGTAGGGCAAGATGGGGACAGTAGGGCAAGATGGGGACAGTAGGGCAAGATGGAGACAGTAGGACAAGATGGAGACAGTAGGGCAAGATGGAGACAGTAGGGCAAGATGGGGACAGTAGGACAAGATGGAGACAGTAGGACAAGATGGGGACAGTAGGGCAAGATGGAGACAGTAGGGCAAGATGGGGACAGTAGGACAAGATGGAGACAGTAGGGCAAGATGGAGACAGTAGGACAAGATGGGGACAGTAGGACAAGATGGGGACAGTAGGGCAAGATGGAGACAGTAGGGCAAGATGGGGACAGTAGGGCAAGATGGGGACAGTAGGACAAGATGGAGACAGTAGGGCAAGATGGGGACAGTAGGACAAGATGGAGACAGTAGGGCAAGATGGAGATACTGGAGACATTTTTCAGAAATCAAATTAATGTTTTCCAATAGCCAATTACATTTAGGGAAAGGGATTGGCAGGATTTGGCTCCTCCCCTTTGGGCGGTACCTGTGTGTGGCGCAAAGCGGTCAGGGCCACATTGAGCTCCTTGGTTTCGACTCCTCGGAGTAAATAACAAATTTCCTTCACCGATTGCAAGACGTGGGTCACCGGTACCTGGGAACCAATAAAAAGCAGATAATGGAGCCGTAACCCCGGGGGATTGTGGGTCGGGCCCTCGGCACCGGCAGGATGAGATTCTGACACATCATTTGCCACAGAAGCCAAATTGCCCTGAACGTAATGAAACGCGGCGGGAAGTGTCATTTGTGTCTGAGAGAGATTTGTGCCGGGGAAGCGGCTGAACTGCACCCCGACGTCCCAGAGCAATAATTACACCGTGCAAATTAGAATTCCAGCAGAATTAGGGTTCCCTTCAGGTCAGGCCCAGTCTGTAGCCTCCGGAACCGGCTCCGTCCAAATAGATCTACTGAGTGGGATTAGTGGGGTCATGGGGGTCCCCAAAAGGAACTAAGTGCACCCCACAATAACTTCCTTGTAGGGTCCCTCTTATCATATGGGGGTTCATTCTGCACCCAAATAGCCCTGCACTCAGGGAGTCATGGGCACAGAACCCCTCAGTGACTGCTAATATCCTTATCATTTACAGTAGGGGGTACATTATCCCTTATAATACATGAGTGATACTCAGAGTTCCCTGTATAACTCAGCATGCAGCCTTGTGCCTTTATATGGGCACAGAACCCCTCAGTGACTGCTAATATCCTTATCATTTACAGTAGGGGGTACATTATCCCTTATAATACATGAGTGATACTCAGAGTTCCCTGTATAACTCAGCCTGCAGCCTTGTGCCTTTATATGGGGGGCACAGAACCCCTCAGTGACTGCTAATATCCTTATCATTTACAGTAGGGGGTACATTATCCCTTATAATACATGAGTGATACTCAGAGTTCCCTGTATAACTCAGCCTGCAGCCTTATGCCTTTATATGGGGGGCACAGAACCCCTCAGTGACTGCTAATATCCTTATCATTTACAGTAGGGGGTACATTATCCCTTATAATACATGAGTGATACTCAGAGTTCCCTGTATAACTCAGCCTGCAGCCTTGTGCCTTTATATGGGGGGCACAGAACCCCTCAGTGACTGCTAATATCCTTATCATTTACAGTAGGGGGTACATTATCCCTTATAATACATGAGTGATACTCAGAGCTCCCTGTATAACTCAGCCTGCAGCCTTGTGCCTTTATATGGGGGGCACAGAACCCCTCAGTGACTGCTAATATCCTTATCATTTACAGTAGGGGGTACATTATCCCTTATAATACATGAGTGATACTCAGAGTTCCCTGTATAACTCAGCCTGCAGCCTTGTGCCTTTATATGGGGGGCACAGAACCCCTCAGTGACTGCTAATATCCTTATCAGTTACAGTAGGGGGTACAGTATCCCTTATAATACATGAGTGATACTCAGAGTTCCCTGTATAACTCAGCCTGCAGCCTTGTGCCTTTATATGGGGGGCACAGAACCCCTCAGTGACTGCTAATATCCTTATCAGTTACAGTAGGGGGTACATTATCCCGTATAATACATGAGTGATAGTGATTGGTTCTTTACCTTGTGGCTCAGGAAAGCCTGGGTTTGATCCCCATAGTGGGACAGGGCGAGGGTAAGTCTGTTCCTGTGAGTAGAAGCAGAAGGGGCAGTTAGTGGGGGCTCAGCTTCCTGTATAACTCACCCCCCTATTTGCTGTAGATATGGCCCCTCCTACTAAATATTCCAGGACAATTTGTACCCCAATAGGGAAGGCTCCTAGGGATAAATAGGAAGGTATTTTTGCTTTGTTGCTATTGGGTGGGGTTAAAGGAGTCGGAGGTGCTGGGAGGAGGAGCTTATTCCTTGCACCCTACAGGGAGAAAGAGACCTGGGTATCACCATTTCCCATAATGCAGTCACATCTCTGGCCAATTGGTCACCACTGTAGGCACATATTGGTCACCATGTGCCACGCCCACCATGTGTGATGTCACTGGGCTAAATATGGTGATGTCACTGGGTAAATATGGTGATGTCACTGGGCTAAATATGGTGATGTCACTGGGCTAAATATGGTGATGTCACTGGATAAATATGGTGATGTCACTGGCACCTAACGACTCCACGGGGCTCATTTATATAATTAAAGGGATTGTCTCTCACTTCATCTGCGCCCAATACTGAGCGTGATCCAGGAGATCCATTCGCTGCTCACTTTCATCATCTTCATTCTGTAACCGGGAAACAGAATCACATGGTGCATCTATGGGCCCAGGCACCGCACCCCCAGGGGCCCCACTATGCACTGTGCCCCCCCCCCCAGGGAAAAGATCCCACAGTCCCACCTTAGTTATCTGTGTAGGAACTACAATTCCCAGCATGCCACAAGAACCAAGCACATCTATGGGCCCAGGCACAGCACCCCCCGGGGCCCCACTATGCACTGTGCCCCCCCCCCCCAGGGAAAAGATCCCACAGTCCCACCTTAGTTATCTGTGTAGGAACTACAATTCCCAGCATGCCACAAGAACCAAGCACATCTATGGGCCCAGGCACCGCACCCCCCGGGGCCCCACTATGCACTGTGCCCCCCCCCCCAGGGAAAAGATCCCACAGTCCCACCTTAGTTATCTGTGTAGGAACTACAATTCCCAGCATGCCACAAGAACCAAGCACATCTATGGGCCCAGGCACAGCACCCCTCGGGGCCCCACTATGCACTGTGCCCCCCCCCCAGGGAAAAGATCCCACAGTCCACCTTAGTTATCTGTGTAGGAACTACAATTCCCAGCATGCCAGAAGAACCAAGCACATCTATGGGCCCAGGCACCGCACCCCCAGGGGCCCCACTATGCACTGTGCCCCCCCCCCCCAGGGAAAGATCCCACAGTCCCACCTTAGTTATCTGTGTAGGAACTACAATTCCCAGCATGCCACAAGAACCAAGCACATCTATGGGCCCAAGCACCGCACCCCCGGGGCCCCACTATGCACTGTGCCCCCCCCGCCCAGGGAAAAGATCCACAGTCCCACCTTAGTTATCTGTGTAGGAACTACAATTCCCAGCATGCCACAAGAACCAAGCACATCTATGGGCCCAGGCACAGCACCCCTCGGGGCCCCACTATGCACTGTGCCCCCCCCCCAGGGAAAAGATCCCACAGTCCCACCTTAGTTATCTGTGTAGGAACTACAATTCCCAGCATGCCAGAAGAACCAAGCACATCTATGGGCCCAGGCACCGCACCCCCAGGGGCCCCACTATGCACTGTGCCCCCCCCCCAGGGAAAAGATCCCACAGTCCCACCTTAGTTATCTGTGTAGGAACTACAATTCCCAGCATGCCACAAGAACCAAGCACATCTATGGGCCCAGGCACCGCACCCCCGGGGCCCACTATGCACTGTGCCCCCCCCCCAGGGAAAGATCCCACAGTCCCACCTTAATTATCTCTGTAGGAACTACAATTCCCAGCATGCCACAAGAACCAAGCACATTATGGGCCCAGGCACCGCACCCCCCGGGGCCCCACTATGCACTGTGCCCCCCCCAGGGAAAGATCCCACAGTCCCACCGTAGTTATCTGTGTAGGAACTACAATTCCCAGCATGCCACAAGAACCAAGCACATCTATGGGCCCAGGCACCGCACCCCCGGGGCCCCACTATGCACTGTGCCCCCCCCCCCCAGGGAAAGATCCCACAGTCCCACCTTAATTATCTCTGTGGGAACTACAATTCCCAGCATGCCACAAGAACCAAGCACATTATGGGCCCAGGCACCGCACCCCCCGGGGCCCCACTATGCACTGTGCCCCCCCCCAGGGAAAAGATCCCACAGTCCCACCTTAGTTATCTGTGTAGGAACTACAATTCCCAGCATGCCACAAGAACCAAGCACATCTATGGGCCCAGGCACCGCACCCCCCGGGGCCCCACTATGCACTGTGCCCCCCCCCCCCCAGGGAAAAGATCCCACAGTCCCACTTAGTTATCTGTGTAGGAACTACAATTCCCAGCATGCCACAAGAACAAGCACATCTATGGGCCCAGGCACAGCACCCCCCGGGGCCCCACTATGCACTGTGCCCCCCAGGGAAAAGATCCCACAGTCCCACCTTAGTTATCTGTGTAGGAACTACAATTCCCAGCATGCCACAAGAACCAAGCACATCTATGGGCCCAGGCACAGCACCCCCCGGGGCCCCACTATGCACTGTGCCCCCCCCCCCAGGGAAAAGATCCCACAGTCCCACCTTAGTTATCTGTGTAGGAACTACAATTCCCAGCATGCCACAAGAACCAAGCACATCTATGGGCCCAGGCACAGCACCCCCCGGGGCCCCACTATGCACTGTGCCCCCCCCCCCCCCCCAGGGAAAAGATCCCACAGTCCCACCTTAGTTATCTGTGTAGGAACTACAATTCCCAGCATGCCAGAAGACCCAAGCACATCTATGGGCCCAGGCACCGCACCCCCCGGGGCCCCACTATGGGTCCCACTGTGCCCCCCCCCACAATAATCTCCTGCATTTTATCACTATAGTAGCAGCCATTTGCACAATACAGAAACTACAACTCCCAGCGCCCCCCGTAGGCCTGAGTAGAAGTGGGGCTGACCGTGCGTGCCAGGGGGGGCTCCGGATTCAGGTGGAGCCGCAGTCGGACTGACTCCAGTCTCTGGAGGTTCAAGTGGCAGCGGAAGGTGAAGTCACTGAAATGATTAATATAATTAGATCTTAATGAGCACAAACTGATTCCATCATCCTCCTTTGCTTATATGGCGCCTACAGAGGGGGTAGCACTGTACCAGCAATGGCGCTATTGGGGCAATAAGGGTATATAAAGCACATCCCAATCTATCCCAATATCCAGTTTGTGGTTCAACAGCTCCCTCTGCTGGAACTTCCCAGCACTGCAGCTAGGGTTATAAAATTTACATTATATGTGTGTGATCCCCAAATTACAGACCCCCCCAACTATCCCTTCCCACAGGCACAAACCAGGGGTTCAGGGGTGACTTCTGGGCCCTCATCTACTGTGTGTGATACCCCCCCCCCCCACACACACACACAAACTGCCCCGGGCAGAATGGAACCCAAGGCCACAGGGGGGTGATGGTGCAATAGTGGTGCCAGCCACCCCCACAGTAACATAATGGTACAGCCCAGTGATACTCACTTTTGTAAGAACTCATCATATCCGCAGATACTCAGTAAATACCCCCCGGGGGGAGGCGATGGGCCCGGAGACTGGGGGTATTGGGGGGGACTGGCTGAATAAGGTTCCAATGGGTAAAGCTGCTGTGAGGGGGTGGGCTGGGGTGCAGAGGGGTAGGTGGGCTGAGCTGGGGGGTATTGTTGCTGGGAGGGGTATTTATCCTGTGCTGGGGTATATTCCTGCTGTAACACTGAATGCTGGTGGGGTAAGGAGGGGTAAATACGCTGACCAGGGGGGTGTTGTTGGGATAGGGAGGCCTGGGGCTGAAGGGAGGGGTAGATATTTTGCACAGGAGGGTATTCAGGTGGCAAATTGGGGTGCTGAGGTGCAAGATAGTTGGGGTGCTGGGGCACGGGGGAGCTGGTTTGCTGTAGCACCGGATAATTGGGGTTCTGTGGCACAGAATAGTTGGGGTGCTGAGGTAATGTAAAACTGGGGTGCTGGGGTTCAGGATAGTTGGGGTGCTGTGGCAAAGGATAATTAGGGTGCTGAGGTGCAGGAGAGTTGGGGTGCTGAGGTGCAAGATAGTTGGGGTGCTGAGGTGCAGGAGAGTTGGGGTGCTGAGGTGCAAGATAGTTGGGGTGCTGAGGTGCAGGAGAGTTGGGGTGCTGGGGTTCAGGATAGTAGGGGTGCTGAGGTGCAAGATAGTTGGGGTGCTGAGGTGCAGGAGAGTTGGGGTGCTGGGGTTCAGGATAGTAGGGGTGCTGAGGTGCAGGAGAGTTGGGGTGCTGGGGTTCAGGATAGTAGGGGTGCTGAGGTGCAGGAGAGTTGGGGTGCTGAGGTGCAGGAGAGTTGGGGTGCTGAGGTGCAGGAGAGTTGGGGTGCTGAGGTGCAGGAGAGTTGGGGTGCTGAGGTGCAGGAGAGTTGGGGTGCTGAGGTGTAAAATAGTTGGGGTGCTGAGGTGCAGGAGAGTTGGGGTGCTGAGGTGCAGGAGAGTTGGGGTGCTGAGGTGCAGGAGAGTTTGGGGTGCTGAGGTGTAAAATAGTTGGGGTGCTGAGGTGCAGGAGAGTTGGGGGTGCTGAGGTGTAAAATAGTTGGGGTGCCTGAGGTGCAGGAGAGTTGGGGTGCTGAGGTGCAGGAGAGTTGGGGTGCTGAGGTGTAAAATAGTTGGGGTGCTGAGGTGCAGGAGAGTTGGGGTGCTGAGGGGCAGGAGAGTTGGGGTGCTGAGGTGCAGGAGAGTTGGGGTGCTGAGGGGCAGGAGAGTTGGGGTGCTGAGGTGCAGGAAAGTTGGGGCGAAACAATTTTGAGATAAAATCCTGGACACGAACGGAATCTGACAACGAAAAAAGTAATTTAAAAATTAGATTTACTAACACTGGCTCCTCCCTTCCCCCCTCCCCCAGGATAAATGAGACCCATTAAAGCTCCCTATACAGTGGCCCCGCCCCAATCTGATCTGCCACAGAGGGGCCACAGACTAAACAATAACTAGGAACAATATCCCCTATACTGACCCCCCCCATATACAGTGGCTCCGCCCCAATCTGATCTGCAGCCAATCACCTTTGTATAACACTCCCTGTAGGGCAAAGCAAAGAGGGGGTGACCCGTTACCATGGAGCATCTCCCCCCTATTTTTGTGCCCAAGTGGACCCATGGGTGCTGGGGTGCCGAGGTGCAGGGGTGCTGGGGTGCCGGGGTGGAAGGACCCTGGAATTAGGGGAGCCGGGGTGCAGGGGTGCTGGGGTGCCGGGGTGGAAGGACCCTGGAATTAGGGGAGCCGGGGTGCAGGGGTGCTGGGGTGCCGGGGTGGAAGGACCCTGGAATTAGGGGAGCCGGGGTGCTGGGGTGCCGGGGTGGAAGGACCCTGGAATTAGGGGAGCCGGGGTGCCTGGGTGCATGGGTGCCAGGGTGCCTGGGTGCCGGGGTGGAAGGACCCTGGAATTAGGGGAGCCGGGGTGCAGGGGTGCCGGGGTGGAAGGACCCTGGAATAAGGGGAGCCGGGGTGCTGGGTGCCGGGTGGGAGGACCCTGGAATTAGGGGAGCCGGGGTGCCTGGGTGCATGGGTGCCAGGGTGCCTGGGTGCCGGGGTGGAAGGACCCTGGAATTAGGGGAGCCGGGGTGCAGGGGTGCCGGGGTGGAAGGACCCTGGAATAAGGGGAGCCGGGGTGCCTGGGTGCCGGGGTGGGAGGACCCTGGAATTAGGGGAGCCGGGGTGCCTGGGTGCTGGGGTGCCAGGGTGCCGGGGTGGGAGGACACTGGAATTAGGGGAGCTGGGGTGCCAGGGTGCCGGGGTGGGAGGACATTGGAATTAGGGGTCCCCGTACCTCTCTCGGAGCAGATGAGGGGGTGGGGCAGGCAGCCCCCACACACAGTTACTCTCAGGTCCGACTCGGCACCGACCCCCAAGGGGAACCTGACGGCCACGGCCCAAACTCTCCCCGAATTGGACTCGGAGTCGGAGGCAGAATATTCGCTCCTGATGCTGAAATGGGCCAGAGAGACGGAATGAACCCCCAGACACAAAGGAACCCCGAGTCCGACTGGGGGGGGGGGAATCAAACGAACCTTTTTACTGAGTCACTAAATGCTGTAAAGTCCCTGTCCCTGTTCCCTGATGGGTCCAAAAGCCGAATCCGCCAGTCCTGTTTCTGTAAAGAGAGAAATTCTTATCAACATTCCCAGTATCCTGAGCCCTAACCCTAATACCCCTAATACCCCTAACCCCAATACCCCTAATAACCCCAATACCCCTAACCCTAAAACCCCTAATACCCTAACCCCAATACCCCTAATAACCCTAATACCCCTAATACCCTAACCCCAATATTAGGGTTATTAGGGGTATTAGGGTTAGGGGTATTGGGGTTAGGGTATTAGGGGTATTAGGGTTAGGGGTATTAGGGTTAGTGTATTAGGGTTAGGGGTATTAGTGTTATTAGGGGTATTAGGTATAACCCTAATACCCCAATAACCCTAATACCCCTAATAACACTAATACCCCTAACCCTAATACACTAACCCTAATACCCCTAACCCTAATACCCCTAATACCCTAATACCCCTAATAACCCTAATAGCCCTAATAACCCTAATACCCCTAACACTAATACCCCTAATAACCCTAATAGCCCTAATAACCCTAATAGCCCTAATAACCCTAATAACCTAACCCCAACCCTAACCCTAATAACCCTAACCCCAACCCTAATACCCTAACCCCAACCCTAACCCTAATAACCTAACCCCAACCCTAACCCTAATAACCTAACCCCAACCCTATACCTAATAACCTAACCTTAACCCTAACCCTAATAACCTAACCCCAACCCTAACCCTAATACCCTAATACCCTAACCCCAACCCTAACCCTAATAACCTAACCCTAACCCTAATAACCTAACCAACCTAACCCTATAACTAACCCAACCCTAACCTAATACCCTAACCCCAACCCTAACCCTAATAACCCCAACCCAACCCTAATAACCCAACCCCATCCCTAACCCTAATACCAACCCCAACCCTAACCCTAATAACCTAACCCAACCCTAATACCAACCCTAATACCCTAACCCTAATACCCTAACCCTAATAACCTAACCCTAATAACCTAACCCCAACCCTAATAACCTAACACATACACCTAATAACCTAACCCAACCTAATACCCTAACCCCAACCCTATAACCTAACCCAACCCTAATACGCCTAACCCCACCCAACCTAACCCAACTACCCAATAACCTAACCCCAACCCTAATAACCCTAATAACCTAACCCCAACCCTAACCCTAATAACCCTAATACCCTAACCAACCCTAACCCTAATAACCCTAACTCCCCACCCTAACCTAATACCCCAACCCAACCCTAACCTAATAACCTAACACCACCTAACCCTAATAACCTAACCACAACCCTAACCCAATAACCCTAACCCTAATAACCTAACCCCAACCCAAATAACCTAACCCCACCCTACTAATAACCCTAATAACCTAACCTAATAAACCCAACCCCAACCCTAACCTAATAACCTAACACCAACCAAATAACCTAACCCCCAAACCCCAACCTAATAACCTAACCCTAATAACCTAACCCCAACCCTAATAACCTAACCCCACCTAACCTATACCCTAACCCCAACCTAACCCTAATAACCTAACCCAACCAACTAATACCTATCTAACCCAACTACCTAATAACCTAACTCCAACCCTAACCCTAATAACCTACACCCTAACCCTAATACCCTAACCCTAATAACCTAACCCCAACCCTAACCCTAACCCTAATACCTAACCCCAACCCAATTAACCTAACCCCAACCCTAATAACCCAACCGCAACCCTAATAACCCAACCCTAACCCTAACCCTAACCTAATACCCTAACCCCACCCTAACCCTAATAACCTACCCCAACCCTAATACCCTAATAACCTAACCCCAACCCTAACCCTAATAACCCACCCCAACCCCTAATAACCCTAAACACCCTAACCCTAACCCTAATAAACCCAACCCTAACCCTAATAACCTAACCCCAACCCTAACCCTAATAACCTAACCCCAACCCTAACCCTAATACCTAAACCCAACCCTAACCCTAATAACCTACCAACCTAATCCTAATCACTAACCCCAACCCTAACCCTAATAACTAAACCCCAACCCTAACCCTAATAACCTAACCCACCCACCTAATACCTAACCCTAATAACCTAACCCAACCTACCCTAACCAACCCTAATAACCTAACCCAACCTAACCCTAATAACCCAACCCCAACCTAACCCTAATAACCAACCCTAACGCAACCCAACCCTAATAACCTAACCCCAACCCTAACCTAACCCTAACCCAACCTAACCCTAATAACCTAACCCAACCTAACCTAATAACCCAACCCAACCCTAATAACCTAACCCCAACCCTAACCCTAATAACCTAACCCCAACCCTAATAACCCAACCCCATCCCTAACCCTAATAACCTAACCCTAACCCTAATAACCCAACCCCATCCCTAACCCTAATAACCCAACCCCAACCCTAACCCTAATAACCTAACCCAAACGCCTAAATAACCAACCCATCCCTAACCTAATAACCTAACCCTAAACCTAATACCCAACCCCATCCCTAACCCTAAGTACCTAACCCAAACCTAACCCTAATAACCTAAACCCGCAACCTAATAACCTAACCCCAACCCTAACCCTAATACCCTTAACCCAACCCTAACCCTAATACCTGCCATACCCTTAACCCTAATAACTAACCACCCTGCATACTAATAAACTCTAACCCCACTAACCCTAATAATCTAACCCCAACTAACCTAATAACAACCCCATCCCAAACCCCCCCTAAAAAAAACCCCCAACCCCAAAAAACCCTTAAAACCCCTAAATTAAACCTAACCCTCCTAATAACCTAACCCTAACCCTAATAACCTACCCTAAACTAACCCCAACCCTTAAACCCTAATAACCTAACCCCACCTATAACCAACCAACCCTAACCCTAATAACCTAACCGCAACCCTAATAACCTAACCCCACCCTAAAAACTAACCCCAACCCTAACCCTAATAACCCAACCCCAACCCTAACCCTAATAACCTAACCCCAACCCTAATAACCTAACCCCAACCCTAACCCTAATAACCTAACCCCAACCCTAACCCTAATAACCTAACCCCAACCCTAAATGACTTACCTCCAACGCCCAATAAGGCGGCCCAGATTCCCAGGGATAGTGGGACGCAGTGGGCGTTTCTGCCAGATCGACAGACTGATGACCCGAGTGTCCATATAATGACCTTGACCTCAAGGTGACTTCACTGGCGTTTGTTGTTTGAGTTTGGAAGATAAAGGTGTTCGAGTCCGGTGCTATGTGGATAGTGTGTCTCCTAGAGGTTTGGGTAAAGTCTTCTCCTGCATCAAATCTTGGTGGTTCTCCATTCAACTGGAAATGGATTGAGTGGTAATGAGCGGTGGGTTCATCGGACTCCAGCCCCCAGAAATGCTCAAACCCAATCCCTGGAATTCCAGGCACCGGCGGTTCTGCATCAGACCCAGATGGTCCTTGGAACTCAGGCGACGGGTGAGCTGGAAAGCTCTGCAGATGCTCCTCAAGCCAATTGGCTGACTGGAACTGGAAGGGGACTATGGAAGGGGCAACGTTGTTATTGGGAGTCAGAAATGAGTCAAAGCCAAGAGGATTGGGGGGGCCCGGATAGGAGTCCATATTTGGGGATGGGGCCCCAGGTGAATAACCTTGATGGAAAGGGGCGTTGGGGTAGGGACATGCAGGGAGTTGGACATTTGGGTTGTAGTTTGGTTGAGACGAAGAGATGTTAGTTTGGTGGCTGTGATCCATGTCTCCTTCACGTCTTCTCTTGGGGCTTCAGGAGAAACATCTGGATGGAAATGATTTGCCCCCCGTGGCTGAAAAGCATAAAGGAAATGACTTGTATAAGAAGGTTTCATTATGGATGGGTATCCCCCAGATCCCATATTAATACCCCCATCAATACTACCCAATATTGCCCCTTACACACTGCCCCATGTCCTGTAACCCCCAAACCCATGTCCCCATCAGTTCTACCCCACATTGCCCAACACATTGCCCCATGTCCTGTAACCCCCCAAACCCCAAATCCCCATCAGTTCTACCCCACATTGCCCCACACACGCCCATGTCCTGTAACCCCCAAACCCATATCCCCATCAGTTCTACCCCACATTTTGTCCCACACATTGCCCCATGTCCTGTAAACCCCAAACCCCCAAATCCCCATCAGTTCTACCCCACATTGCCCAACACACACTGCCCATGTCCTGTAAACCCCCAAACCATGGTCCCCATCAGTTCTACCCCACATTTGTCCACACATTGCCCATGTCCTGTAACCCCAAACCCCAAATCCCCATCAGTTCTACCCCACATTGCCCCACACACACTGCCCCATGTCCTGTAACCCCCAAACCCATGTCCCCATCAGTTCTACCCCACATTGTCCCACACATTGCCCCATGTCCTGTAACCCCCAAACCCCCAAATCCCCATCAGTTCTACCCCACATTGCCCCACACACACTGCCCCATGTCCTGTAACCCCCAAACCCATATCCCATCAGTTCTACCCCACATTGCCCCACACACACTGCCCCATGTCCTGTAACTCCCCAAACCCATGTCCCCATCAGTTCTACCCACATTGCCCCACACACACTGCCCCATGTCCTGTAACCCCCAAACAATGTCCCCATCAGTTCTACCGACATTTGCCACCACACTGCCCCATGTCCTGTAAACCCCCAAACCCATGTCCCCATCAGTTCTACCGCCACATTGCCCACACACACTGCTCACAATGTCCTGTTAACGCCCCAAACCCATGTCCCTCAGTTCTACCCCACATTGCCCCACACACACTGCCCCATGTCCTGTAACCCCAAACCACATGTCCCATCAGTTTTCTACTGACCCCACTTGCCCCACACACACTGCCCATGTCCTGTAACCCCCAAACCCATGTCCCATTCAGTTCTACCCCACATTGCCCCACACACACTGCCCCATGTCCTGTAACCCCAAAATACCCATATCCCCATCAGTTCTACCCAACATTGCCCCACACACACTGCCCCATGTCCTGTAACCCCCGCAAACCCATGTCCCCATCAGTTCTACCCCACATTGCCCCACACACATCTGCCTCATGTCCTGTAACCGCCCAACCCATATCCCCATCAGTTCTACCCCACATTGCCTCCACACATACTGCCCCATGTCCTGTACCCAAACCCATGTCCCCATCAGTTCTACCCCACATTGCCACAGCTACCTGCCCCATGTCCTGTAACCCCAAACCCATATCCCCATCAGTTCTACCCACATTGCCCCACACACACTGCCCCATGTCCTGTAACCCCCAAACCCATATCCCCATCAGTTCTACCCCACATTGCCCCACACACACTGCCCCATGTCCTGTAACCCCCAAACCCATATCCCCATCAGTTCTACCCACATTGCCCCACACACACTGCCCCATGTCCTGTAACCCCAAACCCATGTCCCCATCAGTTCTACCCCACATTGCCCCACACACACTGCCCCATGTCCTGTAACCAACCCATATCCCATCAGTTCTACCCCACATTGCCGCACACACACTGCCCCATGTCCTGTAAACCCCAAACCCATGTCCCCTCGTTCTAAACCCACATTGCCCCACACACACTGCCCCATGTCCTGTAACCCCCAAACCATATCCCCATCAGTTCTACTCCCACATTGCCCCACACACACTGCCCCATGTCCGCCCCAAACCCATGTCCCCATCAGTTCTACCCCACATTGCCCCACACATACTGCCCCTGTCCTGTAACCCCAAACCCATATCCCCATCAGTTCTACCCCACATTGTCCTACACACACTGCCCCATGTCCTGTAACCCCCAAACCCATGTCCCCATCAATTCTACCCCACATTGCCCCACACACACTGCCCCATGTCCTGTAACCCCCAAACCCATGTCCCCATCAGTTCTACCCCACATTGCCCCACACACACTGCCCCATGTCCTGTAACCCCCAAACCCATATCCCCATCAGTTCTACCCCACATTGTCCTACACACACTGCCCCATGTCCTGTAACCCCAAACCATATCCCCATCAGTTCTACCCCACATTGCCCCACACACACTGCCCCATGTCCTGTAACCCCAAACCCATATCCCCATCAGTTTCTACCCCACATTGCCCCACACACACTGCCCCATGTCCTGTAACCCCCAACCATATCCCATCAGTTCTACCCCACATTGCCCCACACACACTGCCCCTGTCCTGTACACCCCAAACCCATATCCCCATCAGTTCTACCCCACATTGTCCTACACACACTGCCCCATGTCCTGTAACCCCAAACCCATATCCCCATCAGTTCTACCCCACATTGTCCTACACACACTGCCCCATGTCCTGTAACCCCCAAACCCATATCCCCATCAGTTCTACCCCACATTGCCCCACACACACTGCCCCATGTCCTGTAACCCCCAAACCCATATCCCCATCAGTTCTACCCCCAATTGCCCCACACACACTGCCCCATGTCCTGTAACCCCCAAACCCATGTCCCATCGGTTCTACCCATCATTGCCCACAACACACTGCCCATGTCCTGTAACCCCCAAACCCATATCCCCATCAGTTCTACCCCACATTGTCCTACACACACTGCCCCATGTCCTGTAACCCCCAAACCCATATCCCCATCAGTTCTACCCCACATTGCCCACACACACTGCCCCATGTCCTGTAACCCCAAAACCATATCCCCCAATCAGTTCTACCCCACATTGTCCTACACACACTGCCCCATGTCCTGTAACCCCCAAACCCATATCCCCATCAGTTCTACCCCACATTGCCCCACACACACTGCCCCATGTCCTGTAACCCACAAACCCTATCCCATCAGTTCTACCCCACATTGCCCACACACACTGCCCCATGTCCTGTAACCCCAAACCCATATCCCATCAGTTCTACCCCACATTGCCCCACACACTGCCCCATGTCCTGTAAACCCCCAAACCCATGTCCCCATCAGTTCTACCCCACATTGCCCCACACACACTGCCCCATGTCCTGTAACCCCCAAACCCATATCCCCATCAGTTCTACCCCACATACTGCCCCATGTCCCAAAGACCAATGTCTCTATGACATTTACCCAACATAATCCCTTACAAACTGCCCCACAGGATCCTCACAAACGCCCCCATTTGCCCTACCCAGCATGCCCTGGGCCCATACATACCAATGGAAGCAGCAGGAATGTGACTGAATAGAATGATTTGTACAAAGGGAATAAGGGAGTGTCAGCGAGTCGGGGAGGGAGGCAGAAAGACAGCCTGGGTAATTATTCACTAACTGCCCTCCCCAAGCAGGAACCAACCTGCCCCTGTCACTGAGATACAGTGTGACTGCTGTGTGTCTCTATGAGTGTGCGGTTGTAGTTCAACTAGATCCTGCCCTCACTACCGTGGACATTAATTTACTATAAACATATGATTTCTAGACAGATATTTCTGGATCACATTTGCCCCAGCAGCAGCTTTTAACCCCATGGGAGCTACTTACTGAGCTCTGATTGGCCAGCAGGTTTCCTATAATGTGTGGGGCCCGGGGCAGTTGGCTGGGGCGGCAAGATCAAGCCCTAGGGGAGTGTAAGCTCTTGGTCCCAGTCTCAGTGAGCACCGGCAGGGAATAAACGATATACATTCTATTCTGGGGATGGGAAAGCACTCACCTCTGTGCCTGTGTTACCCCGGGAGGGGGCAGTTCCTGAGTTACAAACCTTCCGGTAAGGGTTTAACCCATTGGGCTCCTTCCAGTTAAACTGGTTCCTCCCCGGCGCAGGGGGGGGGCAGTCTGGGTGCCGGTTACTCACTGGACCCAATGGGCTTTCATGTTATTACTGGGAAGCAGAGACTTTCAGCCCTCCCCCAGGTACCTGCTGGGGCTCCTAGAGGCTGCTGGGAGATGTAGTTCACAGATCAGAGGACAATCTTGTTACTTGTAATATCTACAATATCTCCAGGAGGCGTCTGTGTGGCACTTACACTCACAACTTGCCCCAAAGCCCCCAATTCCTTCACTGGGGCTGCTGGGGGTACTGGGGGGTACGGGGCTGCTGGGAGTACTGGGGGTACAGGGCTGCTGGGAGTACTGGGGGTACGGGGCTGCTGGGAGTACTGAGGGTACGGGACTGCTGGGGGTACTGGGGTACGGGGCTGCTGGGAGTACTGGAGTACGGGACTGCTGGGAGTACTGGGGGTACGGGGCTGCTGGGAGTACTGGGGGTACGGGGCTGCTGGGAGTACTGGGCTGCTGGGGGTACTGAGGGTACGGGGCTGCTGGGAGTACTGGGGGTACGGGACTGCTGGGAGTACTGGGGGTACGGGGCTGCTGGGAGTATGGGGGTACGGGACTGCTGGGAGTACTGGGGGTACGGGGCTGCTGGGAGTACTGGGGGTACGGGGCTGCTGGGAGTACTGGGGGTACGGGGCTGCTGGGAGTACTGGGGGTACGGGACTGCTGGGAGTACTGGGGGTACGGGGCTGCTGGAGTACTGGGGGTACGGGGCTGCTGGGAGTACTGGGGGTACGGGGCTGCTGGAGTACTGGGGGTACGGGGCTGCTGGGAGTACTGGGGGTACGGGGCTGCTGGGAGTACTGGCTGTGGGGGTACTGAGGGTACGGGGCTGCTGGGAGTACTGGGGGTACGGACTGCTGGGAGTACTGGGGGTACGGGGCTGCTGGGAGTACTGGGGGTACGGGGCTGCTGGGAGTACTGGGGGTACGGGGCTGCTGGGAGTACTGGGGGTACGGGGCTGCTGGGAGTACTGGGGGTACGGGTCTGCTGGGAGTACTGGGGGGTACGGGGCTGCTGGGAGTACTGGGGTACGGGACTGCTGGGAGTACTGGGGGTACGGGGCTGCTGGGAGTACTGGGCTGCTGGGGGTACTGGGGGTACGGGGCTGCTGGGAGTACTGGGGGTACGGGACTGCTGGGAGTACTGGGGGTCAACCGCGGCTCGCTGGAGTATCGGCGGGTGGTAACCTAGGGGCTGCTGGGAGTATCTGGTGGTACGGGGCTGCTAGCGCGCAAAGCTCACTCCGGGGGGTAAAACCCGCGCGGCCAGCTTGGGACTAGTACTCCCAGGGGGGTACAGTCGGCGCTGCTCGGGGAGTCCTGGGGTACGGTTAGGGCTCCGCTGGGGAGTACACTGGGGGTAGGGACTGCTGGGAGTATGGGTATACGGGGCTGCTGGGAGTACTCGGCGGGTAACGGGGCTGGCCTGGGAGTATTAGGGGGTACGGGGCTCGCTGGGAGTTAAGCAACCTAAATATAACTCGGGGGTAAACGCGGACTCGGTCTCGGGAGTACTCCGGGGTCACGGGACTAGCTACTTGGGAGTCAGCTGGAGGGTACGGGACCCTCGCTGGGAGTACTGTAGCGGCGGGTAGCCGGACTGCTGGGAGGTACTAGCGGGGTTACCGCGGGCTGCCATCCGGAGTAACTGGGGCGGCTAGCAGCCCCGTAACGGGGCGCCTCTCCGTACTCTGCGGAGGTCAGACTCGGGCTGCTGGGGGATTACTGAAGGGTACGGGCTGCCGTCGGACGCCCAGTCGCGTAGCCTGGGGTTCACCACGGGGGCGCTGGGAGTATGGGGGTACGGGCCAGTCTACTCCGCTGCAGGCAGCTCCCGTACTCCCCAAGTGGGGGTAGCCAGCAAGGCGTACCTCCATTTTCTCCGAGCAGCCCCGGAACGTACATCAGAAGGGCGTCACCGGGGCCTCCAAGTGTCTGAGCGAGGCACCAGTACTGGGGGTCACGAGTGGAACTCTGCTCGCGAATGTACCTGGACGCTGCTGGGGAGTACTGCACAGCAGGCCCGGACCCAGTAAATCGCCGGGCAAGTTCGCCGTGAGTACTCGGGTGAGGTCACGGACTGCTGGGAGTACGGGGGTACGGGGCTCGCTGGCAGCGTTACCTGCGGGGTACGGGGCTTGCCATTGGAAGTTATCCCTCAGGGGGGCTACGGGGCCCTGCTGGGGGAGTTACTGAGTCCGCGCGCCAGTAAACCGGGTCTCGCTGGGCCGTACTGGGGGGTACGAGCTGCTGGGAGTACTGGGGTACGGGGCTGCGTGGAGTACTGGGGGTAGACGGGGGCTGCTGGGAGTACGGGGTACGGGCTGCTGGGAGTAACTGGGGGTACGGGCTGCTGGGAGTACTGGGGGTACGGGGCTGCTGGGGGTCACTGAGGGCTACGGGGCTCGTGGGGGTAATGGGGTAATGGGGTGCTGGGAGTGCGGGGGGGGGGTTACAGCGGGCTGCTGGGAGTCGCCGGCGGGGGAACCGGGGTCTAGCTGGGAGTGCCTCCAGCAGCGGCCGTAACCCCCAGGGGGTGATGCTGGGTACGGCGGCAGCAATGTCCGTACCGCTGGAGTGCGCCAGCGAGGTGGGCGCTCGAGGCCTGCCCCGACGCCTGGGCCAGAGTTACTGGAGTTCCTCGTCTTCAAGTTCTGTGTTATCCTTATCTTCCAGTTTCCGCTTTGTTGTTTCTGGCATAAACAGGAGTCAGATGCAGCGGCAGCGGTGCCCCCACAGTACTCCCCAGCGATACCCAGGACGCTGTTACGAATTTACTACCTCCGGCAGTACTGTCCCGACAACGCCCGTACCCCCAGTACTTCCAGCAGCCCGTACCCGCCAGTACTCCGCAGCCCCGTACCCCCAAGTACTCCCAGCAGCCCGTACCCCCAGTACTCCAGTCAGTCCCCACGTACCCCGCATGTAACTCCCACAGCTCCATACCGAACCTCCGGCAACTCGCCCAGCAGCCCCCACGTAAACTCCCCGCAGCGCCCCAACGTTATCCCGGCCCCAAGCAAGAAGGTTCGCCCCCGATGCTCACCAGCCGTCGGTACCAGTCTCCGCAGGTCCCCGCTCTCTCAGCCGCCGTTGGTCACCCTCATTTCGGCCGTCTCGTTCCCGAGCAGTACACGACCACCCGTACCAGTACTCTCCACAGCCCGTACCCCCAGTACTCCCAGCAGTCCGTACCCCCAGTCTCCAGCAGCCCCGTACCCCATACTCCCAGCAGTCCGTAACCCCTCGTACTCCCAGCAGCCCCGTACCCCCAGTACTCCAGCCACGCCCCTGTACCCCCAGTACCTCCAGCAGCCCCCGTACCCCCGCGCCCCCAGGTTACCCCCAGCAGCCACAGCTCGAATGGAATTGTGGGAGTTTGTGCGTGTAAGTGGCCAGCCAGACGCCTCCTTGGAGAATTGCTTAGATTATTACAAGTACAAGCAAGAATATGTCCTCTGATTTCCTGTGAACTACACTCTCCCAAAGCAGCCTCTAGGGAGCCCCAGCAGGTTACCTGGGGGGGGCTGGGAAAGTCTCTGCTTCCCCCAGCCTAATAACCACTCAAAGTCCCAATTGGGTCAGCCTGGACGTAACCGGCAGCCCAACTGCCCCCCCCCCCGGGGAAGCGAACAGTTTTTAACTGGACAGGAGCCCCAATGGGTTAAACAACCCTTACGCGGAAGGTTTGTGTAACTGCAGCGAACTGCCCCTCCCGGGGTAATCACAGGCAGGGAGGCACAGGTCGACCGTGCTTTCACGCCATCAGCCAGACTCGCAATTGGTATACTCGGCTTATTCCCTGCCGGTGGGGCCTCCACTGAATGGGGACCAAGGACGCGTACTATCGCTTTGATCTTTGGCGCGCCTGCCGGGGCCCAAATTATCGGAAACCTGCTGGGCAAATCATGAGCTCAGTAAGTAAGCTACCCATGGGTTAAAGTGCTGCTGGGGCACATGTGATCAGACATAAATCTGCGGTCTAGAACTCCCTCTTGTTTCCTAGTAAAGTTCATTTCGCCCCGGTAGGGGGCCGGAATCTACAAGTTTGAACTACAACCCAGCCACCACCTCATAGACCGACCACGCACAGCCACGTCACATGGAATCCTTCAGGGCCCAAGGGGACCACGGCGTTTGGAGTCTCTTGCTTGGGACCGGGAGTTAGCCCTGGCAATAATCCTCACGCGCACCTCAGCAAGCTGTCTATGTCTCGCCCCTCCGCTAGACCTCCTGCCCCCGGCTCGAACTCGCGCAGCCATGCACTACCCTTCTGGTTACCCCACACAGCAGGCAACTGTGATCCTATAGCATAAGCTTCAAAGTCACATTCCCTCTAGTCATACTGCTCTCAGCACAGCCCTTCGGTGTACCTAGTACTCTCACGCAGCAGCCGCTCGGGGATAACCCAGGCAGGTTTACGCCAAGCAGCGCCCGCGTAAACACTGCCCGGTAGTAGGTCAAACTCCGGAGGGGCCGTATGCCTCTGCTGGAGGTAATCTGTGGGCAGCTTTGTAAGGCGCCATAGTTAACTGTCCTATGCCGGCTAAACTGTGATCTAGAAGACCACTTGGCTCCTTTGAGTAGGCACATCTCGGCGGCAAGTACTGTGAGCGGAGCGCTAGAATTGAATGGGGGATGTACTCGCGCCCGCTCTCTGGGAGAGATCCCAAGTACAGCGACATGGGCGGCAGTCCCGTGTGTGGGTGAGCACTGTGCCGGGAGCTACGTACTCGCCGCTAGACAGGGGCCGCACCATGGGGTTTATGGGGGCTGTCAGCTAGAGGACATGGGCAGTGTCGCAGCTGGGAGCATCGTCCGCGGGGTATGACACTGCCACAATGGGTAACTTATCGCGCGTTCCTAGCAGCGGGCCGTGTTACAGGCACTCAGTACTCGCCAGGGCGACTAGTGTCTGCTGATGCGGTACTGCCCAGCACATGTGGGGCCGTACAGTAAACCCTGATTCGGGCCGAAAGTTAATCGTGGTCTCATGGCAAGGCGGCGCTCGTTAACCCCACGTAACGTTGGCTGGCAGGAGGCCTGTGTTTGCGCCCGCGTAAATGGGCTCTCGGGGCTAACAGCCCAGCTTGAACCCCTGGGGAATAGGGGTTTGGGAGGTTTTAACAGGACATGCGCGGCCAAGGTGCATGTGGTTACGCCGAAGTAAATGTGGGTACTGACCTGATCGGGGTTGCAGTATTCGGGGTTATCCAATGGACATGGGGCAGGCTAGTAGGTTGGGCAAACTGTGGGGTAGAACTGGAAATGGGGATATGGTTGGTTAAGGGCTTGGGGAGTGGTGTGCTAACAATGTGGGGTGAACTTGGATGGGGATATGGGTTTGGGGGTTGAGGAATGGGGGTGTGTGTTGGGATGTGCGGGTCAGAAGTGGGGAATGGGTCTTTGGGGGTCTACAGGCACTGGGCAGTGTTTGTGGGCAATGTGGGGTGACTGATGGGATATGGGTTTGGGGGTTACGGACAATGGGGCAGTGTGTGTGGAGGCATGTGGGGTAGACACTGACTGGGGATACTGGGTTGGGGTTTACAGGATGGGGCAGTCGCTGTGTAGGCAAGTGGGTAGAAACTGATGGGGATAAATGGGTTTGGGGGTTACGGAAAATGGGCGAGTGTGTGTAGGTAACACCCAGCAGAACCAGTCCAGTTGTGGGGATACTGACCCAGCAGTCCCGTCCGCATCCCAGTACTCCCGGCGAGCGCACCGTACCACCAGTACTTCTAGAGCCCCTGGTGACCGCCCAGTACTGCCCGCTAGTCCCGTATCCCTGCCCAGGTACTCCGCAGGCTATGCCTCACGTACCCCCAGTCAGCCCAGCAGAACTCGGGTACCCGCCCAGTATCCCAGCGAGCCCCGTACCCAAGCAGTACTTGGGCTCAGCGAAGCCCCTTGTACCTTCCCAGTACCTCCAGCAGGGCCGTACCCACTCAGATAACTCCCCCTATGGTTCCGAGTAGCTGCCCGAGCAGCCTCAGTGAAACCCAAGTTTATGATCCCTAGCAGCCGCGCCGTGAATATCCCCCAAGTATCCTCAGCAGGCTCCCGTACCCTCATTTATTCCAGCGGAGGTCCGTATGTAGCTCCAGGCAAGCCGCCGTACCGCCACACGTACACCCAGTAGCCCCGGTGGAACTCCCAGTACGTGCCTCAGAGCCGTACCCTCAGTACCCCGGAGCAGCGCAGATCCTATCATCGATGGCGGAGCCGCGTACACCGCACCAAGCTTACTGACACTCGGCAGCGCGGCACTAGTACTGGGCTTTGGCGGTTTCCAGGAATAGGGCCGAGTACTCCAGAAGTCCGTACTACGGTATCGTCCAGGCAGGCCCCGTATGCCGGCAGTAACGCAGCCCAGTTCGAGGTCCCGTCACGCGCTTCAGTAAACGTCACCCCAAGCAGATCTCGACTGGATAGGACACCTAAGTACTTCCCGAGGCGGCCGCTGTTACCCGGGGAGGTCCTCCAAAAGCCAGGGCGCACCCCGTATCGGGCGCCCAGTACCCACGCCCAGTGTCAGTGAGTCCGCAAAAGATTACTGTGGGGTAGCCAACAGTGGACCGGCGTACGCACTAGTACAATGTGGTTTGGCCGAGAGCAGCCGGGTACTCTTCAGCAGTCACTAGCGACAGCAATGGCCGGAGTGTGGTGAAGTGAATGGGGTGGAGTGGGGCGTTAAGGAAGACTGAGGGCAAACATGGTTTGTGGGGGGTAGATGATCATGGAGAGGCAGTTGGTCGTAGTCGAGCGAGACCGACCTCCATGGTGGATTGTTGGGGTATAGGATATTAACTCTAGAGGATTGGGGAGCAAATAGGATGTGGTCCTTCTGATTCTTGGTGGAAGTTCTAACATATGCGCACGCACGCCACTCTGCTGAGGGATGGCCCCAGCCAGGTTTTCCGTGGGGGAGGGCTCTGAAAGTTCCTGCTGCTTCCCAGATAATTTAACATGAAAGTTCCGGAGTTGGGTCCAGATGGAGTAACAAACCGGCAACCCAGACTTGCCCCCCCTGCGCCGGGAGGAACTGGGCAAGAATTTGTAAGGCTTTGTGTGAGGAGCCAGGTATGTGGACAGGTATACATAGACCCGGTAGCCAGGTGATGGTTGTGGGCCAAGTGGGGGTAGCACGATGGGCGAACCTGGCTCCTTGGGAGAGGGTTTGTTAGATCAGGAACTGCCCCTCTCCCGGGGTAACACAGGCACGAGGTGAGTGCTTTCCATCCCAGAATAACTCCAGTAGTCCCATAAGTCCCAGTAAGCTTCCAGTTAACTCCCGAGTAAGTTCCACAAGTACATGGGGTCGCCACGCATGTAGGATGGGTTGGTCCGGGGTGCAAAAGTGTGCTAGTTAAGAAGCATTGGCGCAATGTAAAGTTCGGCGCATCTTTAACTGCCCAGGGTGGAGAGTTCCCCTAAGCTGGAAACACTCTCCGGTGACGGTGGTAGCTTTCCGTCGTAGATGGTAGGCGAGAGGAGGTGGATAGAGGGATACTCACGATAAAGGGGGCAGACATATATATTGGATGCTTTCAGGGGCGTGATTACTAGTGCACACTTGGAGGGGGACGCAGTGAGTGTCGCATGTGGGAGGCCACCATTGGGGTAGAGAACTGAATCATAGTGGTTTTCTCGCGCGCCTATTAGGGGGTATTCACCAGGGACCCACTCCGGGTGCAGTGCCCTGATGTGAACAGCGCTCAAAATGTGGGGTACAGACACTGGCCCCGTCGGGGTATGCTGAGCCAGATCTCTTCGTGACCATATTGTCGGTGGCGGAGTGTGTGGCCTCTCCGGGACAAAGGGGAGGAGCCAAATTGCAGGGGCAGGAGCTCGCATGTGTGAACCGGTGTTTACTGGCCCACGTCCTTGGGTGCATAGATGTTTGTCTTGCGCCCTATCGAGTTGCCCAGGGGCATGTGCAGCTGTAACACCTGGAGATAATGGGGCAAGTTTGGGTGTAGGTGGGGTTTTTCTGATTTGAGTGGTTTACAGGAACATGTGTAGAGAGTGTGAGCGTCCCACATGCCCACTCTCGATGTGTACTCATTCGAGCTCACTGGGCGCAACCTGCCTCGTGGTGGTGATTGCTCCAAGTATCAGGAGCACTAATCAGAGGCCAGGGCATGCTCTATATCAGTCTAGTTCGGCGCTCTCAGGGTGGTGGCTGCCGGTTCACATTGGAGTGGAGGATGGCCCGAACATTTGAACGCCCTGCAAGTGCCTTATTGAGTGGAATGTATGAGCGATGTTCGCTCAGGGAGTTGTTAGGGTTGCAGGAACGAATGATAGAAAGGCCACAGATCGGATTGGGACTGGGTCACACGCTAACTAATCTGCGAACCTCAGCTGAGAATTACTGCTCGCGCAGGGGGTGCCCCTCAGTGTAGAGATCAGGATTATCAAGACGAGCTTTACTTGGGAGAAATGGATGTGTTGGGGCCCCGGGGGCAGGTGTAGGGTCTTGGGTTTGGTTGGGCCCTGTCGGTAATCGTGGGTATAGCCGAGGGAGGGGCAACTTGATAGATGTGGGGATGTTCCTGAGTAGGCGCAGTGGTGGTGAGGACAGGGGGGTGGGGGTGCACTAGCTCGGGCTGAACCATTAGTTATATACGCCTTGTTGGGGCAACTCGCTGGGGTGAACTTGATGGGGATATGGGTTGTGCGGGGTTAACAGGACATCGGTGCAGTGTGCTCCGTTTCAAAGACATGTTTGATGTGCTGCGTACGAAAATGATAACGGGGCACTAATTTAGTGGGAGTAATCCTGGAGGGGGGTCTTTAACGAGATATGACATGTGTGGCAGTGTTGTTGGTCGGCAATTGCGGGTAGAACTGAATTGGGAATATTCACAGGTCGTCTCTGGGGCAAAATTCGCTGGCACGACTTCAGCTCACCCACAGCAGAACATGGCCGCCGGCTAGTGTGTGGGGGCATGTGGGTGAACTGTGGGACATGCGGTTTGGGGTTACATGGACATGGGGCCAGTGTGTGTGGGGCAATGTGGGGTAGAACTGATGGGGAATTGGGTTTGGTGGGGTTACAGGATCATTATGGGCAGATGTGTGATGGGGCAAATGTGGGGTAGATACTGAATGGGGACATGGTGGGTTTGGGGTTACAGGATCATGGGGCAGTTGTGTGGGGCAATGTGGGGTCAGAACTGATTGGAGGAACATAGGTTTTGTGGTTTCAGGACTATGGCAGTGTGTGTGGGGCAATGTGGGTTAGAACCTAGCTGCACGTTGGCCGAGCACCGGTCACCAAGTGTTGGAAGCAAGGTCTGGGGCTCGTCCTGTGTTAATATGAGTCTCGCAACAATTTCACGGTGTGTACAGTAGATACGCAGATGCTGCGGGGCAAATTGATCGGGGTAGAAGAGCTTCAGGGTGGACATGGGTTTGGGGGGTTTAACAGGACTTGGATGGGGAGGTGGCTGGGGGGGGGGAGCAAGTAGATTGCATTGGGGGGGTGAGTGTATGGAACTGCGCACAAACTTATACAGACGTGGCCTATCAGATCCGCTGAGGGCTGTAGGGGCTAGACCAGATTTTAGGACTCAAAAAAGAGGGGGGGGGGGGAATGCCGTTAGTTGTGAGCGCCAGGGAGGATGATGTTGGAGTGCTGTTATGTTTGGCTCCCGTGCCAATGGGTAGGGGTATTATACTCGAACTCGGGGGATATGGATTAGTCGAGGTCTCTCGCTTGGGAGAGAGTGGGGGCCTTCTGGCAGATGACCATGGGGAGGCGCTCGAGGGGGCGCGGTGTGCAAATATGGTAGCAGTATGTCGAGAGGTGTGTGGGTTCACGAGAATAAGAAACTGATGGAGTTTTAACTTACTCCTTGGCGCCCTCCGAGTGTTTCAGCCTACATGGCGGGGTATTCACCCCCCCAACTCTGGTTTAGCACCCAACTACCATGTGCTGCCGCCCAGCTGTCGCTAGTGTCAGCGGCCCGGGCACACATGGATGGCGTTGCTATGGCAACTAAAGAGTCTGCCAGGGAGCCACAGCTGAAATCCTGGTCTCTGTTGGTATGGAGGGGGGGGGTCTTGTTGCTGCTGAGTATCAGGTTCTCCTGACATGGGGGACGATGGGGGGCTCATCATTGCTAGTGTTAATTAGAGCCCCGCTGAGCGAGGGAGGTTGTGGGGAGGACTGTACCGCAATACTAGTGGTAGCAGGATGGATCTGCCCTGCTGTGCTCTGTGAGAAGGTGGTTCCAGCAGTAAAAAACTTCATAGTTTTGGGGGGCGAGGGGTGTGTTGTGTGCAGCTGCTGCGAGGTGCAAAGGTTATGAGTCCAGCCGCCGCCGCGCCCATAAAAGAACCACAGTTCCTCCTTCACTCCCAAAGTAACACTACAGGAGGTGGAAGTAAGCTTCCTGAATTGTGCGGTGAGTGAGCGCTCATTAATGTTCGGGGGGGGGTGGGTCACACATGGTTCCCACCAGTCCCCCCCCCGTCACCATCCACTCGTGTGATGCTGGAGAGCCACCACTGCTGTCGATTTTGGTGACTATAAAAATGCTCGCCTGGAGGTAGAAATTGAGCCATCCGAAGGATTATTCGACTGGCTATATCTGGGTTTATGGGGGAGAGAGCTTACAGGCGCCCACCATGGGCAGCTGTCCAGGTTCAGTGTAAGGTGTCATCTCGATGATGCCGCAGAGTTGGCAGTAAACCAAGTTAGCTTGTGATGGTCACGGTGAATCACTGATGAGGGAATTTGGGGCACGTTAGCGTCACCTGCGCGCGTGTGTCCAGTAGTTGTACCAGGGTCACGCTAGTATTCGTTGCAAATGGCGAGCAATTATGGGTGCAATGGGGTGCCTCCTAATATATGATTTCCGGGGGTTATAGAACACGACTCGCCGAGCGCCCACCCAGTGTCCAGTGTCAGTGTTATCATTTTTCAGATGGCCCAATTGGCAACCAGAGTTTCTCCTTATATCCGTATAAACAGCGCCACCGTCGTGTCCAGTCGCGTCGTTTATCATGTCCCAAGTGCGAAGTTGGTACCATAAGTGCTCCTTATATCCGGTTTTTATATCTGTACACAGGCCGCCAGCCCAGATGTCCAGTCAGTGTATCATGTCTAAGATGCCAATTGGCAACCAAGTCTCCTTAATATGTTAGCGGGTATAACACATGCGAAACCATGTGTGTCACATGTGGAGGTGGTCTCATTCAGTGTAATCATTCAATATGCCCAATTGGTACCAAGTTCTCCATTATATCGGTATATGACACACGGCGCGCACCAGTGTCCAGTCGATGTATCATTCTATAAGATGGCGCATTGGTACACCCAAAGTCTCCTTATATCCGCATATATAATGACACCAAGCCGCCACCAGTGTTCTAGTCACGTGTTATCAATTCTAAATGCCCACATTGTAGCACCAAGTCTCCTGTACTCAATTTCCGTGTTATGATCCATTTATCGAACGAGCGCACCCAGTCGTCACAGTCAGTGCGAGGAGGCTCGCAAAATCTCAAATGTCCCAATTGGCACAATGTCTCCCTTATTACTCGAGGGTATGAACACAGCGCCACACCAGTGTCCATCAGTGTGTATCAATTTCTAAAATGCCAACATTGGTACCAAGTCTCGCGCTTTATATCCGGTATAACACAGCGCCACCATCAGTGGTCCAGTCAGTGTCCAGTTCAGTGTATTCATTCAAATTGCCAATTGGTACCTGAGGCCCAAGTCTCGCTATATATGCAAGGATATGATAGCACACAGAGAGAGGCATCAACCAGGCTCGCCATTCAACTCGTATCATTCAAATCGCTCACCCACCCATTGTGCATCATATGTCGTCCCTCAACTCAAGATACTAACACAACAGCAAGCCACCATGTCCAACTCACTAGTCGCTCCACGCTGCAGATGTGTATCATCGTCCTAGCCCAAATGGCTTACCAATCTCCTTATAAGTCCCGGTATAACACAGCGCCACCCAGTGTCCAGTCAGTGTATCATTCAAATGCCCAATTGGCACCAAGTCTCCTTATATCCGGTATAACACAGCGCCACCCAGTGTCCAGTCAGTGTATCATTCAAATGCCCAATTGGCACCAAGTCTCCTTATATCCGGTATAACACAGCGCCACCCAGTGTCCAGTCAGTGTATCATTCAAATGCCCAATTGGCACCAAGTCTCCTTATATCGGGTATAACACAGCGCCACCCAGTGTCCAGTCAGTGTATCTTTCAAATGCCCAATTGGCACCAGGTCTCCTTATATCCGGTATAACACAGCGCCACCCAGTGTCCAGTCAGTGTATCATTCAAATGCCCAATTGGCACCAAGACTCCTTATATCCGGTATAACACAGCGCCACCCAGTGTCCAGTCAGTGTATCATTCAAATGCCCAATTGGCACCAAGTCTCCTTATATCGGTATAACACAGCGCCACCCAGTGTCCAGTCAGTGTATCATTCAAATGCCCAATTGGTCCAACCAAGTCTCCTTATATCGGGTAATAACACAGCGCCACCCAGTGTCCAGTCAGTGTATCATTCAAATGCCCAATTGGCACCAAGTCTCCTTATATCCGGTATAACACAGCGCCACCCAGTGTCCAGTCAGTGTATCATTCAAATGCCCAATTGGCACCAAGTCTCCTTATATCCGGTATAACACAGCGCCACCCAGTGTCCAGTCAGTGTATCATTCAAATGCCCAATTGGCACCAAGTCTCCTTATATCCGGTATAACACAGCGCCACCCAGTGTCCAGTCAGTGTATCATTCAAATGCCCAAATTGGCACCAAGATTCCTTATAAATCCGGTATAACACAGCGGCACCCAGTGTCCAGTCAGTGTATCATTCAAATGCCCAATTGGCACCAAGTCCCTTATATCGGGTATAACACAGCGCCACCCAGTGTCCAGTCAGTGTATCATTCAAATGCCCAATTGGCACCAAGTCTCCTTATATCGGGTATAACACAGCGCCACCCAGTGTCCAGTCAGTGTATCATTCAAATGCCCAATTGGCACCAAGTCTCCTTATATCCGGTATAACACAGCGCCACCCAGTGTCCAGTCAGTGTATCATTCAAATGCCCAATTGGCACCAAGTCTCCTTATATCCGGAATAACACAGCGCCACCCAGTGTCCAGTCAGTGTATCATTCAAATGCCCAATTGGCACCAAGTCTCCTTGGGTATAAACAGCGCCACCCAGTGTCCAGTCAGTGTATCATTCAAATGCCATTGGCACCAAGTCTCCTTATATCCGGTATAACACAGCGCCAATCTAGTGTCCAGTCAGTGTATCATTCAAATGCCCAATTGGCACCAAGTCTCCTTATATCCGGAATAACACAGCGCCACCCAGTGTCCAGTCAGTGTATCATTCAAATGCCCAATTGGCACCAAAGTTCCTTATATCGGGTATAACACAGCGCCACCCAGTGTCCAGTCAGTGTATCATTCAAATGCCCAATTGGCACCAAGTCTCCTTATATCGGGTATAACACAGCGCCACCCAGTGTCCAGTCAGTGTATCATTCAAATGCCCAATTGGCACCAAGTCTCCTTATATCCGGTATAACACAGCGCCACCCAGTGTCCAGTCAGTGTATCATTCAAATGCCCAATTGGCACCAAGTCTCCTTATATCGGGTATAACACAGCGCCACCCAGTGTCCAGTCAGTGTATCATTCAAATGCCCAATTGGCACCAAGTCTCCTTATATCGGAGTATAACACAGCGCCACCCAGTGTCCAGTCAGTGTATCATTCAAATGCCCAATTGGCACCAAGTCTCCTTATATCCGGTATAACACAGCGCCACCCAGTGTCCAGTCAGTGTATCATTCAAATGCCCAATTGGCACCAAGTCTCCTTATATCCGGAATAACACAGTGCCACCCAGTGTCCAGTCAGTGTATCATTCAAATGCCCAATTGGCACCAAGTCTCCTTATATCCGGTAATAAACACAGCGCCACCCAGTGTCCAGTCAGTGTATCATTCAAATGCCCAATTGGCACCAAGTCTCCTTATATCGGGTATAACACAGCGCCACCCAGTGTCCAGTCAGTGTATCATTCAAATGCCCAATTGGCACCAAGTCTCCTTATATCCGGAATAACACAGCGCCACCCAGTGTCCAGTCAGTGTATCATTCAAATGCCCAATTGGCACCAAGTCTCCTTATCAGTTTCACTTATACAATAAAGGGGCCCCAGTAATATATTCATATAAATTCTATTCATTTACCGAAAAACAGGAGACCAATCAGATTCCATGTTTAACCCATTGGGTACAAGTATAGAAGTTTAACCCCCTCCTCTCCTTAACTGGGACCTGCAAGAGGAATCATTGTGTTTTCCCTTTAGAAGCGGTGCTGTGTCTCCCCCTAGTGGCGCCGGGAGTGTCTGCACCTATGTTCCATCATTGGGTATTTGGGTAAATAATTCATAATAAGGCAAAACTATTTGTGGAAGAAGCAGCCAATCAGGTTGGGCCTATGGATGAGGCGCCGCTGGGGGTGAGAGGACGCACAGTTTAACCCTGTTTGCCCCTTTTCTGTCTCTAATTTGAAATAGAGTTTGGTTGCTATGGTGAGGTACCCTAACAACCACAAAGCAAATTGAAATTTACAAGGTTGTAAAAAATTACTAAAACTCGCAAAATTTCAAATTTTGTTTTAAAAACTCTTACCCTAACCCTAAAGTGCGAAACCCGAATGTAGAATTTCAGGAATGAAAGATCCCGAACTCAAGGGATAAAAATGATTTTTTTTTTTTAATAAATTTATAGAAAATCCAACTTTTCAGCAGTAAAAATAGTTGAATATTCGGCAAAATTCTGTTGGTTTTGAAAAATCAGTGAAAAATGTTGGGAGCGAATGAGAATTCACAGATTTCTGGCAGTGACAGTAAATAGGGGGGGGCAGTGTCGGTGCCAAGGGAGGAGCCAGTGTCGGCGCCAAGGGAGGAGCCAGTGTTGGCGCCAAGGGAGGGGCCAGTGTCGGTGCCAAGGGAGGAGCCAGTGTTGGCGCCAAGGGAGGAGCCAGTGTCGGTGCCAAGGGAGGGGCCAGTGTCTGCACCAAGGGAGGGGCCAGTGTCGGTGCCAAGGGAGGAGCCAGTGTTGCGCCAAGGGAGGGGCCAGTGTCCGGTGCAAGGAGGGGCCAGTGTGCGCCAAGGAAGGGCCAGTGTTGGCGCCAAGGGAGGGGCCAGTGTGCGCCAAGGAGGGGCCAGTGTCAGTGCGCCAAGGGAGGGGCCAGTGTCGGCGCCAAGGGAGGAGCCAGTGTCGGCGCCAAGGGAGGAGCCAGTGTCGGCGCCAAGGGAGGGGCCAGTGTCGGCGCCAAGGGGAAGTGTGGGCAGGCGGCGCAGGGAGGGCCAGGGGGCCAGTGTCGGCGCCAAGGGAGGGGCCAGTGTCGGCGCCAAGGGAGGGGCCAGTGTCGGCGCCAGATACGGATTTGGGGGAAAATTCTACATTTCCGTGGGTAAATTATCTCACAAAACTGTGAAAAATTCCATGAAATTCCATAAATAACGACTATTGGGCGAAACATCTTGTGAATTTCTCTTTGAAGCGAAAGGGGCGGAGTCACTAAGTAAATGGGAAACGTTTCCCGGTGGAACAAATCGACTTTCCGTGTGTTAGTAAATCTGCCCAGTAAAGTAAAATTCTCTAAATAATTTAGGCTTTATCTCCGGGAATGTCATTGTCCAATAGGAACTGCCAGGTATGTATGGAACCCAGAGAGATAGATAGATAGATAGATAGATTGATAGATAGATAGATAGATATAGATAGATAGATAGATAGATAGATAGATAGATTGATTTGAGAGAGAGAGAGAGAGAGAGAGAGATGGATGGATAGACAGATTGATAGATAGATAGATAGATAGATAGATAGGGAGATAGATGATACATAGACAGACAGATAGATAGATAGATAGATAGATAGATAGATAGATAGATAGACAAACATATATATGATCAATAGTTGGATAAATAGATGATAGATACATAGATAGATGATAGACAGATAGATAGATAGATAGACAGATAATAGATAGATAGATAGATAGATAGATAGATAATAGAGATAGATAGATAGATAGATAGATAGATAGATAGATAGATAGATAGATAGATAGATAAATATATGGATATCAAGGACCAATCGCGGCCAGAGATATCGCGGATCTTTTCTAATTTATATTCATTCGCTCGCCGCAAAATCTCTCCTTTCGTTACGGGGATCGGGTGCTGTTGGGTCGGGATTAGTGATTTATCGCCGAGCGTGGAAGATTATAAATCAGATAAGTAGCGAGTTAAGAGAACATATATCTGCACCCCCCGGCTTATTAATGTCCCCCGGAACTTCTCTACTTCCTGCCCAGGCTCCGCCCCTTTCAACTGAGTTACACTAAAGGTGGCCATACATGCACCGATATTATCGATAACGGTTAAGATGTTCGACTCGCGATGGGAGCCATAGAAGCGCTGACTAACAATCTCCCTTCAACGAATGGCAGAAGGAGGTGGAAATCCTATTGTTGCCTTATCGCCGATTCAGGCTGAATGGTTGGCGGATCTGAACATGTTGTCGCCACGTGTAGGCACCTTAACACACCTGGCTGGTACGGTAAGGCTGCTGGTGTGGGATTATAGAGAGCTGCATGCTGGGAACAGGATAATGTGTCTCGCCAAATCCTGCCTACTGCCCCCATCTTGCCCTAACTTGTCCCCATCTTGCCCACTGTCTCATCTGCATCTATCTGTCTCCTCTTGCTACTGCTCATCTGCCTACTGTCCATCTCCCTACGTCCCATCTTACCACTGCTCCATCTTGCGCACTGCTCATCTGTCACTGTTCATCTTGCTATGTCTCCCCATCATTTTTCTGCCCTAGCGCTCCAATCTGCCCTACGTCATCTTGCCACTGTCTCATCTGCCTACTGTCTCATCTGCTACGTCTCCATCTGTCTACGTGCTCATTGCCTACTGTCCATCGTGTCCTATGTCACCCCATCTGTCCTACTGTTCCATCTGTCTACGTCCCATCTGTCTACGTCATCTGTCCTACTGTCCATTGCCTAACTGTCTCCATCTTGCCTACTGTCCCATCTAGCCCTACTATGTCTCCATCTTTCCACGTCCATCTTCCCACTGTCCATCTTGCCTACGTCCATCTTGTCACTGTGCCATCTTGCCTTTTCCACTGCCTAACTGTCTCATCTTGCCCTACTTTCCCATCTTGCCCTACTGTCTCCACTACCCTCTGTCCCATCTTGCTACGTCTCCATCTGATCCTATGTCTCATCTTGCCTACTGTCATCTGCCCTACAGTCTCCAATCTCCTACTGTCCCATCTTGCCCTACTGTCTCCATCTTGCCCACTGTTCCACTTGTCTACTGTCTCATCTGTCTACTGTCTCCATCTCCCTACTGTCTCCCATCTTGCCTACGCCCAATCTGTCCTACAGTCGCCAATCTGGGTCTTTAAAAACCTTTTCCCCCCCCCAAATAAAAAATCCACCCCTTGTCTACTGTTCATCTGTCCACTGTCCCATCTGCCCTACTGCTCCATCTGCTATTCCCCATCTTTGCCCTACTGTCCCATCTTGTCACTGTCCCATCCTGCCTACGTCCCCATCTGCCTATCTGTCCCCATCTTGTCCTACTACCGTCCATACTTGCCCTTCTCCATCTGCCTACTGTCTCCACTTGCCATGTTCGCCCATCTGCCCTCTGTTCCATCTTCCTACTGTCCATATTGTCTACGTTCCATCTGTCCTAATGTTCCCATCTGTCTACTGCCCATCATGCCTATACCCGTCCATCTGTCCTACTGTCTCCATCTTCCACTGTCCATCTTTCACTTCTCCATCTGCCTAACTGTCTCCACTTTCTACTGCCCATCTTGTCCTACTGTCCCACTGTCCTTATGGTCTCATCTTGTCCAACTGTCTCATCTGCCCTACGTGCCCTATCTTGTCTCTGTCTCCATCTTGTCCTACTGCCCATCGTCCCTACTGTCCTCCATCTTGTCCACTGTTTCCATCTTGCCTAAATTGTCCCATTTTCTATGTTCCATCTTGCCAAACTGTCTCCATCTGTCCCCCAACTGCTCATCTGCCTACTGTCACATCTCTGCCCACGTCCCATCCTGTTTACTGTCCCATCTTGTTTACTGTCCCATTCTTGTCTACTGTCAATCCTTGCCCTAGTCCCCATCTTGTTCTAACTCCGTTCAGCTGCACCTAACTGTCCATCTTGCCTACTGCTCCATTGCTACTGTCCCTCTTGCCCTACTGTTCCATCTGTCATACTGTTCTCATCTTGCCTACTGTCTCCAATCTTGATCTACTGTCCATCTTGTCTAACTGTCTTCATCCTTGTCCTACGTCTCCATCTTGCCCTACGTCCCATCTTGTCCTACTGTCTCCATCATGTCTAAGTCCCATCTTGTCCCTACTGTCTCCATCTTGTCCTACGTCTCCATCTGCCTACTTCCCCATCTTCCTACGTCCTCACTGTCCCATAACTGTCTCCACTTGTCTAACTGTCTCCTCTTCCCTACGTCCCCATATTGCCTACTGTCCATCTTGTCTTACTGGTCCCATCTTTTCCTTACTGTCCCCACTGTTAACTGTTCCCATCTGTCCCTACTGTCCCATCTTGTCCACCTGTCTCCATCGCCCACTGTCCCCATCTGCCTACTGTCTCCAATCTTGCCTACTGCCATCTTGCCTAAAGTCTCCATCTTGACAACTGTCTCCATCTTGCCCTAAATGTTCCACTGCACTACTTCCCTCTGTCTACTGCCCCAATCTTGCCCTACTTTCCACTTGCCTACTGTCCCCATTTCCACGTCCCCATCGTTGTCCAGCGCCCATCTTGTCCAGCCCAACTGTTACTGTCCATCTGTCTCCTGTCTCCTCTGTCACTGTTCACGCTTACTGTCCATCTGTCATCTGTCCCCATCTTGCCACTGTCCCACTTGCCCTACTGTCCCCTATCTAAACCCACCCAACTACCTACCCACCCATCTAACTACCCACCCACGCACAATTACCCCCACTATCTCACCACCACCCACCTACCTACCCACCCACCTACCTACCTACCATCCACTACCACCACTACCTACCACCTATCTACCCATCACCCACCTACCCACACTACATACACCATCACTACCACCCTCACCAATACCTACCCCACTACCCCACCCACCCACCTACTACCACACACCTACCACCCATCACCTACTACTCAACACCTACCCACCACATACCCAGCCACCTACTACGCCACCCACCTACCTACCACCACCATCTCACCTACCTACCCCCATCTACACCCCCCACCTACCCACCCACTCACATAACACCACCCCACATGAAGAGAAGTTTGGTTCCTTACATAGCAGAGATTATTGATTTTTTAGGACTCTGTAATCATGAGTCATGTGGAGCCAAATGTGGAGGAGCCAGTTCGCCAATGAGCAGTAAATCTGTTCCTATGACAGAGCCAAGGCCGGGATGATCTATTGGCCCAATTGGACTCATTAGAACCAGGGCAGCGTGCCCAATTGCCAGTCGCCGGGATGATTGAAGGCTCAGCATTGGGGGGTAATTACGAGATGTTCTGAACAACGCGCCCCCCAGGCGCCGGGATGAATTAGTGCCAATGAGCCGGAACAGACTGCGATATTCATAGAAAGGCATGAAGTAAAGAACTCGAGCACCAAAGTCAAAGCTGGCTAGACCTATGCGCCCCCTCGGCCCAAAGCTGAAATTAGAGCAAAATTCGGGGGGGGGATAGAAACCACAAGTAACACAAATACCCCCCCCCGAGTTATACCCCCTGATCCCGCCCCCTTGGCTCTCTCTCCGGATTGCCCCCCTCCATTCCGCAAACAAGGATCCTTGCTGCCCGTTCTCTTCTGATTCCTATATATCTGCCTTCACAACTTACCGTACCTCCCTGCCCCATAACCCCACCCCAATAAGATCCTTGCTCGTTCCTACTTTCCCTAATTCCTATATATCTGCCCTTCATCCCAATTTACCCCTCGGCCCCGGGGGATCTCTCTCTGTTCCAATTCTTCTCTGACTAAACGCCCACAAAGCTGGGGATCTGGTACCAACCCCCCCAATCCTGGCCTTGCCCTTACAGCCCACAGTGCCAGTTCTGGCTGGCGAGGGTTTGGGCCCAGGGAACCCCGGGACTTTGGGTCGGGAGCAGCTGATAAAACAGATTCCAGTTCCGGAAGGTTCATTTCTATCTCAGAAGCCACATGGGAAGTTCTGTCCCTTCTGAGCTGTTACGTTCATTGGCTTCAGGGAACCAGAACGTTGGGGCAGTGGGTCGGCCCAGTTACTGGCGCCAGGATGGGGCAATAGTGACCCGGGGAGCTGCTCTGGCCCGGATGGGCAAAGTGACGGGAGCTGCTCGGCGCCGATTGGGCATAGTGACCGGGGGCAGCTTCTGGGAGTGGGATGGGGCATAGTGGACCGGGACTGCTTCGGTTAGGATGGGCAAATAGGACCGGGGACTGCTCGGTGTCGGGATGGGGCAATAGTGACCCGGGGAGCTGCTTCTGGGGCCGGGATGGGGCAATAGTGACCCGGGGAGCTGCTTCTGGGGCCGGGATGGGGCAATAGTGACCGGGGAGCTCTTCTGGTGCGAGGGCAAATGAGTGACCCGGGGACTGCTGTCTGGTGCTGGATGGGCAAGTCCCTGGAGCGCTCTGTGTCGGATGGGCAATAGTCCGGAGAGCCTGCTCTGGGCCGGAATGGGCAAATAGGCCCGGAGCTGATGCTGGGCCGGGATGGGGCAATAGTGCCCGGGGAGCTGACTGGGGCCGGATGGTCCATAGTGACCCGGGAAGCGCTTCGGTGTCGGGAATGGGCAATGTGACCGGGAGCCTTCGGCGGGATGGCATAGTGACCGGGAGCTGCTCGGGGCCCGTATGGGGCAATAAGTGACCCCGACGCTCTGCCCGATGGCAATAGTGACGGAGCGCTTCTGGGCCGGAGGGCAATATGACCGTGAGCTGCTTACTGGGCCGGAATGGGGCATAGTGACCGGGGAGCTGCTTCTGGGGCCGGGATGGGGCAATAGTACGCCGGGAGCTGCTTTCTGGCGAATGGGGCTAGTGACCGGGGGAGCAGCTCTGACCGGGATGGCATAGTGCGGGAGCTGGCTCTCTGTGCCGGGTTCCGTAACTCGGGCCCCCTGTTCTTAAGATGAGCAAGATCTTTCCTCTGAACGATCCATTTCATGCAGTGACCTCACGCCGTGTCGTTATCCCATATCTCCATATAATCACTCATCTTCCTCGTTAGCTCTCTAAGACTGTATCATTCCTAAACTTCTATAGAAATGATAAAGAGCATTGGACCCTGTACTAAGCACATCAGCAGAAATCTAGTTTGCCATAGCGGTAAGAGAGATACATGAATTAGCACAATAGGATTCTTCTGTAACTAAGACAATCACAGGAACACCCCAAGTTGCTCATAGCCTACAAGAGAGATCCATAATACTATGGCACATAGGATCCCCTACAACAACAATCAGCAGGAAAGCCCCTAAGTTTGCCCATAGCCTGACAGAGAATACATAAACTATGACATAGGGATTCCCTGTATAGCACGAATAGCAGGAACGCCCCTAAGTTGCCCATAGCCGTTACAAGCGTACATAAAACATGGCACATGGGAATTATCCCCTGTACTAAGCACATCAGCAGGAAAGACCCTAATTGCCATAGCCTTACAGAGAGAATACAAAAACTATGGCACAATAGGGCTCCCTGTAACTAACCAAATTCGCAGACACCCCTAAGTTTGCCCATAGCGTTACACGAGAGAACATAAAACTAATGGCACATAGGATTCCCTGTAATAAGCACATTCAGCAGGAACAGCCCCAAAGTTGCCCAAGCCTGTACAGGAGCATGAACATAAAAACTATGCACCATAGGATTCCTCTGTACTAAGCACAAATTCCAGCAGACCAGCCCCTAATTCCCATGCCTTACAGAGAGATACATAACTATGACATAGGGATCCCTGACAAGGCACAATTAGACAGACAGCCCTAAATTTGCCAGCTGTAAACAGAGAGATACCATAAACTGCACATGGATTCCCTGTACTAAGCCACAATTCAGCAGGAACACCCAAGTTTGCTCAAGCCCTGTACAGAGAGATACAAAAACATGGCACAAGATTCCTCGTACTAAGCACAATAGCGGAACACCCCTAAGTTGGCCCATAGCGTACAGAGAGATACAAAACTATGGACATAGGGATCCCCTGTCTAAGCACAACTCAGCAGAACAGCCCGCCTAAATTGCCATAGCCTGTAAAAGAATAACCATATAAAACAGGCACATAGGGATTCCCTGTATAAGCCAATCAGAGTAAACAGCCCCTAATTTTAGCCATAGCTGTAAGAGAGATCGATAAACTTTGGCACATGGGATTCCCTGACTAAGCAAATTCAGCCAGGAACAGCCCTAATTTGCCCATAGCCACAGAAGAACCATAAAACTATGGCAAAAGATTCCCTGTAACTAAGCACAATTCAAGCAGGAACCAGCCCAGTTGTGTTAAGTAAATGTTTCCAATAAAGCTTGAAGGATCAATCTAACATTTTTTTTATAATCCGTGAAAATAGATGTTTGCCGTAATGGTAATGGACTTTACCTCTCTAATAACAGATATTTTGGTAAATATTGGGGGGGGGGAGTTGTCGGGGTGCCAAGACTTTCTCTGCATGTGTAAGTTACAGACGCTCTTCAATTGGCTGATTTCAGCGCCTTTGTCTGATCAGTTTATGGATTTGATGAGAACTTTGCCTTCCAGTATATGAGCGAAGGGGGGACATGGGGAGAAATACTCGCCGCCCTAACTGATTCCTACATTCCCAGACGGAGAGAGGAAAGGGCAACAATAGGGGATTTTATTAATAATCTATATAACATACAGGGGGGCAACCTACATTGGGGCCAGGACCCCACAATAAGCAGCACCGCCAAATCCTCCGACTGGCCTCAGGCTGGCCCCTTAGCCATAACAGGTTACAGATATATAGAAAATTGGGGTCAACAGTCACCTCTGCTGTAGTCAGGTACCAGGCACAATAAGCATTCCCAATCCCCACGGCCTTCAGGCGCCCCTAGCCCAACAAGGTACAGAAAAGAAACCATTGGGGTACACAGTCACCGCTATAGTTCCAGGGACCAGGGACAACATCACCCAAATCCCCCTAACTGATCCAGGCTGGGCCCTACCATAACAAGTACAGATATATAGGAAATCATTGGGGTAACAGTCACCGCTATAGTTCCAGGGGTACAGGCACAAATAAGCACTCACACCAACCCCTAACTGCTTAGGCGGGCCACTAGCCATAACAAGGTTTACAGATATAAGGAAACATGGGTAACAGTCACCTCCTATAGTTCAGAGGTACCCAGGACAACTATCACCCAAATCCCCAATGGCCTCAGGCTGGCCCCTAGCCATAAAAGTTAAGAATATTAGAAACATTGGGTAAAAGCCCCGCTAAGGTTTCCAGGGGTAACCAGGGCACAAATAAGCACTCAACCCAAAATCCCCCCTACGGCCTCAGGCTGGCCCTAGCCATAACAGGTTTATCAGATATATAGAACATTGGGTAACAGTCCACCCCGCTATAGTCAGGGGTTAACCCAGGGCACAAATACCCTTCAACCAAATCCCCCTAACTGGCCTCAGGCTGGGCCCCCTACCATAACAAGTACGATATAAAACATTGGGTAAGTCACCCGTATAGTCCAGGGATACCCAGGCACAAATAAGCACTCACCAAACCCAACTGGACTCAGCTGGCCCCTTAGCCATAAAGGTACAGAATATAGAAACATGGGTAAGTCACCGCTTTAGTTCCAGGGGTACCCAGGGCACAAATAAGCACTCACCCAAAATCCCCCCTAACTGCCTCCAGGCTGGGCCCCTTAGCCATACAAGGTTACAGATATAGAAAAATGGGTAACAGTCACCGCTATAGTTTTCCAGTACCCAGGCACAAGAACCACCCAAATCCCCCATAATGGCCTCAGGCTGGCCTTAGCCATAACAAGTTACAGAATATAGAAACATTGGGTAACATCAACGCTATAGTTCCAGGGTACCCAGGCACAAATAACACTCCAAATCCCCCTAAACGCTTCAGTGCCCCTAGCCATCAAGGTCAGATTATATAGAAAATTGGGGAACAGTCACCCGCTAATTCCAGGGTATCCCAGGGCACATAGCATCCACGCCAAATCCCCCTAACTGGCTTACAGGCGGGCGCTTAGCCAATAACAAGGTTAAGATATAAAAACATTGGGCAACACAGTCCCCCAGCTATGTCGGTACCCAGGCACAAATAAGCACTCACCCAAATCCGCCCTAACTGCCTTCAGCTGGCCCCTAGCCATAACAAGTTACAGATGATAAGAACATTGGGTAACAGTCACACCGCTATAAACGTTACAGGGGTAACAGGCAAAGATACAGCACTGTCACCTAACCGCCGCTAACGCTCAGGTGGGCCTTAGCCATAACAAGGTTACAGATATATAGAAAAATTGGGGTACAGTCACCTCCCGCTATATGTTCCAGGGTACCCGCACATAGCACTCACTAATCCCCAAATAACGGCTCAGGCTGGCCCCCTTAAGCCATAACAAGTTACAGATATATAGAAAGATTGGTAACAGTCACCACGCTATGTTCCAGGGACCAGGGCACAAATAAACACCCAAATCCCCCCATAACTGCTTCAGGCTGGGCCTCCTTCATAAAAGTACAGATATATAGAAACATTGGGGTAACATCACCCCGCTATAGTTCCAGGGTACCCAGGGCACAAATAAGTCCTCACAGCCCAAACCCCCCTAAAATGGCTCAGCTGGCCCTTAGCCAAAAAGGTACAGAAATAGAAAATTGGGGCAAAACAGTGCACCGCTATAGTTCAGGGTCCAGGGCACAAATATTAGCAGTCACCGCCAAATCCCCCTAGACGGTTCAGGCTGGGCCCTTACCCATAATAGGTTACAGAATATATAGAAACATTGGGGTAACAGTCACCGCCATAGTTTCAGGGGTAACCAGGGCACAAATAAGCACTCACCAAATCCCTACTGGCCCGGTGGCCTCCCTTAGCCATAACAAGGTTACAGATATATAGAAACATTGGGTAACAGCCACCCGCTATAGTTCCAAGGGGTACCAGGGCACAAATGAGCACTCCACCTCAATCCCAATGCTTCAAGGCTGGGCCCTTCCCCATAACAAGGTTACAGATATAGTAGAAATTGGGGAACAGTCCTGCTAAGTTCCAGGGGTACCAGGGACACAAATACCACTCACCCAAATCCCCGTAATGGCTCAGGCGGGCCCCCTTAGCCATAACAAGGTTACAGATATATAGATGAACATGGGTCAACAGTCACCCCGCTATAGTTCCAGGGGTCCAGGTACAAAATATACACTCACCCAATCCCCCCTAACGGCCTTCAGGCTGGGCCCCTTACCCAAACAAAGGTTACAGGATATATAGAAACACTGGGTAGTCACCCGCTATAAGTTCAAGGGGTACCGCCAGGCACAAATAAGCCCAAATCCCCCCTCTAACTGGCCTTACAGGCTGGCCCCTTAGCCCATAACAAGGTACAGATATATAGAAATCATTGGGTAACAGCACCCCGCTAGTTAGTTCAGGGTACAGGGCACAAATAAAGCACCCAATCCCCCCTAATGGCCTCAGCCTGGGCCCCTTAGCCCATAACAAGGTTACAGATATATAGAAACATGGGGTAACAGTCACCACGTATAGTTCCAGGGTACCCAGGGAACATAGCCCCAAATCCCCGCCCTACTTGGCCCTCCGGCTGGGCCCCTTTAGCCCATAACAAGGTACAGATATAAGAAACATTGGGTAACAGCCCCCGCTATAAGTTCCAGGGGTAAAATCCCCCGGCAAATAGTCACTCACCCCAAATGCCCCTAAACGGCTTCAGGCTGGCCCCTTAGCATAAAAGGTTAAGATATAACGAAACATTGGGTACAGTCAACCCGATTATAAGTTCAGGGGATACCAGGACACACATGAAGCACCAAATCCCGCCTGAACGGCCGAGGCTGGCCCCCTTAGCTACAAGGTTACAATAATAGAACAATTGGGTAAACAGTCACCCTGCTATAGTTCCAGGGTAACCCAGCGACAATAAGGCACTCACCCCAATCCCCCTAACTGGGCTTCAGCGGGCCCCTAGCCATACAGTTACAGATATAATAGAATTGGGGTAACAGTCACCGCATAGTTCAGGGTAGCCAGCGAACAAATTAAGGCAACCCAATCCTAACGGCCTTCAGGCTGGCCTTAACCATAACAAGTTACAGATTATGAAACTTGGGGGTAACAGTCCGCTGCTTATAGTTCAGGTACCAGGGCTACAATAAAGCAATAACCAATCCCCCTAACTGGCTCAGGCGGGCCTCAAGCATAACTAAGGTTACAGAATATAGAAACATTGGGGTAACAGTCACGCCCCGCTTTAATGCAGGGTACCCAGGGCACAAATAAGCACTCACCCAAATCCCCTACTGGCTTCAGGCTGGCCCCTAGCCATAACAGTTACAGATATATAGAAACTTGGGAACATCACCGCTATAGTTCCAGGGGTACCAGTGGCACAAATAAGCACCCAAATCCCCCTACGGCCTTCAGCTGGGCCCTTAGCCATAACAGGTACAGATAATAAACATTGGGTAACAGATCACCCGCTTAGTTCCGGTAACCAGGGCACAAATACTCACTCACCCGCAACCCCCTAACTGGCTCAGGCTGGGCCCCTTAGCCCTAACAAGGTTACAGATATATAGAACATGGGGTAACAGCACCCGCTATAGTTCCAGGGTACCTGGGCAAATAAGGCACTCAGCCGCAAATCCCCCTTCTTCTGGCCTTCAAGTGCTGGCCTTAGCCCACAAGGTACAGAATATATAGAATTGGGAACGTCACCGCTAAGTTCAGGGTTAACGCAGGCACAAATAAGACTCACCCAAATCCCCTAACTGGCCTCAGCTGGGCCTAGCCATACAAGTTAAGATATATAGAAAAATTGGGAACAGTGCACCCCGCTATAGTCCAGGGGTACCCAGGGCACAAGCACTCACCCCAAATCCCCTAACTGCCTTCCAGCTGGCCCCCTAGCCTATAAATGTCTACAGATATTAGAAACATGAGGTAGTCAACCCGCTATGTTCCAGGGGTAATCGGGCAACAAATAAACAGCCAATCCCCCAACTGGGCCTTACAGGCTGGGCCCCTTGGCCCATAACATAGTTCAGATATAGTAGAAACATTGGGGTAGGATCAGTCACCCCTATAGTTCAGGGGTACCGCAGGCACAATTAAGGATCAGCCATAATCCCCCTAATGGCTTAGGCTGGGCCCCCTTAGCCATAAAAAGTTACAGATAATAGGAAACATTGGGCACCATCACCGCTAAGTTCAGGTACCAGGGCCAAATAAGCACTCACCAAATCGCCCTAACTGCTTTAGGTGGCCCCCTTAGCCATAACAAGTCAGATATATAGAACATGGGGTAACGTCACCCCGCTATAGTGTCAAGGGTACCAGGGCACAAATAAGCACTCACGGCCCAAGATCCCCCCTAGCGGCTTCAGCGGGCCCTTAGCCCATAACAGGTACAGAGTATATAGGAATGGGTAACAGTCACGCTCGTATAAAAGTTCGGGTCCCTCAGGAACAAATAACCTCACTCACCCAAATCCCCTGCCTAACTGGCCTTCGAGGCTGGGCCCCTAGCCATAAAGTTACAGATATATAGAGACCATGGGGAACAGTCACCCGCTATAGTCTCAGGGGTTACCCAGTACAAATAAGCCATCACCCCAAATTCCCCTAACTGGCTTCAGGTGAGGCCTTAGCCCATGAACAAAGGTTACAGAGGATATAGAAAACAACTGGTTATAAGTTCACCCGTATAGTTTCCAGGGGTACCAAGGCACAAATATACCAAATCCCCCCTAATGGCTTCAAGGCGGCCCCTATCCCATACAGGTAAGATGTATAAAAATTGGGTAAGTCACCCGCTAATAGTTCCCAGGGTACCTCAGGGCAGAAATAAGCCCCAAATGCCGCTAACTGCCTTCAGGCTGGGCCGCCTTAGCCATAACAAGGTTACAGATATATAGAAAAAAATGGGGTAACAGTCAGGCCGCTAGTAGGTCCAGGGGTAAACAGGGCACAAATAACACCTCCAAATCCCCCATTACTGGCCTTCAACGGCTGGGCCCCTTAGCCCAGAACAAGGTACAGATATATAGATAACATGGGTAACAAGTCACCGCGTATAGGTTCCAGTACTTCAGGGCAACAAATAAGCACCCCAAATCCCCGCTAACTGGCCTTCAGCTGGGCCCCTTAGCCAAACAAGGTTACGATATATAGAAAGCAATTGGGGTTTACAGTCCCTGCATAGGTTTCCAGGGGTTACCCAGGGACAAAGATAACCACCCAAAATCCCGCTAACTGCCTCAGGCTGGGCCTTAGCCCATAACAAGGTTACAGATATATCAGAAATTGGGTAACAGTCAACCCCGCTATAGTTTCAGGGTACCCAGGACACAAATAAGCACTCATCAAATCCCCCGCATAACTGGCCTTCTGCAGGCTGGGCCCCCTTAGCCATAACAAAGGTTACGAGATATAATAGATAACATTGGGGGTAAATCACCTGCTGCTAATAGGTTCCAGGGGTACCCAGGGCACAAATAAGCACGTCCCCCAATCCCCCTAACGTGCTCAGGCTGGTCCCCTTAGCCCATAGGTACAGATATATAGAAAACATGGGGTAACAGTCACTCCGTTATAGTTCCAGGGGTACCAGGACACAATAAGCACCCAAATCCCCCCTAAAACTGGCTTCAGGCTGGGCCCCTTAGCCATAACAAGGTTACAGTATATAAACATTGGGTAACGCCCACCCTCTATAGTTCCCAGGGGTAACTCCAGGGCACAAATAAGCACTCTACCAAATCCCCCCTAACCTGCCTTCAGCTGGCCCCTTAGCCCATAACAAGGTTACAGATATATAGAAACATTGGGTGAACAGCCCAGCAGCTTAGTCTCAGGGGTACGGCCAGGGCACAAATAAGCGACTCACCCCAAATGACCCGCCTAACTGCCCTTCAGCTGGCCGCGCTAGCCTCATAACAAGGTTACAGATATATGAAACATTTGGGGTTAACATCACACCGCTTAGTTCCAGGGTAACCACGGGCACAATTAGCACTCCTAAATCCGCTAACTGGCCTTTCAGGCTGGCCTCTTAAGCATAAAAGGTTACAGATATTAGAACAATTGGGTACGTCACCCCCTATAGTTTCCAGGGGTAACCAGGGCACAAATAAGCACTATCAATCCCCCTCCACGGCCTTCAGGCTGGCCCTTAGCGGTCCATAACATGGTTACAGATATTTAGAAATTGGGGTAACAGTTCACGCCGTATAGTTCCGGCGGTACTCAGCTTGCAGGCTTCCTCTGGAATTCCCCTGTTCTTGCTAAAACAAACTGTATTTATAGTGTTCCCTTGTTTATAGGAATATTATGTTCTCCCAACACTAATCTGAGCCATGAATATGAAGCAGCGCGACATCTGGAACGATCTGAAACAAGGGATTGTGTATTGGGCACCAGAATTTGTACTTTGGCGAGCGCCGAACCCTGCAAACAATCTGGTTGATTGTTTGTAACAATGTGTTTCTATTTATTGTCTTTAACCCTTTCATCACAAAGAAATAAAGTCAAAGATGGGCAGTAGGCACGATGGGGAGTAGACAAGTGAACAGTAGGGCCAAGATGGGGAAGTAGGGCATGATGAGTACAGGTAGGGCAAGGATGGGACAGTAGGGCAAAGATGGAGAACAGTAGTGGCAAGATGGGGACCGTAGGGCAAGATGGAAGACAGTAGGGCCAAGATGACGACGTAGGGCAAGATGGGAGACAGTAGGGCAAGAAGGAAAGGTAGGGCAAATGGAGAGTAGGGCAAGGATGGAAGACAGTAGGGCAAGGATGGGGACATGAGGCAAGAGGGACAGTAGGACAAAGGAGGGGACAGTAGGACAAGATGGAGAGCAGTAGGGAAGATGGGGACAGTAAGGACAAATGTGAACAGTAGGGAGTGAGCAGTAGGGCAAGATGGGGCAAAGTAGACAAGATGAACAGTAGGAAGATGGAGACAGTAGGGCAAGGATGGAGACAGAGGCAGATGGGAGACAAGTAGGGCAAGATGGGGACAGTAGGAAAGATGGAGACAGTAGAGCAAGTGGGGACAGTAGGGCCAGAGATGGAGAGGTAGGGAGAGGAACAGTAGGGACTAGATGGAGAACAGTGGGAACTAGATGGAAGACAGTAAGGGAAGTAGGAGACAGTAGGGCAAGAATGTGGGACAGTAGGACTAGATGTGGACAGTAGGGCTAAAGATGGAACAGTAGGACAAGAGTGGGGACGAGTAGCAGTGAGAAGTAGGCATATGGAGACAAGTAGGGCAAGAGGGGACAGTAGGGCAAGATGGAGAAGTAGGTGCAAATGGAGACAAGTGGGCAAGAATGAGAACGAGTAGGGCAAATGGAACAGTAAGGGCAAGATGGGGCAGTAGGACAAATGGAAGACAGTAGGGCAAAGATGGGGACAGTAGGGCAAATGGAGAGAGTAGGGCAAGATGGAGACAGTAGGACTAGATGGAGACGTAGGACTTGATGGAGAGTAGGGCAAGATGGAGACAGTAGGGCAGATGGAGACAGTGCAAGATGGAGACAGTAGGCAAGATGGGGGCAGTGACAAGAGTGTGAAGAAGTAGGCAGATGGAGAAGTAGGAGCAAGAGGGGACAGTAGGGTAAAGAATGGAAACAGTAGGCAAGATGGAGACATGTAGGCAAGATGGGGGCCAGTGATGCCGAGATGGAGACAAGTAGGGCAAGATGGAGACAGTAGGCAAGATGGGGCAGCTAGGACAGATGGGAGACAGTAAGGGAAGATGGAGACAGTAAGGCGCAGTAATGGGAAGTGAGGGGCAAGATGGGCAGTTAGGACAAAGATGGGGACAGTAGGGCAAGATGGAGAGATAGTAGGGCAGATGAGACAGTAGGGCAGATGGGGACAAGTAGGACAAAGATGAGAAGTAGTGGCAAGATGGGCAGTAGGGAAGATGGAGAAGTAGGGCAAGCTATGGAACAGTAGGACTAGATGGAGACAGTAAGGACTAGATGGAGAAGTAGGGCAAGAATGAGACAGTTGGCAAGATGGAGACTGTAGGAAGATGGGTGACAGTAGGAACATAAGGATGGGACAGTAGAAGATGGAGACAGAAGGCTAAGATGGAGAGAGTAGGGCAAGATGGAGACAGTAGGGAAGATGGAGACAGTAGGCAAGATGGGGACATGGACGATGGGACAGTAGGCAAGATGAACAGTAGGGCCAAAGATGGGGACAGAGGAACAGATGGGACAAAAAAGTTAGGGCAAAGATGGAGAAGTAGGGCAAGGATGGAGACAGTAGGACAAAGATGAAAGAGGACAAGATGGGGACAGTAGGACAAGATGGGGACAGTAGGGCAAGATGGAGATAATTTGCCCCTGGTCCCATCTGCAAATGTTCTGGCCCAATACTATTTCCAGTTGTGCTGCTCTCGGCTCCCAGTGCAGATTTCCCGGCCCGGTCACTTTGCTGCTCCAGTTAATTCCCCCAATGAGCCAATAACAGAATCACCCTGGGGGTATCAGGGAATGATTGCGCCTCATGATGATGATGATGATGATGATGATGATGATGATGAATAGAGCAGAACTGACAGTTTGATATTCACAACCGCAAATAGAGTCTGCCTAATATGATGGCCACTTCCGTCCCTGCACCATCCTTTATTACCCCACTGTCAACTGCTGCTAATTAGTACCTCTAATTACCAATATTCTCTAGTCTTTCAACCATCAATACCTGCCCGTGCCTGGTACCTTCTTAATTACCCCAGATATTGCCCTACATCGTTACCTCACCCTAATACAATGTTCTGGCTCCTACCCCTGCCCCCAGCCTGCGTTTACAGGTAACTGCCCCCCTGGGGCACAGCCAGGACACAGGGAAGGGAGGGGTTAATCATACAATCCCCGTTGCACTGAGAGTATAGTGGCACTAAATGACACCATTGTTATTGGCGGAGTGTTCCCTGCGCTGGGAATTTGCCCGGCGGCCACTAGGGGTCACTCTCCCCCCACACGGAGCGGCGCTGCGCATTCGGCTGCTGTAGAACCGCGTTGTACAATAGTCTCTCACTCACTGACAAATATTGTTTCCTCAGCGCCACAACTATTAGCGCTGCCCTAACTGCGCCCAAACGGCCAATTCCAATTAGCGCCCGGCGGCTCTTACTGGTATTTCTGTTATTTCTGTTTCTCCCAAAGAAAAGTCAAATCGGTAGGTTTTAAGCAAAAGCCAAATTCACAATAAAATCTCCTTTGTAAACATTTGCACCAACCAGTAAACAGGGAATCCTATTAGATCCAGTGTGGGTGCCTGGGATTTACTAACACAGATTTACTGTACTAACCACTATGGCTTATTTACTGCCCTACTGCCCCCATCTTGCCCTACTGTCTCCATCTTGCCTTACTGCCCCCATCTTGTCCTACTGCCCCCATCTTGTCCTACTGTCCCCATCTTGCCCTACTGTCTCCATCTTGCCCTACTGTCTCCATCTTGCCCTACCGTCCATCTTGCCCTACTGCCGCCCATCCTTGCCTCTGTCGCCCATCTTGCCTACTGGTCCCCATCTTGCCCTATACTGGTCTTCGCATCTTGCCCTACTGTCGCCCATCTTGTCCCTACTGTGTCCCCATTCTTGTCCTACTGTCTCATCTTGCCCTACTGTCCCGCCATCTGCCCTACTGTCCCATCTTGCCCTACTGTCTCCATCTTGCTCTACTGTCCCCATCTTTGCCGCTACTGTCTCCATCTTGTCCTACTGTCCCCCATCTTGCCCTACTGTCCCCATCTTGCCCTACTGTCCCCATCTTGCCCTACTGTCTCCATCTTGCCCTACTGTCTCCATCTTGCCCTACTGTCCCCATCTTGCCCTACTGTCTCCATCTTGCCCTACTGTCTCCATCTGCCCTACTGTCCCCATCTTGCCCTACTGTCTCCATCTTGCCCTACTGTCCCCATCTTGCCCTAACTGTCCCCATCTTGCCCTACTGTCCCCCATCTTGCCCTACTGTCTCCATCTTGCCCTACTGTCTCCATCTTGCCCTACTGCCCCCATCCTTGCTACTGCCCCCATCTTGCCCTACTGTCCCCATCTTGCCCTACTGTCCCCATCTTGCCCTCCTGTCTCCATCTTGCCCTACTGTCCCATCTTGTCCTACTGTCCCCATCTTGTCCTACTGTCTCCATGCTTGTCCTACTGTCCCCATCTTGCCCTACTGTCCCCATCTTGCCCTACTGTCTCCATCTTGCCCTACTGTCCCCATCTTGCCCTACTGTCTCCATCTTGTCCTACTGTCCCCATCTTGCCCTACTGTCCCCATCTTGCCCTACTGTTCTCCATCTTGCCCTACTGTCCCCATCTTGTCTACGTCCCCATCTTGCCCTACTGTCTCCATCTTGCCCTACTGTCTCCATCTTGCCCTACTGTCTCCACTTGCCTACTGTCCCCATCTTGTCCTACTGTCCCCATCTTGTCCTACTGTCTCCATCTTGTCCTACTGTCCCCATCTTGCCTACGTCTCCATCTTCTACTGTCTCCATCTTGTCCTACTGTCTCCATCTTTGTCCTACTGTCCCCATCTTGCCTACTGTCTCCATCTTGTCCTACTGTCTCCATCTGCCCTACTGTCTCCATCTTGCCCTACTGTCCCCATCTTGCCCTAACTGTCTCCATCTTGCCCTACTGTCTCCATCTTGCCCTCTGTCTCCATCTTGCCCTACTGTCCCCATCTTGTCCTACTGTCCCCATCTTGTCCTACTGTCTCCATCTTGTCCTACTGTCCCCATCTTGCCCTACTGTCTCCATCTTGCCCTACTGTCTCCATCTTGCCCTACTGTCTCCATCTTGCCCTACTGTCTCCATCTTGCCCTACTGTCCCGCATCTTGTCCTACTGTCCCCTTCTTGTCCTACTGTCTCCATCTTGTCTACCTGTCGGCCCATCTTGCCCTACTGTCTCCATCTAGCCCTACTGTCCCCATCTTGTCTACTGTCCCCATCTTGCCCTACTGTTCCATCTTGCCTACTGTCCCCATCTTGTCCTACTGTCCCCGATCTTGTCCTACTGTCTCCATCTTGTCCTACTGTCCCCATCTTGCCCTACTGTCTCCATCTAGCCCTACTGTCCCCATCCTTTCCATACTGTCCCCATCTTGCCCTACTGTCTCCATCTTGCCCTACTGTCCCCATCTTGCCCTACTGTCCCCACTCTTGCCCTACTGTCTCCATCTTGCCCTACTGTCCCCATCTTGCCCTACTGTCTCCATCTTGTCCTACTGTCCCCATCTGGCCCTACTGTCCCATCTTGGTCCACTGTCCCCATCTTGCCCTACTGTCCCCATCTTGCCCTACTGTCCCCCATCTTGCCCTACTGTCTCCATCTGCCCTACTGTCTCCCTCTTGTCCTACTGTCTCCATCTTGCCCTACTGTCCCAATCTTGCCCTACTGTCTCCATCTTGCCCTACTGTCCCCATCTTGCCCCACTGTCTCCATCTTGCCCTACTGTCTCCATCTTGTCCTACTGTCTCCATCTTGCCCTACTGTCCCCATCTTGCCCTACTGTCTCCATCTTGCCCTACTGTCCCCATCTTGCCCTACTGTCTCCATCTTGCCCTACTGTCCCCATCTTGCCCTACTGTCCCCATCTTGCCCTACTGTCCCCATCTTGCCCTACTGCACCAACTGTAAGTACTATCTTTTCCTACATAGAAGTGCTAGTTGTGGGGCCCAAAGTTTGCAGGATCTGGGCAGTTGCCCCATTGGGCACTTGTGGTTATTGGGCCGGACCCAGTCTCCCAGTTATAAGGTGCCACTCTCTGATATCCAGCTCTTCCCTTTGATGCCACCCAGGGTGCCCCCCCGAGCCCCGGCGCTGTAACAAACAGATAAGTTATGTTCTCCCCAAGGATAAATTGAGCCAATCGGAGCACAGGAAGGAACTTTAATTAATATTGAAATTACCAATTAATATTCGGCTTGATGCTTTTTAGTAAATAATTCACATGAATTTCAATCAAAGCAATAACTCCCATCATGCACCTGGGCAATCCCCACCCTGAAACCTGGTGCCATTAAGGCTTCACTCAGCCATCTGTTTGTTATTTACTGTGAGAGCTCGGCGTCATTATCTGCCCCCCCGGCACCGCTCTGCCAGCCCCTCCGTGCCCGGGGAACGTGGTACAGTCTGCCCCCCCCCCACTATAGAGCCCCCCGGCCCCCGGGCCACTGTCACCCCCAAAACTGAGCCCATTCCCTTTATCAGCTTAGTCGCTCTTCCTGTACTTTCTCTATTTCATTACTGCCCCCCCCTTATATATTTATATATAGTGACCCCCCCTTAACTGCCCCCCCCCCCCCAGTGTAACCAATCCAACTGGGCCAGCCTTTCCCCATAACTGAGCCCATTCCTTTATCAGCTTAGTCGCTCTTCCTGTACTTTCTCTATTTCATTACTGCCCCCCCCTTATATATTTATATATAGTGACCCCCCCCTTAACTGCCCCCCCCCCCCCCCCCAGTGTAACCAATCCCAACTGGGCCAGCCTTTTCCCCATAACTGAGCCCATTCCCTTTATCAGCTTAGTCGCTCTTCCTGTACTTTCTCTATTTCATTACTGCCCCCCTTATTATTTATATATAGTGACCCCCCCCTTAACTGCCCCCCCCCAGTGTAACCAAATCCCAACTGGGCCAGCCTTTCCCCATAACTGAGCCCATTCCCTTATCAGCTAGTCGCTCTCCCTGTACTTTCTCTATTTCATTACTGCCCCCCCCCTTATATATTTATATATAGTGACCCCCCCCCTTAACTGCCCCTTCCCCAGTGTAACCAATCCCAACTGGGCCAGCCTTTCCCCATAACTGAGCCCATTCCCTTTATCAGCTTAGTCGCTCTTCCCTGTACTTTCTCTATTTCATTACTGCCCCCCCCTTATATATTTATATATAGTGACCCCCCCCTAACTGCCCCCCCCCCCCCCCAGTGTAACCAATCCCAACTGGGCCAGCCCTTTCCCCATAACTGAGCCCATTCCCTTTATCAGCTTAGTCGCTCTTCCCTGTACTTTCTCTATTTCATTACTGCCCCCCCCTTATATATTTATATATAGTGACCCCCCCTTAACTGCCCCCCCCCCAGTGTAACCAATCCCAACTGGGCCAGCCTTTCCCCATAACTGAGCCCATTCCCTTTATCAGCTTAGTCGCTCTTCCCTGTACTTTCTCTATTTCATTACTGCCCCCCCTTATATATTTATATATAGTGACCCCCCCCCCCCAGTGTAACCAATCCCAACTGGGCCAGCCTTTCCCCATAACTGAGCCCATTCCCTTTATCAGCTTAGTCGCTCTTCCCTGTACTTTCTCTATTTCATTACTGCCCCCCCCTTATATATTTATATATAGTGACCCCCCTTAACTGCCCCCCCCCCCCAGTGTAACCAATCCCAACTGGGCCAGCCTTTCCCCATAACTGAGCCCATTCCCTTTATCAGCTTAGTCGCTCTTCCCTGTACTTTCTCTATTTCATTACTGCCCCCCCCCTTATATATTTATATATAGTGACCCCCCCCCCCCAGTGTAACCAATCCCAACTGGGCCAGCCTTTCCCCATAACTGAGCCCATTCCCTTTATCAGCTTAGTCGCTCTTCCCTGTACTTTCTCTATTTCATTACTGCCCCCCTTATATATTTATATATAGTGACCCCCCCCCTTAACTGCCCCCCCCAGTGTAACCAATCCCAACTGGGCCAGCCTTTCCCCATAACTGAGCCCATTCCCTTTATCAGCTTAGTCGCTCTTCCCTGTACTTTCTCTATTTCATTACTGCCCCCCCTTATATATTTATATATAGTGACCCCCCCCTTAACTGCCCCCCCCCCCCAGTGTAACCAATCCCAACTGGGCCAGCCTTTCCCCATAACTGAGCCCATTCCCTTTATCAGCTTAGTCGCTCTTCCCTGTACTTTCTCTATTTCATTACTGCCCCCCCTTATATATTTATATATAGTGACCCCCCCTTAACTGCCCCCCCCCCCCCCAGTGTAACCAATCCCAACTGGGCCAGCCTTTCCCCATAACTGAGCCCATTCCCTTTATCAGCTTAGTCTCTGTACATTAATGGGGGGTTCCGTTCCCAGTATAAACATCCCAATTGGGCCCACAGAACCAGTAAATATAAGGAGAATGAGGCGGCTGCTAAAGGACAAGTAGAACTCGAGTGAGGGAATGATTTCCCAGAGTTCCCGGAGTCCATGAATGTTACAGTAGAAGTCGCTCGGTGAATGTGACCTGGAAGTCGGAACAATCCTTTCTCTGACAAACATTCCGTTTGATGGCGGCTCTTGGCTCTCAGGGGGGGGGGGGGGGCTGAGACCGAGGCTTGTTGCCCTCTCCCCGTTGCCCCTCAGGAGGCAGAAAGGCGCAGATGAGAAGACGAGTGACATCTGATCACCCCCCCCCGGCGCTTTCATCATCTTCTTTCTTCCTCGCTGACACTTTGTACTGAGAGCCCCATCTCCTTATTATACAGACGCTCCTGCCGTGGGCTCAGGAAATATTTTATTCCCCCAATGAATCTTGTAAGGATTCCCTTGTTCTTCCTGCTTTGAACCCCCCCAATCCCGAAACACCCACCGACCTTCCATTCAAAAATGTTGGTACCTCTTTACTTGAATATCTGGAATTTTGGAGGATGATCCCGTTTGATCCCCAAATCACAATTTCTTCTTGTCTTGTGGTTCATTTGTTCCGGCTCAGAAACATCGAGATCGGGGATTTACAACCCGTTGCCCTTTGCTGGGGCAGATAATCAGGGACCGGGGGGCAGCCCTGAGATTTCACTTTTATTTCTTAATAACCCTAAATCTTATCTGTCGGAGTTGCCATGCTTTGTCCAGTGACATAACCCTAATTATAAATCTAACCCTACTCCCAACCCTAACCCTACTCCCAACCCTACTCCCAACCCTAAACCAACCCTAACCCTACTCCTAACCCTAACCCAACCCTAACCCTACTCCTAACCCTACTCCCAACCCTAACCCTACTCCTAACCCTACTCCCAACCCTAACCCAACCCTAACCCTACTTCCCAACCTAACCCTACTCCTAACCCTACTCCCAACCCTAACCCTACTCCTAACCCTACTCCCAACCCTAACCCTACTCCTAACCCTACTCCCAACCCTAACCCTACTCCTAACCCTACTCCCAACCCTAACCCAACCCTAACCCTACTCCTAACCCTACTCCCAACCCTAACCCTACTCCCAACCCTAACCCTACTCCCAACCCTAACCCTACTCTCCCACCCTAACCCTACTCCCAACCCTACCTCCAACCCTACCCTACTCCCAACCCTAACCCTACTCCCAACCCTATACCCTACTCCCAACCCTAACCCTACTCCCAACCCTACCCTACTCCCAACCCTACCCTACCCAACCCCCTACTCCCAACCCCTACCCTAATCCTAACCCTACTCCCAACCCTAACCCTACTCCCAACCCCAACCCTACTCCCACCCTAACCCCTAATCCTACCCTACTCCCAACCCTAACCCTACCTCCCTAACCCTAACCCTACTCCCAACCCTAACCCTAATCCTAACCCTACTCCCAACCCTAACCTACTCCTAACCCCTACTCCCACCCTAACCCAACCCTAACCCTACTCCTAACCCTACTCCCAACCCTAACCCTACTCCCAACCCTAACCCTACTCCCAACCCTAACCCTACTCCCAACCCTAACCCTAATCCTAACCCTACTCCCAACCCTAACCCTACTCCCAACCCTAACCCTAATCCTAACCCTAACCCTACTCCCAACCCTAACCCTACTCCCAACCCTAACCCTACTCCCAACCCTAACCCTACTCCCAACCCTAACCCTAATCCTAACCCTACTCCCAACCCTAACCCTACTCCCAACCCTAACCCTAATCCTAACCCTACCCCACCCTAACCCTACTCCCAACCCTAACCCACTCCCACCCTAACCCTACTCCCAACCCTAAACCCAACCCTAACCCTACTCCCAACCCTAACCCAACCCAACCCTAACCCTACTCCCAAACCCTAACCCTACTCCCAACCCTAACCCTACTCCCAACCCTAACCCTATCCTAACCCTACTCCCAACCCTAACCCTACTCCCAACCCTAACCCTACTCCCAACCCTAACCCTAATCCTAACCCTAACCCTACTCCCAACCCTAACCCTACTCCCAACCCTAACCCTACTCCCAACCCTAACCCTAATCCTAATCCTACTCCCAACCCAACCTACTCCAACCCTAACCCTCCCAACCCTAACCCTACTCCCAACCTAACCCAACCCAACCCTAACCCTACTCCCAACCCTAACCCAACCCAACCCTAACCCTACTCCCAACCCTAACCCTACTCCCAACCCTAACCCTACCCTACTCCCAACCCTAACCCTAATCCTAACCCTACCTAACCCTAATCCTAACCCTAACCCTACTTCCCAACCCTAACCCTAACCCTAACCCTACTCCCAACCCTAACTAACCCACCCTAACCCTACTCCCAACCCTAACCCTACTCCCAACCCTAACCCAACCCTAACCCTACTCCCAACCCTAACCCTACTCCCAACCCTAACCCAACCCTAACCCTACTCCCAACCCTAACCCTACTCCCAACCCTAACCCTACTCCCAACCCTAACCCTACTCCCAACCCTACCCTACTCCCAACCCAACCCAACCCCCAACCCTAACCCTACTCCCAACCTAACCCTACTCCCAACCCTAACCCAACCCAACCCTAACCCTACTCCCTACCCTAACCCAACCCAACCCTAACCCTACTCCCAACCCTAACCCTACTCCCAACCCTAACCCTAACCCTACTCCCAACCCTAACCCAACCCTAACCCTAATCCTAACCCTAACCCTACTCCCAACCCTAACCCTAACCCTAACCCTACTCCCAACCCTAACCCTACTCCCAACCCTAACCCAACCCAACCCTAACCCTACTCCCAACCCTAACCCTACTCCCAACCCTAACCCAACCCAACCCTAACCCTACTCCCAACCCTAACCCTACTCCCAACCCTAACCCTAACCCACCCTAACCCTACTCCCAACCCTACTCCCAAACCTAACCATAATCCTAACCCTAACCAACCCTAACCCTAATTATAAACCTAACCCTAACCCTAACCCTAACCCTAATCCCAACCCTAACCCAACCCAACCATAACCCTACTCCCAACCCTAACCATAACCCTAACCCAACCCTAACCCTACTCCCAACCCTAACCATAATCCTAACCCTAACCCTACTCCCAACCCTAACCCTACTCCCAACCCTAACCCTACTCCCAACCCTAACCATAATCCTAACCCTAACCCTACTCCCAACCCTAACCATAATCCTTACCCTTACCCTACTCCCAACCCTAACCCTACTCCCAACCCTAACCCTACTCCCAACCCTAACCCTACTCCCAACCCTACTCCCAACCCTAACCATAACCCTAACCCAACCCTAACCCTACTCCCAACCCTAACCATAATCCTAACCCTAACCCTACTCCCAACCCTAACCATAATCCTTACCCTAACCCTACTCCCAACCCTAACTCTAATCCTAAACCTATCCCTACCTCCAACCCTAACCCTACTCCCAACCCTAACCATAATCCTAACCCTAACCGCCCTAAACTCCAACCTAACTAATCCTAAACCTACTCCAACCCTAAAACCCTAACCCTACTCCCAACCCTAACCCTACTCCCAACCCTAACCCTACTCCCAACCCTAACCATAATCCTAACCCTACTCCTAACCCTACTCCCAACCCTAACCCAACCCTAACCCTACTCCCAACCCTAACCATAATCCAAACCTAGCCCTACTCCTAACCCTAACCCTACTCCTAACCCTAGCCCTACTCCTAACCCTACTCCTAACCCTATCCCTAACCCTAACCATAATCCTAACCCTACTCCTAACCCTACTCCCAACCCAAACCCTAGCCCTAGCCCTAACCCTAGCCCTAATCCTAATCCTACTCCTAAACCTAACCCTAATACCCTAGCCCTAACCCTAGCCCTAACCCTAATACACTAACCCTAGCCCTAACCCTAATACCCTAACCCTAATACCCTAACCCTAGCCCTAACCCTAATACCCTAACACTAACCCTAATCCTAGCCTTAACCCTAACCAATTATCCACGAGTCTAATGAATGAGTGCCCCCTGCTGGCCATGTTTCCATGGTTAATGCTTTAATCACTGCCCCCATGGAGTCATAGGGTTTCCGGGGACACGGTGGGGGTGCCAGGTTAGTTACCAATGGGGCAAAAGTTGTATAAACTCTGTGTTGACCCATACCCCCGGATAGGGGGGACCTTGCTAGGAAGTGCTACCCCCTGGGAGTGAAGATAATGAAATTGATGTACGGACACATTTCCCTCTGTAGTTTGCACACAATGATCCCGTTGCCATGGATATCCCAGAATAGCCCCCCATGAGGGGAACCCGACACCCAGTGTGGCACATCGGGCCGGCAGGGCAGAATCTCCCGTTTCATGACGTTACTCGGCTAAAGATTCTCTGGGAACAACTCATAACTCACCAGCTGATACAGGACAGGATATCCATCTTCTGCGCTTGTGGTAGAGCCGAAACCGGCGCAGCTTGTAATTGGACGCGGCGTCTTCTCATAAACGGCCCCTCAACGTTTCCTGGCAGAGCTCGGATCATCAACAGAAAGTGAGGAATTGCTGCCGCGCTAAAGCGTCTTCCCCGACATGGTGATAAACGACTCTGAAACCTACACACTATGGATCCTTCCCAAATTTATTCCATCGATTATTATAAACAGCTTTTCATTAAACACACGGGGGGAAATGACGGTGACAGCCAATGGCGGGGCCGCGGCACGCTCACAATATTAGCGGATGAGTTGCCCCCAAGAAGGACCCACAACTACTGATGAGCAAATCTGTTCTGTTTCGTTTTGCTGAAAAATTTGCGAATCTTTCAAAAGATCCGCGAAACGGTGAAAAATTCGCGAAACAGCAAAAATGTTGTGCGTCCAAAAAAATTGTCGCCCGCGGCTATTATTTTGTCACGGGGCTATTATTTTGTCGCTCGCGGCTATTATTTTGTCACCCGCGGCTATTATTTGGTCACCCGCGGCTATTATTTTGTCTCCCGTGGCTATTATTTTGTCACTCGCGGCTATTATTTTGTCACTCGCGGCTATTATTTTTTCACCCACGGCTATTATTTTGTCGCCCATGGCTATTATTTTGTCGCCCGTGGCTAATATTTTGTCACGGGGCTATTATTTTGTCGCCCGTGGCTATTATTTTGTCGCATGAGAGAATCTGTTCTCTTTCGTTTCGCCAAAAAATTTGCGAATCTTTCAAAAGATCCGCGAAATGGCGAAAAATTTGTGAAACAGTGAAAATGTTGTGCGTCAAAAAAAATTGTCGCCCGCGGCTATTATTTTGTCGCCTGAGGCTATTCTGTTGTCGGCCGCAGCTATTATTTCATCACACGGCAATTTTTTTCGATGCCGGAGACAATTTTTCGACGTGTGCCGAATTTTTCCACAGCAAATTTTTTTAATCCGTTTTGCGAAACGATCCGCCAATGGCGAAACGTGGAAATTCGCCGCAAATCCATGCCTGGCAAAACATTTTGCCCATCACTACCCACAACTATCAAGGTTATAATCCTTCTTCCTAACCCTATAAAAGCACCGAGAGGCTAGCACTCTATGTAGCACTGTCATAGAGCTGAGGGCCTTCTCCTTATCTAGGTGGTCAGGCAGTTCCACCTCAGAAGAAGTCCATTCCAACTAATAGGTGGTCATGATACCATAGGAACGACCTTCTTTGTAGAAGTGCAGCTACATAGTAACATAGTAAGTTGGGTTGAAAAAAGACATACGTCCATCACGTTCAACCATAATGCCTGTATATAACCTGCCTAACTTCTAGTTGATCCAGAGAAAGGCAAAAAACCCCATCTGAAGCCCCTCTAAGAAGAAGAAGTATTGTTCCATTTCATTAGTTCCATAGGATTGCAGTGTCTCTCGTCTGAGAAGGGTTGGGGGTTTCCAGATTCCATGGGGGGGGATACAAGACCGTTCCATCTAAGTGTTGCTGTATATGTCCCTATAGGCCAAGCAGCTTATTCCATCTCATAGATGGTGACCATATCAACTTGAGCAATGGTTTCTTGGTCCATCAGGACAGAATTATGTAGATCCTGCCAGTTTCTTCTAAGATATTGGAGCCACGTGGTTTTTGAGACTCAATGGCCTTTAGAAGTCCAGAGATAAGAGGCGGCTCTATTTCAGATGAGGCAAGTACTATCTGTCAGACTGTTCCTTGAAAAGCCAGCAGCTGCCTCCAATGGTGGCAATTTTGTAAAACAGACTAAATATTGGTGGCCTCTTCTCTTTGGAATGCTTCCATTTGGCCACCAGTTGAGTAACAAAGCCAGTAGAACCAAACACAAGGTACAATATGGCGGTGGGGGTCAGCTCCAAGCGAGAGCTCTTTTACTGCTTGGAAAAATGGCGACTTCCCTTGGATATAGTTGGCTGTTGTGTTGGCAGATCTGGTGATGGATCTATACGTAACTAGGGAATCCATCAATTCCAGGGTTCTACTTTGTGGGACACTCACAGAATGCCCATATGATGCCCACACTGAATGCCCATATGATGCCCACACAGAATGCCCATATGATGCCACACTGAATGCCCATATGATGCCCACACAGAATGCCCATATGATGCCCACACAGAATGCCCATATGATGCCCACACAGAATGCCCATATGATGCCCACACTGAATGCCCTTATGATGCCCACACAGAATGCCAATAGGATGCCCAGGCACGATGAGTGCACTTGACAGCCAATGATTTTTAGGTTTGTGTTTCAAGAAAAGAATTCTGGGAAGATATAAATTGTGGCCAAAACCATGGCAAATTGTGAGAGGACACAGGGCATCTACCAAGAATGGAGATGCCCAGTGAGGGTAACATGGGGGGTGGGGTCCTTGGCATTATCATAAAACCTCCGGAAGGGAAATTTCCAAACACAGGCATGGGTATCTGGGTGGCACCTTTGGGGGCAAATGTATTAATTAATATTGACGATTTTTCTTGCAAATCAAGGCACAATTGCAAGTTCAATCATATTTGCCCCCTGGGGACGTACAAAGGAATCTGTTATTGTCATTGTATCGGAAAAGATCTTTTTGGCCTTTTCCTGGTTGTTCCAATATTCTTAGTTTATTTTCTGCCCACGGGAGGTGGCAAAAAAAAAACCCCAAAAACATTTTCTCCAATGGGAAAGAATCGTTTGAAGCCACTTTTATTTTAGTAAACGAGCCCCGCCATGTTGATGAGAAGAAGACCCTTTGGCCAGGTGGGCAACCTGTCCCTTTAAAGAGGCCGTGTCTCTGCGGAAGCCGGAGCGGCGCTAAGAACGAGCATATGGCTGGAGATATGAGGGAATCTAGAGAGGGACTTGTCCTTCCAGCCCATCTGTTCCCCCCCCCCCCACACACACATGGACTCTTCCCTCTCCAGCTCCATCCTAGGTGAGCTTCTACCTTCCATAGAGAGCCAATGGGTGACCCTGTCAGATTCGCTCCAGCGGCGGTGACCTCGGCAATGGCCGCACTTAGGCTGCCAAACCAACTTGGCCAGCGCCGGCGGATGAAACTTTTAACAATATCCCCAGTGCGCTAGAGGCCAAAACGACACGTTTGCCCACCGTCAAGGTGTCTGTATAATAAACTAATTAGTAAACCGCACAGTCTGTGGAGCTTTTAATGAGTGCTATCGGCTGGTCTCTGTAATAATAACCTAGTCTGCCCCTTTTGGGATTCAATTAAGGCACAGACTGTCATATGCCGGCTCTGGCTGATCAATGAACACATTCCGACCTTTGTCAGAGAAGCTTGCAAGGTCAGAGGCAGAAGGAAGGACGAGCGGCCCCGATGGAGGCCAATGGCAGGCGACAGACGTCAGCCTCTGATCACAATTAGACAGGAATTTCTCAAGTGCCGACACTGGCACAGATTCCTCTCCCACCGAGGGTCCAAGATCAAGATCTGATAATTACTGCCATGGAACTTACTGGGCCCCTCAGCTAAGGGGTTTTAAAGGGCCCAACTGGGACTATAGGAACGTCTGACCAGGGCCCCGGTGGCTTTTCCTAATGATGGTGAAGGTGGAAGAGCAACGGTTGGGTTGGGCAACTGAGGAGCCGAGGACTGCAGGGTTAAGTGTGTGTGTGTGAGGGGGGGGGGGCGGTTAACTGCAAAAAAACACATTTAAATAAATGTCAAACCTATAACTAAATGTGTCCATAGTCGTACGGGATCCAAGGAACCATCTAGATATGTCCATACCCTAGTGATGGCCCTTCAGCTCCAATTGGAACCATCTAGATATGTCCATGCCCTAGTGATGGCCCTTCAGCTCCAATTGGAACCATCTAAATATGTCCATGCCCTAGTGATGGCCCTTCAGCTCAAATTGGAACCATCTAGATATGTCCATGCCCTAGTGATGGCCCTTCAGCTCCAATTGGAACCATCTAGATATATCCATGCCCTATTGATGGCCCTTCAGCTCCTATTGGAACCATCTAGATATGTCCATGCCCTATTGATGGCCCTTCAGCTCCTATTGGAACCATCTAGATATGTCCATGCCCTAGTGATGGCCCTTCAGCTCCTATTGGAACCATCTAGATATATCCATGCCCTATTGATGGCCCTTCAGCTCCTATTGGAACCATCTAGATATGTCCATGCCCTAGTGATGGCCCTTCAGCTCCAATTGGAACCATCTAGATATGTCCATGCCCTAGTGATGGCCCTTCAGCTCCTATTGGAAACTTTCTCCGCCTCTTCTCCAGCACTGAGCCTGTTTGTCAATGAAAAGTTCAGGTTTTACCTAAATGATGGTTACAGTGCAAAACTGAAATTCTGTGGCTCAAAGCAGCCATCTTGGTTACTGGCAGAGGCTTCATTGCCATTGGTTAGTGCTGAGTTCCTGCCTTTATCTCCCCCTGTCAGAACCCAAGGGCTAATTATGTTCAATCCTAAGGTTTATGTGAATGATGTACAAGGGGGTTTATGGATAAAGGGGGTGGGAACCCTGAAATACCCACCCTTGGGGGAGGATGGGAGTTGTAGTTCTAAAGCACCTGATTGGCCATTGCTAATGCAGTGTAGTAGGAAACATAAGGGACAAATATTATAGGTCACCATTACTCATAGATTATTGGTTTTACCGTGACTTTAACCCTTTCAGCCCTAGAGTTTAAATCCTAAGCACCATTCCCAGATACAATGTTTCATTCAAGGGTGAGGTTTTTGCTCATTTTTTCATTTTTTGTCATATTTTAAAAAAATATTTCTATTAATTGTTTAAAATTATTTTTATTGTTTTTTTTATTTTATTATTAAATATTTTTTTAAAAAAATATTATTTCTATTAATTGTTTATTAGTTAAAATTATTTTTTAATTTTATTAAATATTTTTTTAAAATATTATTTCTATTGTTTATTGCTTAAAATTATTTTTTTATTGTTTTTTATTTTATTATTAAATATTTTTTTAAAATTTTTTTATTTCTATTAATTGTTTATTGCTTAAATTTTTTTTATTTTATTAATAAATATTTTTAAAAAAATATTTCTATTGTTTATTGCTTAGAAATTTTTTTTATTGTTTTTTATTTTATTATTAAATGTTTTTTTATCCAATTATCACAGCAAATTGGTTTAAATGTGTAAAAGTGATATAATGGCAACGATCAGTTATTTAACCCTCTGATTTCAAATCCGCAAATAAATCTGAATGAATATTAAAAAAAATCAAAATGGCAAATAATTGCTTCTTGGCAAAAATTAAAAAAAAAAAAAAATATATATAAACATTAAAAATAATCCCTTCTAGTAAAAAATATAAAAATAGTTAAAAAACATAAAAAATATAGATACTAAGGGGCACATTTACTAAGCCACGAACGGGCCGAATGCGTCCGATTGCGTTTTTTTCGTAATGATCGGTATGTTGCGATTTTTTTGGAAAAATGTCGCGACTTTTTCGTTACTAATACGATTTGTGCGAAAAAACGCGAGCTTTTCGTAGCCATTCCGAAAGTTGCGCAAAATCTGGCGATTTTTCATAGCGTTAAAACTTGCGCAAAAAGTTGCGCTTTTTTCGTAACGTTAAAACTTGCGCGAAACGTCGCACCTTTTAAGTTTTAACGCTACTAAAAAGGCGCAACTTTTCGCGCAAGTTTTAACGCTACGAAAAAAATCGGGCAATTTTGCGTAACTTTCGGAATGGCTACGAAAAACTTGCGTTTTTTCGCGCAAATCGTATTGGTAACGAAAAAGTCGCGGCAATTTCCGAAAAGTCGTAAAGACGCCGAAAAAATCGCAATAAATACGAAAAAGTCGCAAAATGTTCGTTTTCAAGTCGGAATTTTTCCAATTCGGTTCAGATTCGTGTCTTAGTAAATGTGCCCCTAAAAATAATCCATTTTTAAAATTAAATTTAACCACTTTTAAGTAATAAATAAAAAAAATATTCATTTTTTAATAAAGTATAAAAAAAAATCGCTCCTTCATTAAAATAAAAAAAAATAACAAATATACAAATAATTGACTCTTAGTAAAAAAATGTAAAATTCAAAAATAAAAATGAATAAAAAATAATTGCTTCTTAATAAAAAAAATTTAATTTAAAAAACAAACTTCTTTGTAAAGATAGAAAAATACCGCTCTGGGGTAGGAACGACTCGGTAACATACCCCTCTGGGGTAGGAACGACTCGGTAACATACCCCTCTGGGGTAGGAAGGACTCAGTAACATACCCCTCTGGGGTAGGAACGACTCGGTAACATACCCCTCTGGGGTAGGAACGACTCGGTAACATACCCCTCTGGGGTAGGAACGACTCGGTAACATACCCCTCTGGGGTAGGAACGACTCGGTAACATACCCCTCTGGGGTAGGAACGACTCGGTAACATACCCCTCTGGGGTAGGAACGACTCGGTAACATACCCCTCTGGGGTAGGAACGACTCGGTAACATACCCCTCTGGGGTAGGAACGACTCGGTAACATACCCCTCTGGGGTAGGAACGACTCGGTAACATACCCCTCTGGGGTAGGAACGACTCGGTAACATACCCCTCTGGGGTAGGAACGACTCGGTAACATACCCCTCTGGGGTAGGAACGACTCGGTAACATACCCCTCTGGGGTAGGAACGACTCGGTAACATACCCCTCTGGGGTAGGAACGACTCGGTAACATACCCCTCTGGGGTAGGAACGACTCGGTAACATACCCCTCTGGGGTAGAAAGGACTCGGTAACATACCCCTCTGGGGTAGGAACGACTCGGTAACATACCCTCTGGGGTAGGAACGACTCGGTAACATACCCCTCTGGGGTAGGAACGACTCGGTAACATACCCCTCTGGGGTAGGAAATGACTCGGTAACATACCCCTCTGGGGTAGGAACGACTCGGTAACATACCCCTCTGGGGTAGGACTCGTACATACCCCTCTGGGTAGGGACTCGGTAACATACCCCTCTGGGGTAGGAACGACTCTGGGGTAGGGTAACATACCCCTCTGGGTAGGAACGACTCGGTAACATACCCCTCTGGGGTAGAAATGACTCAGTAACATACCCCTCTGGGGTAGGAACGACTCAGTAACATACCCCTCTGGGGTAGGAACGACTCGGTAACATACCCCTCTGGGGTAGAAATGACTCGGTAACATACCCCTCTGGGGTAGAAATGACTCAGTAACATACCCCTCTGGGGTAGAAATGACTCAGTAACATACCCCTCTGGGGTAGGAACGACTCGGTAACATACCCCTCTGGGGTAGAAATGACTCGGTAACATACCCCTCTGGGGTAGAAATGACTCGGTAACATACCCCTCTGGGGTAGAAAGGACTCAGTAACATACGACTGGGAGAGAAGGAGTCTCTGCATTTAACGTGATTATTTGTAGATAAAGGCCCCCCCCCGTGGAGGCAGAATGGTATTTAGGGGGGGGGGGTATCGGTTTCTGCCCCCCCCAACCCCCACCAGGACATTTCCATAAAGCTTTTCACTCTGCATATAGATTGGCGCTCAGACCGGGGCTGTGAATTTACTGCTGTCGGATTTAATTCCCCTTTAATTCTTCAGGCCTGAGAGTGAATGGGTCCTGCTGCGGACTCAGCTGCCCGGATCAATAATGTGTCGTTATGAGGAATTGCCCCTAATCTGATTGGCTCGGGGCTTTATGGGGTAATCAGGGAACGAAACGCCGATTCATTAGCAGAAATCCTTCAGTGAAACCCTGAGGGGGTCGCGGGGCCACAATGTGTCACTAGTGGGTTTTTAATGATCTGATTCCCAGGGTTTAACCAATGAGGTGCGTCGGTGCCTCGGCAGCAGCCAATTACCCCCCCCCCCCCCCGCTACTCGCACTAACGACCCTTTCATTAGATGCCAATGGGCAAATAGCATGGCATCTTGTTGGCACAGAAAAGCCTTGTCAGTCACCCCAATAAAATCCCATCGCACCACAACAACCACCCCATACAGGCTTCATTGCCCGGGGCAGAATGGCACCCACCCCCCTCACACCCAGGGGCAACATATAGACCCCATGCAGATAGTGCCCGGGGCAGAATGGCACCCACCCCCCTCACACCCAGGGGCAACATACAGACCCCATGCAGATAGTGCCCGGGGCAGAATGGCACCCAAACCCCCCCTCACACACAGGGGCAACATACAGACCCCATGCAGATAGTGCCCGGGGCAGAATGGCACCCAAGCCCCCCCCTCACACCCAGGGGCAACATATAGACCCCATGCAGATAGTGCCCATGGCAGAATGGCACCCAAGCCCCCCCCTCACACACACAGGGGCAACATATAGACCCCATGCAGATAGTGCCCGGGGCAGAATGGCACCCAAGCCCTCCCGCACACACACAGGGGCAACATACAGACCCCATGCAGATAGTGCCCGGGGCAGAATGGCACCCAAACCCCCCCCTCACACCCAGGGGCAACATATAGACCCCATGCAGATAGTGCCCGGGGCAGAATGGCACCCAAGCCCTCCCGCACACACACAGGGGCAACATACAGACCCCATGCAGATAGTGCCCGGGGCAGAATGGCACCCAAACCCCCCCTCACACACAGGGGCAACATACAGACCCCATGCAGATAGTGCCCGGGGCAGAATGGCACCCAAACCCCCCCTCACACACACAGGGGCAACATACAGACCCCATGCAGATAGTGCCCGGGGCAGAATGGCACCCAAACCCCCCCTCACACACAGGGGCAACATACAGACCCCATGCAGATAGTGCCCGGGGCAGAATGGCACCCAAACCCCCCCTCACACACACAGGGGCAACATACAGACCCCATGCAGATAGTGCCCGGGGCAGAATGGCACCCAAACCCCCCCTCACACACAGGGGCAACATACAGACCCCATGCAGATAGTGCCCGGGGCAGAATGGCACCCAAGTACCCCCCCCCACACACACAGGGGCAACATACAGACCCCATGCAGATAGTGCCCGGGGCAGAATGGCACCCAAGCCCCCCCCCCCACACACACAGGGGCAACATACAGACCCCATGCAGATAGTGCCCGGGGCAGAATGGCACCCCTACACACATACAGGGGGAAATTACAGACCCCCCCCCCAGTGGGGGTCTCGTTGGGGGGAATGGGGCCAATGTGGTAACACCCCTGCTGAGCCCTGCCCCCCCCCCCCAGTTTTGGCTTGGGCACTGGGGCAATTCAGGGAGCTCTAACTCTGCTGCTCTCAGACTCCTTGAAATGAATGAGATTAAAGGGGAAGTCGAGGGGGCGAGTAATTCACATAAAGTGACAGAGACGTTTGTGGCTTTTCCGGAAAATCATTCATTTCTATTTCTGGCATTGCTGCGCTGCGGGATCTATTTCTGGCATTTCTGCACTGCGGGATCTATTTCTGGCATTGCTGCGCTGCGGGATCTATTTCTGGCATTGCTGTGCTGCGGAATCTATTTCTGGCATTTCTGCGCTGCGGGATCTATTTCTGGCATTGCTGCGCTGCGGAATCTATTTCTGGCATTGCTGCGCTGCGGAATCTATTTCTGGCATTGCTGCGCTGCGGGATCTATTTCTGGCATTTCTGCGCTGCGGGATCTATTTCTGGCATTGCTGCGCTGCGGGATCTATTTCTGGCATTGCTGCGCTGCGGGATCTATTTCTGGCATTGCTGCGCTGCGGAATCTATTTCTGGCATTGCTGCGCTGCGGGATCTATTTCTGGCATTGCTGCGCTGCGGAATCTATTTCTGGCATTGCTGCGCTGCGGAATCTATTTCTGGCATTGCTGCGCTGCGGGATCTATTTCTGGCATTGCTGCGCTGTGGGATCTATTTCTGGCATTGCTGCGGGATCAATTTCTGGCATTGCTGCGGGATCTATTTCTGGCATTGCTGCGCTGCGGGATCTATTTCTGGCATTGCTGCGCTGCGGGATCTATTTCTGGCATTGCTGCGCTGCGGAATCTATTTCTGGCATTGCTGCGCTGCGGAATCTATTTCTGGCATTGCTGCGCTGCGGGATCTATTTCTGGCATTATTGCGGGATCTATTTCTGGCATTGCTGCGCTGCGGAATCTATTTATGGCATTGCTGCGGGATCTATTTCTGGCATTTCTGCGCTGCGGGATCTATTTCTGGCATTGCTGCGCTACGGGATCTATTTCTGGCATTGCTGCGCTGCGGGATCTATTTCTGGCATTGCTGCGCTGCGGGATCTATTTCTGGCATTATTGCGGGATCTATTTCTGGCATTGCTGCGCTGCGGGATCTATTTCTGGCATTGCTGTGGGATCTATTTCTGGCATTGCTGCGCTGCGGGATCTATTTCTGGCATTGCTGCGCTGTGGGATCTATTTCTGGCATTGCTGCGGGATCAATTTCTGGCATTGCTGCGGGATCTATTTCTGGCATTGCTGCGCTGCGGGATCTATTTCTGGCATTGCTGCGGGATCTATTTCTGGCATTGCTGCGGGATCTATTTCTGGCATTGCTGCGGGATCTATTTCTGGCATTGCTGCGCTGCGGGATCTATTTCTGGCATTGCTGCGCTGTGGGATCTATTTCTGGCATTGCTGTGCTGCGGGATCTATTTCTGGCATTGCTGTGCTGCGGGATCTATTTCTGGCATTGCTGCGCTGTGGGATCTATTTCTGGCATTTCTGCGCTGCGGGATCTATTTCTGGCATTGCTGCGCTGCGGGATCTATTTCTGGCATTGCTGCGCTGCGGGATCTATTTCTGGCATTGCTGCGCTGCGGAATCGATTTCTGGCATTGCTGCGCTGCGGGATCTATTTCTGGCATTGCTGCGCTGCGGAATCTATTTCTGGCATTGCTGCGCTGCGGAATCTATTTCTGGCATTGCTGCGCTGCGGGATCTATTTCTGGCATTTCTGCGCTGCGGGATCTATTTCTGGCATTGCTGCGCTGCGGGATCTATTTCTGGCATTGCTGCGCTGCGGAATCTATTTCTGGCATTGCTGCGCTGCGGAATCTATTTCTGGCATTGCTGCGCTGCGGGATCTATTTCTGGCATTATTGCGGGATCTATTTCTGGCATTGCTGCGCTGCGGAATCTATTTATGGCATTGCTGCGGGATCTATTTCTGGCATTTCTGCGCTGCGGGATCTATTTCTGGCATTGCTGCGCTACGGGATCTATTTCTGGCATTGCTGCGCTGCGGGATCTATTTCTGGCATTGCTGCGCTGCGGGATCTATTTCTGGCATTATTGCGGGATCTATTTCTGGCATTGCTGCGCTGCGGGATCTATTTCTGGCATTGCTGTGGGATCTATTTCTGGCATTGCTGCGCTGCGGGATCTATTTCTGGCATTGCTGCCGCTGTGGGATCTATTTCTGGCATTGCTGCGGGATCAATTTCTGGCATTGCTGCGGGATCTATTTCTGGCATTGCTGCGCTGCGGGATCTATTTCTGGCATTGCTGCGGGATCTATTTCTGGCATTGCTGCGGGATCTATTTCTGGCATTGCTGCGGGATCTATTTCTGGCATTGCTGCGCTGCGGGATCTATTTCTGGCATTGCTGCGCTGTGGGATCTATTTCTGGCATTGCTGTGCTGCGGGATCTATTTCTGGCATTGCTGTGCTGCGGGATCTATTTCTGGCATTGCTGCGCTGTGGGATCTATTTCTGGCATTTCTGCGCTGCGGGATCTATTTCTGGCATTGCTGCGCTGCGGGATCTATTTCTGGCATTGCTGCGCTGCGGGATCTATTTCTGGCATTGCTGCGCTGCGGAATCGATTTCTGGCATTGCTGCGCTGCGGGATCTATTTCTGGCATTGCTGCGCTGCGGAATCTATTTCTGGCATTGCTGCGCTGCGGAATCTATTTCTGGCATTGCTGCGCTGCGGGATCTATTTCTGGCATTTCTGCGCTGCGGGATCTATTTCTGGCATTGCTGCGCTGCGGGATCTATTTCTGGCATTGCTGCGCTGCGGAATCTATTTCTGGCATTGCTGCGCTGCGGAATCTATTTCTGGCATTGCTGCGCTGCGGGATCTATTTCTGGCATTATTGCGGGATCTATTTCTGGCATTGCTGCGCTGCGGAATCTATTTATGGCATTGCTGCGGGATCTATTTCTGGCATTTCTGCGCTGCGGGATCTATTTCTGGCATTGCTGCGCTACGGGATCTATTTCTGGCATTGCTGCGCTGCGGGATCTATTTCTGGCATTGCTGCGCTGCGGGATCTATTTCTGGCATTATTGCGGGATCTATTTCTGGCATTGCTGCGCTGCGGGATCTATTTCTGGCATTGCTGTGGGATCTATTTCTGGCATTGCTGCGCTGCGGGATCTATTTCTGGCATTGCTGCGCTGTGGGATCTATTTCTGGCATTGCTGCGGGATCAATTTCTGGCATTGCTGCGGGATCTATTTCTGGCATTGCTGCGCTGCGGGATCTATTTCTGGCATTGCTGCGGGATCTATTTCTGGCATTGCTGCGGGATCTATTTCTGGCATTGCTGCGGGATCTATTTCTGGCATTGCTGCGCTGCGGGATCTATTTCTGGCATTGCTGCGCTGTGGGATCTATTTCTGGCATTGCTGCGCTGCGGGATCTATTTCTGGCATTGCTGTGCTGCGGGATCTATTTCTGGCATTAATTAAGCCTTTGGTCTATTTATGGATCCCGGGGGGGGGGTGGGTGCCTGGGGGGGGTGCCCAATGGTGCCCAAGTTCTATGGGATATTGGGAGCAGGAACGTTCCGGGTTATTTGTACCGAATGATAAATAACAATGAGTGAATCTGTCCCGGATAATTCACAAAATGGCGGAATGACCTGGGGGGGGGGGCAGGTATTTAGCGAATCAGATCACGGCGTATTCTCAGTATTTCAGCTTTATGCTAATTATCCCTTTAAGTTCACGTCTCCCCCCGGCGCCGGTGAGTTACGGCCCCTCCGCTCCTTCCGGAACATTCCGGCACATTCCGGGTCAGTGCGGCGCCGGGGTCACTCGCTGATACTGATTTGTGGCGGATTGAAGCGAAGGCGCGAGGGGCGACGTGACGGGTTCAGTAATATTTCCGCGTCTCCGAGCGACCGGAGCGACGGGATAAAAGTCACCGGCGGGGAGAGCGCAGCTCCGCGTCCCACTGTGACCCCCAAACATTTCACTTGCACCTCCCAATCTTTCCAGGGGTCACGGAGCTGAAAGATGACATTTTATCTATGAAATTAACCTTTTCTTTATATGCGATTGATGCGCTAATTACCCAGCGCTGTCGCCCGAGGGGCAAACGAGTCGCTCTAATGCTTTCTTCCCTTTCATTGGAGGCCGATCAGTCATGTGATAAGGCTTTATTATAGTCAGTGTACCCCGACTGTGAGCCTGACCCCCAACATCACTGCCCAACCTCACTAATGGGGCTGAATGGGAGCAACTCCCAGCAACACTGTTCCACCATCTAGTGGGAACCTTCCCAGAGGGGCAGGGGCAGTTATAGCAGCAAGGGGAGGGGCAACCCAACTGCCTCCCTGTGGGATGGAACCCCGACTGTGAGCCTGATCCCCAACATCACTGCCCAACTTTACTAATGGGGCTGAATGGGAGCAACTCCCAGCAACACTGTTCCACCATCTAGTGGGAACCTTCCCAGAAGGGCAGGGGCAGTTATAGCAGCAAGGGGAGGGGCAACCCAACTGCCCCCCTGTGGGATGGAACCCCGACTGTGAGCCTGACCCCCATAATCAGTGATTGCTGTACAGCTGGATACCAAGGCTGGTTATGTCCATTATAAATGATTATTACCAGTATGGCAGCTCCCAGCCAATTGCCCAGACCAGAGGTAGGAAAATAAAGGGCAAGTAGTCGCTACCGGCAATATAAATAAAGCTTTCGGCGCCGGGGAAAGCGCGAATACGAGACTCATTCTATAAATAACTGTTTCTGCCTAATTTAATGCGGGAATAAAAGGCGCTTGCGGCCCCGGCGGCTGTTAACAAGATTGTCAAATAATGTAATTATTTTCTGGAAACATAATATTCCCCGTTAGCGCTTTATGACTCTACACTTAATTGTGGTTGGAGCTGTGGGTCTGCGGCTCAATCAATAGGGAACAGCTGTTTGTTCCTGGCGCCGGCGCCTCAATACGAGAGATAAAGAATGAAATATTCCCGTATGTCTGGGGCCCCCCGGTGCCCCTGCACCCCCCCCCATGTTATTGCCCTATTGCCTCACCAAAGGGAATGTTGGAACCGAAGCTTCCAAATCTGCCTCCGCCATGTATTTGGGTGAGAAGCCCCAGTTCCACCGGCCTCAGGGGCCCCTAACTGGGAGCTTCTCTATTGGCCGGATGTGTATGGGACACCTTATTGCCCCCCCCCCCCCCCGGGTCTTTAGCTTTACTATGTACCTTAAGGTGGAGATGGGCCCTACTGACCTCTTAAGCAAAGGCATTGGGATTATTGGGGGGCAGGATGTTAAATGTCCTTTTTCCCCTTTATTCATCCAGACCCCCTGCCAAAGGGTCCAGGGGATACCCTATAACCCCCATACCTTATACCCCATTCCCCATACCCTACCCCATGCCCCGTATCCCACACTCAGTACCCCATACCCACATACCCCATTCCCTATGCCCCATACTCTATACCTCACACCCTCTACCCCAAGCCCCATTCCCCATACCCTATACCCCATTCCCCATACCCTTTATCCCACACCCAATACCCCATACCCCCAAACCCCATGCCCCATTCCCTATACCCCGTACTCTATACCCCATGCCCCACGCGCTAATACCTCATGTCCCATACCCCGTACCCTATACTCCACACCCAATACCCTATGCCCCATACCTTGTACCCTATACCCCATCCCCCTTACCCCACCCTATACCCCATCCCCCTTACCCTACCCCATGCCCTGTATCCCATACCAACATACCCCATTCCCTATACCCCATACTCTATGCCCCATACTCTATACCCCATTCCCCATACCCTACCCCATGCCCTGTATCCCATACCAACATACCCCATTCCCTATACCCCATACTCTATGCCCCATTCCCCATACCCTACTCCATGTCCCGTATCCCACACTCAGTACCCCATACCCACATACCCCATTCCCTATATCCTATGCCCCATACTCTATGCCCCATTCCCCATACTCTATACCTCATACCCTCTACCCCATGCCCCATACTCTATACCCCATTCCCTATACCCCATACTCTATGCCCCATTCCCCATACTCTATACCCCATACTCTATGCCCCATTCCCCATACTCTATACCCCATTCCCTATACCCCATACTCTATGCCCCATTCCCTATACTCTATACCCCATTCCCTATACCCCATACTCTATGCCCCATTCCCTATACTCTATACCCCATTCCCTATACCCCATACTCTATGCCCCATTCCCCATACTCTATACCCCATTCCCCATACCCTTTCCCATGCCCTATATCCCACACCCAATACCCCATACCCCCAAACCCCATTCCCTATACCCCGTACTCTATACCCCATACACCTTAATACCTCATGTCCCATACCCCATACTCCACACCCTATACCCTATGCCCCATACCTTGTACCCTATACCCCATCCCCTTTACCCCACCCTATATCCGATTCCCCTTAACCCACCCCATACCCCATACCCCATACAATTCGCTAAATTGTAGAAAAATTCACGAAATGCTGAAACATTTCTGAAAAGTGGCTACGGCATGACTTTTTTTGATGGGCCCGCAACTTTTTTGACAGGACTGCGACTGTGACTTTTTCCTCACCCAGCAAATTTTTTCCACGCTGATTTTTTGCACCCATTTGGCAAAAAAATCCGCCAATGGCGAAATGCAGAATTCACAAAACTGTGGAAAAAAACATGAAACGGTGAAAAAATTGCAAAACATGGTAACTTTGTAACTTTTTTTGATGCAACTGCAACTTTTTTGACATTTTTTGATGCAAGCGCAAAGTATTTGACAATTGTGAATTGTGACGTGGCTACCGCATGACTTTTTTTGATGGACCCACAACTTTTTTGACGTGGCTTTATTCTGATGCAACCGCAACTTTTTCTTGACACGACTGCATCTTTTTTTATGCAACCGTGACTTTTTCTTTGCCCAGCAAATTTTTTCCATGATGATTTTTTGCACCCATTTGGCGAAAAAAATCCAGCAATGGCGAAATGCAGAATTCTTGAAACTGTGTAAAAAATCGTGAAACGGTGAAAAAAATATGCAGTTACTGTGTGATTTTTTTAACGCAACTTTTTTGATGCGTCCCTGAAATTTTTGCTGCAACAGCAATGTATTTGACAAGTGTGAAAAATTTGTGAGTCGCGGCTACTGCGCAACTTTTTTTGATGCGTGTGACTTTTTTGATGCACCCGCAATATATTTGCTATGACCGCAACTTTTTAAACTTTTTCCTCACTCTGCAAATTTTTTCTGTGGCAAATTGTTATGGCTGTTTAGCAAATAAATCCCTCAAGGGCAAAACGCGGAATTTGGCTGTGAATCCGTGACTGGCAACACATTTGGCTCATCACTAGTGATGGGCGAATCTGTTCCGTTTCACCGAAAAATTTGCGAATCTTTCAAAAGATCCGCGAAATGGCAAAAAATTTGCTAAACGCGAAAGTGTCATGTGGCAAAAATAGTCGCCCGTGGCTATTATTTTGTCGTGCAACTATTATTTTGTCGTGCAACTATTATTTTGTCGAACGGCTATTATTTTGTCGCCCGCGGCTATTATTTTGTCGCCCGCGGCTATTATTTTGTCACCCGCGGCTATTATTTTGTCGCACAGCTATTATCTTGTAGCCCACGGCTATTATTTTGTCGCACGGCTATTATTTTGTCGCCCGCGGCTATTATTTTGTCGCCCCCGACTATTATTTTGTCGCCCGCGGCTATTATTTTGTCACCCGCGGCTATTATTTTGTCGCCCGCAGCTATTATTTTGTCGCCCGCGGCTATTATTTTGTCACACAGTTATTATCTTGTAGCCCACGGCTATTATTTTGTCATCCGCGGCTATTATTTCGGTGCGCGGCTTTTCTTTTTTAACGCCAGGGACAATTTTTGGACGTGCGGCGAATTTTTCCGTGGCTAATTTTTTCATCCGTTTTGCGAAACAATTCGCCAATGGCGAAATGCGGAAATTCGCAGTGAATCCATGCCTGGTGAAACATTTCGCCCATCACTACTCATCACTAATAAAGAGCGTTGGGCGAGTGTTAGTAAAAGAGAGAAACATTTGGCCAATTCTCCATCTTTCTCAGCTCCGTGGCCAAACCCACCGCATTGTTGTCCCTTTGTGCGCCCCTCCGAGACCGCGGAACAGACGAGTTCAAAGAGCGAGACTTCTTATTCTCCCTTTCCACGTCGAGCGCTTTCAACTTCTCATTTCAAAGTCGCCTCTCTGTGGCGGTTCAAAGACGCGGGGGCTCGCGGGGGGTCGGACAGGAGCAAAGGTTGCACTACAAAGGCAAGGACTTCATAGGCGTCTGAGGCTTGGACTTATCAATAAACAAGCCATGTTCTAATGCCGGCGGTCCCGGCCGTCCCTTCCTGCACAATATCCCCCCCCCCCCAGTATGAAGAATTCATTGGAACGGCCCAAAAGAACGATTAAAAGCAGCGGATTTAGGATGCAAAACGGGCCGGGCGTTGGCCGGTGATGGAGACTTTCTGAAGTTCTGAGGGAAACGTCTTGTTCCGGTTTAGTATTCATGGCGGCGCCCCCCCTCTCCCCTCGCTCGCCTTTTATCTGCCGGCCCACCAGATATGAAGCGCTGTTAATTGGTCCTCGGGGAGGCCGCCGGCCCGGCGCTTCTCTATGGCTGCTTCCTTGATATGGGGCACACGTGCGCATTCCTCCGGAGATAAACAGAGCGTCGGCGCAACGTGGGGGGGGGGGCGCGGGGACGCAGGAGGGGGGGACGCTGCTTTCAGCAATAAACACAGAACTTTCATTTCTCATGGACTCGTTTCTGCCCAATTGGCTGCTCTATTGCCCCCCCCCCGGGCAAATCTATTGGCCATCCTGTAGGGAAATCCCACCGACTGCCAACCGTTCCTTCCAACTGCCCAAATTGGAGTCCTTTTTAGAAATAAATGCGCTGAGGCAACTGGGTCTTATTATCCCTGTGTCCCTGTTGGTGGAAACTGAACTGTATCTCTCTGTATTCCTTTTCTATCTTAGATATCTGTGGGGGGGCCTCCTTCCTTGCTTCCTATACTTCCCCTCGTTCTAACCCTTCAGGCTCTTTGGCCTCTATGGTAAATAAAAAGCCATGGTCTCCGTAGTGGACAAGCTCCAGCCTCTATACTTGACCACTGTTGGACTGGGGTGTCCTGGGCCCCCCACCCCCTGCTGACTGCTCCCCCCCTCCAAGTGCAGGGGGGCGCCAATGCTTCAGATCAGGTCTGGGTTGGCAGGGCCCACATGGTTTTTCCCCAGTGTCCCGGCGGCCCAGTCCGACCCTGTACTTGACCTTTGGGTTATGGGGCGGAGTCTAGTAAAGGGAGGGGCATCTGTAAATATCTCAATTAAATAATCCCTAATCCTCTCCCAAATAGGACAAAAATCAAACAAAAGCCCTGACGGAGGCGGAGGGTCGCGTCCTTAATTACGGGTTTTCGCGCCGCGGAACAAAATGTGTTTGGAGAAGATAAATGAATATTTTTGCGGCGGATAATCCTAAATACGACCCTGATTGCCGCTAATACATTAATAAGCTGACAGTTTAGGGGAAACGTATTAACGCAGCTCGGCGTTGGTTGGTTGGCGAGAGGCGAATGTGAAACATCTTTCCAATTATTGCAGATAATAAGCGAATGTTTAAACACAGATATCCCTAATTATGGGCCGACGGGCGCTGATCCGATCCTCGCTATTCCAGCAGCGCCGCCGCTTCCAGCAAACACGTTCGTTAGGTGCTCGTTACCCTCGTCTCCTGGGATGGAACCCAACGGATAAAGCCCGGGACTCAGTGAGTTCTGCAATAGCGCGGCTCTACGGGGGTACATTCTGGGGGGGTTATTACTTGTATCAGTTCAATAACAGCCCCATACACCTCCATTTCTTGTCATGGCCTCCAACCCCACCTCCCCAGTGTTGGACTGGGGTGTCCATGGCCCAGTGGGGCTGCCCCCCAGGGACCCTCATACTCTTCAGTGGCTCCCAAACCCACTTAGTGGCCCCTTGCCCCAGTCATGATGGCGGAACCCACCATCTACATATCCACCCCCCACCACGCCTACTTCATACTCCCACCCATTCTAGCGGGAAATGTAGAATTAGTAATGGTAGAAGCAGTAAATATGAGGGAAAATGCTTCAAGGTTTGGGCTCCATACAGGTAAGAGCTAGGAGGCGAGGGAATGGTGCCAGACCCTAGGTGCAAATGGGTGGAGTTACCTGGAGAAAGAGGGAAGGGGGGCATTCATTGGCCACCAAGGGCAGCATCCTGCCCATTCAGTAGTCAGGTACCTAAGGAGCATTGAAGGTGTAGATGTAGGTAGGAGGCTACTATAGGTGGAGGACTTGCCTTGGGAGGCTTAGAGCCAGTGCTTAGCCGGTAAGTAGCCAATATATTTGGGAATAAACTTAGCCCTAGTAGGGGCTCCATACAGGTAAGAGCTAGGAGGCGAGGGAATGGTGCCAGACCCTAGGTGCAAATGGGTGGAGTTACCTGGAGAAAGATGGAAGGGGGGCATTCATTGGCCACACAAGGACAGCATCCTGCCCATTCAGTAGTCAGGTACCAAAGGAGCATTGAAGCTGTAGATGTAGGTAGGAGGCTACTATAGGTGGAGGACTTGCCTTGGGAGGCTCAGAGCCAGTGCTTAGCCAGTAAGTAGCCAGTATATTGATACCGGTTTGGTTGCCTGGTGTTACTTGCCCCTCTGACCACCTTGTGGTTGGGTGGTGGCCCAGGAAGGGTTGTGGTGGTTACTCTTGGCAAACATTCCTTCAAGGAGATTCCTATACCTTGGGGGTCTCCAGATGCCAGACTGTAAGTAGTTGATAATTAATTATAACTTTTCAGCCCCAAACTGAATACTTTTAAGTTCTGGAGCTCCTTGGGGAGAAGGACAAGGTTTAGCCAGTAAGTAGCCAATATATTTGGGAATAAAATAAGCCCTAGTAGGGGCTCCATACAGGTAAGAGCTAGGAGGCGAGGGAATGGCGCCAGACCCTAGGTGCAAATGGGTGGAGTTACCTGGAGAAAGAGGGAAGGGGGGCATTCATTGGCCACCAAGGGCAGCATCCTGCCCATTCAGTAGTCAGGTACCTAAGGAGCATTGAAGGTGTAGATGTAGGTAGGAGGCTACTATAGGTGGAGGACTTGCCTTGGGAGGCTCAGAGCCAGTGCTTAGCCAGTAAGTAGCCAGTATATTGATACCGGTTTGGTTGCCTGGTGTTACTTGCCCCTCTGACCACCTTGTGGTTGGGTGGTGGCCCAGGAAGGGTTGTGGTGGTTACTCTTGGCAAACATTCCTTCAAGGAGATTCCTATACCTTGGGGGTCTCCAGATGCCAGACTGTAAGTAGTTGATAATTAATTATAACTTTTCAGCCCCAAACTGAATACTTTTAAGTTCTGGAGCTCCTTGGGGAGAAGGACAAGGTTTAGCCAGTAAGTAGCCAATATATTTGGGAATAAAATAAGCCCTAGTAGGGGCTCCATACAGGTAAGAGCTAGGAGGCGAGGGAATGGCGCCAGACCCTAGGTGCAAATGGGTGGAGTTACCTGGAGAAAGAGGGAAGGGGGGCATTCATTGGCCACCAAGGGCAGCATCCTGCCCATTCAGTAGTCAGGTACCTAAGGAGCATTGAAGGTGTAGATGTAGGTAGGAGGCTACTATAGGTGGAGGACTTGCCTTGGGAGGCTCAGAGCCAGTGCTTAGCCAGTAAGTAGCCAGTATATTGATACCGGTTTGGTTGCCTGGTGTTACTTGCCCCTCTGACCACCTGGAGGTTGGGTGGTGGCCCCGGAAGGGTTGTGGTGGTTACTCTTGGCAAAAATTCCTTCAAGGAGATTCCTATTCCTTGGGGGTCTCCAGATGCCAGACTGTAAGTAGTTGATAGTTAATTAGAACTTTTCAGCCCCAAACTGAAGTTCTGGAGCTCCTTGGGGAGAAGGGCAAGCCATTCGGGCCATTTGGGCTATTTGGGCCAAGCTGTTCTGGGTTAATACAGTCGTTGGTTTCTTGTGACAAAGGGAAGAAGCTCCGAGTATAAAGTCGTTGTTAGTATTCCAGGCAAGGAGTCCGGACAAGAAGTTGCCCAAGTCTCTCACGCGTCCCCCCGCAATGTCAATCAGCCCAGAAATGCCGACTCAGCGCTTTCTCCTTTACACTCGGGGCTCGTGGACATCAATCCCCATTATTTCTCCGGAAAATGTGATGTGACACTTTCCTCGCACACAATTTACTATATTTTTGTGAAAATTCAGCTGTCGATGTCATCATGACTACAGGCTTTTATAGGGCCATAAAATTTCAGCGTCGCCATAAATCGCGGCTGCTGGAAATGGCGACATTTATGGGACGGGGAGCAAGGACATATTTTACATTTATACGAGGCGTCGGTGCCGCGGCGCTTATTTGGATAAAATGGGGGATACGTTGCAAAACATTTGTCATCATTCCCGGCTAATGCCGCCCAATAAATACCCCATTTGTATAGCGACAGATAAAGCCATAGATTTATATTGGGATGTGACATCATAAGTAAAAGGGGGAATAAAACCCGGAATCAGTTGGAAATCAGCGGAATATTCCGCACATCTGAATGGAAACAAGAGACTCGATGGTCTCCTCACAGCTTCTCCCCCCAACATCTGGAACCCAATATGTCTACACTCTATACACTTCCCATTCACTCACAGCCCTGTAAGCCCCACCCCCCCGGCCTCTGCACCCAATGTCTCAGCCGTGAACCCCACTAACCCCTCAGGCCATTCATATAGATCTGCAACCCTGGCAAATCCTTCAACCCTTCAAGGGAAACCGATAAACCTCTTGAACTTATTTACTGAGCATCTAAGCCTTCTAACCCCCAAATGCCTCAACCTATTGCCTCATCTTCCCCACCCTGTAACCCCAAACCTCTGAACCCCATTTACCCACTTTCCCAACCCTGATATTCCATAGCCCTCAGCCCTGTAACCCCAAACCTCTCAACCCCATTTACCCCCTTTCCCAACCCTGATATTCCATAGCCCCCAGCCCTGTAACCCCAAACCTCTCAACCCCATTTACTCACTTTCCCAACCCTGATATTCCATAGCCCTCAGCCCTGTAACCCCAAACCTCTCAACCCCATTTACCCCCTTTCCCAACCCTGAAATTCCATAGCCCTCAGCCCTGTAACCCCAAACCTCTCAACCCCATTTACCCCCTTTCCCAACCCTGATATTCCATAGCCCCCAGCCCTGTAACCCCAAACCTCTCAACCCCATTTACTCACTTTCCCAACCCTGATATTCCATAGCCCTCAGCCCTGTAACCCCAAACCTCTCAACCCCATTTACCCCCTTTCCCAACCCTGGAATTCCATAGCCCTCAGTCCTGTAGCCCCAAACCTCTCAACCCCATTTACCCCCTTTCCCAACCCTGATATTCCATAGCCCCCAGCCCTGTAACCCCAAACCTTTCAACCCCATTTACCCCCTTTCCCAACCCTGGAATTCCATAGCCCCCAGCCCTGTAGCCCCAAACCTCTCAACCCCATTTACCCACTTTCCCAACCCTGATATTCCATAGCCCTCAGCCCTGTAACCCCAAACCTCTCAACCCCATTTACCCCCTTTCCCAACCCTGATATTCCATAGCCCTCAGCCCTGTAACCCCAAACCTCTCAACCCCATTTACTCACTTTCCCAACCCTAGAATTTCATAGCCCTCAGCCCTGTAACCCCAAACCTCTCAACCCCATTTACTCACTTTCCCAACCCTAGAATTCCATAGCCTTCAGCCCTGTAACCCCAAACCTCTCAACCCCATTTACCTACTTTCCCAACCCTGGAATTCCATAGCCCCCAGCCCTGTAGCCCCAAACCTCTCAACCCCATTTACCTACTTTCCCAACCCTGGAATTCCATAGCCTTCAGCCCTGTAACCCCAAACCTCTCAACCCCATTTACCCACTTTCCCAACCCTGATATTCCATAGCCCTCAGCCCTGTAACCCCAAACCTCTCAACCCCATTTACCCACTTTCCCAACCCTGGAATTTCATAGCCCTCAGCCCTGTAACCCCAAACCTCTCAACCCCATTTACCCACTTTCCCAACCCTGGAATTCCATAGCCCTCAGTCCTGTAACCCCAAACCTCTCAACCCCATTTACCCACTTTCCCAACCCTGGAATTCCATAGCCTTCAGCCCTGTAACCCCAAACCTCTCAACCCCATTTACCCACTTTCCCAACCCTGATATTCCATAGCCTTCAGCCCTGTAACCCCAAACCTCTCAACCCCATTTACTCACTTTCCCAACCCTGATATTCCATAGCCCCCAGTCCTGTAACCCCAAACCTCTCAACCCCATTTACTCACTTTCCCAACCCTGATATTCCATAGCCCTCAGCCCTGTAACCCCAAACCTCTCAACCCCATTTACCCACTTTCCCAACCCTGATATTCCATAGCCTTCAGCCCTGTAACCCCAAACCTCTCAACCCCATTTACTCACTTTCCCAACCCTGATATTCCATAGCCCCCAGTCCTGTAACCCCAAACCTCTCAACCCCATTTACTCACTTTCCCAACCCTGATATTCCATAGCCCTCAGCCCTGTAACCCCAAACCTAAAACCTATTCCCTCATCTTCCCAACCTTCTCCAAACCTCTCAACCCTGTAGCTCCTTGTTCCAATTCACAGATCTTCCCAGCACTATAATCCCAACCCCCCCAGACCCAATCAATCAGTGTTGCAGTACTGTAGCTCCAAAGAACTGGATCCCATTCATATTAACATCTAAAACTTCTCATCCCCTCACAAATATCTCCTTAAAGGTTCTCAGACCTATAGACATCTGGGGTTACAAATACCCATTCCCAGTGCATTCCTTCCCATCCTTAACTGCCCCCTCACAACCACCCATCTCATTACTCTCAGCACTTTAGTTCTGCCCTCAGAATGTATCGTCTGTAATGTTACGACTCTATTGCCCCAATGTCCCAGCCCCAATGTCTCAGTCGTCTCCTTATTGCCTCCTACAGTTTTCCCATAGGGCTTAGCTTCCTGATCCCTTCATTAAAATCCACCCTTGAAAGGAAGGATAACACTGAGAAACACAACCCTAAATGGTTAATTTCAAACAAATGCCCTAGGCCCAATGAAATGCCCTGGAAGTTCATCCACAGCCAATCAGTCAGCTCCGCTGGGTCAGAACCTTTGTATATGAGGAAACAAAGTCCAACCTTGACTGTTAAAGTGTTTTGTGCCAATTTGTTGTACCATTGGGCGGCCGGGGAAACATCAAACCCCAGTTAATCCCTGCGAGCGCCTTCATTAATATCATAATGCGCAGCGAGGGGGAGTCAAACGGGGCCTCATACGCGGGGCGCTAACGTGTCTGTTCATTTGGCATAACGAAGCTCTTGTGCAAACGACTTTATCTCGTTATTATGTTTGGAACGCGAGGGAGATCCGGAGCTGGCGGAACGGCTGTCAGAGCGCGGTGCCGGCCCAATAACGTGTAATTCCGCGTGGCCGCGACCCCTGTCAGGAGTTAATACCCCATGAAGAGTCGAGCACAAAACGCGCTTATTAATGAATTGCTGGAATAATGTGACATTGTTTTCCTCTTGTTCTGAAGATATAACTTAATAGTCTCGTTAGCAGAGCCGGGACCGTTTCACTCGCCAATTAGAGCTGTCCGTATTCTCCTCGCTGGCAGTCGCTTTAACTCATAAACGCCCTAACTGCCGCCCGTCATGGAAAGGGCTTTATCTCCAACACACGAAGGGGGGGCTCGGCTGCTGCTAAGTACCCCCAAGGCCTGGCCATAGAACTGGGGGCTCATTCCTAAACCCCTGGTATGTTGTCATTCGTCATGAGTGAATTTTTTCAGCAGTTTTCTAGGAACTGCCCAAAAACCCCCTTGCAAAAAGTCATGGTTTCGGCAAAAAAAGTTGGTCATGTCAAATAGGTTGTGAGAGCGTCAAAAAAGTCACACGAGAGCAAAATTCTTGAGGTTTATCAAATTTTTCAGCAGTTTTCCGAAGTTTCCGGCAAAGTGGAAAAGCCGCAGTCATGTCAAAAAAGTCACAGTCACATTGAAAAGGGTAACAGTTGCGTCAAAAAAAGTCGCGGTTTCGGCAAAAAAGTTGCGCATGTCAACAAAGTTATGTGAATTTTAAAAACTGCAATGGGACAGATTCGTGATGAGTAAATCTGTCCTGTTTGGCCAAAAAAATTTGCAAAAATTTTCACAAAATGCGACGTCAACTTTTTTGACACAACCGAGACTTATTTGATGCGACCGTGACTTTTTGTGACGTGACCGTGACTTTTTTTTTTACACAACCGTTGACTTATTCAACGCCACGGTTAGCCAATGGCACAATGTGGGATTTCGCAGAAAATCCGTGTCTGCCGCAAGGGGAATTGGCACCTTATGTGAAGGTTAGCTGGGCACAGGTGGGCAAGTAATTGATGATGAAGATGTTGATGATGCTGGTTCCTTCAGCTTTAACCTTTGGAGAACTCCCATGGTTCAGAGGATCCTATGGTTCCAACCAATCAGTGGCTGAATTCTAGAAACCTAAACCACGCCCACCTGGTACAGTAGATAATGGCTTTGCTCGGAGTTGACCTGTATATTGGGGACCCCACTAGATTTCGCCAGGCATGGATTCGCGGCGAATTTCGTGGAAAAATTCGCCGCACGTCTAGAAATTGTCGCGTACGACAAAATAATAGTCGCGGGTGACAAAAGAATAGCCGCGCGACAAAATAATAGCCGCGGGCAACAAAAGAATAGCCATGCGACAAAAGAATAGCGTGCGACAAAGTAATAGCCGCGGGCGACAAAAGAATAGCCGTGCGACAAAAGAATAGCCATGTGACAACATAATAGCAATGACAAAATAAAAGCCGCGTGACAAAATAATAGCCGCGGGCAACAAAAGAATAGCCGTGCGACAAAAGAATAGCCGTGTGACAAAATAATAGCCGCGCGACAAAATAATAGCCGCAGGCGACAAAATAATAGCCATGCGACAAAATAATCGCCGCGGGTGACAAAATAATAGCCGCGGGCGACAAAATAATAGCCATGGGCGACAAAATAATAGCCGCGGTTGACAAAATAATAGTCGCGGGCAGCAAAATAATAGCCGCGGGCAGCAAAATAATAGCCGCGGGCGACAAAAGAATAGCCGCGTGACAAAATAATAGCCGCGGGCGGCAATTTTTTTTACCGTGCGACATTTTCGCTGTTTCGCGGATCTTTTTAAAGCTTTGTGAATTTTTCGGCGAAGCAAAACGGAACAGATTCTCTCATCACTAGACCCCACATACTCTAGAGCCCCCCCCCGTCTAACGATAGAAAGCAGGTTAGTTTGCTATGACCTCCACCATAAGCCAGAGAAAGCGCTAAGGGAGGAGCTTATAATGTCCCTGTAATGGCCATTGGGGGTATCGAACCCTACGTACAGTGGGGACAGTCTGTTAAAGCCCCCAGAGTAGCGTTTGTGTGAATGAGCGGCGTTTGTGCTTACGAGGAAACTGAAATCAATGGCGTTCATTATGCGCCGCCCCCCCCCGCGTCTCGCCAAATATTTAATGAATGTTCCTCCGTAAGATTTAGCCGCTTTAGCAGTTTGCTTTGTACCTTCCGCGGAACAACAGACATCGATATCGGGAGATTTGTGACCTCTCGTTATTCCGCAAATCTGCAACATCGGAAATTTCCCTCTTCATAAAAATTCGAGATCATCTTTTTTTTTTTTTTGCGCCAAAGAAATATTAGAAAAAGGTTGAAAAGGACGAAGGAACGCGGATAATTCCGCCCGCGGCGCTGGAACAATTACATTTATGTAGACCAAGTGTTCCAATCAATGTTCCTTGTACAGCCGGCCCTTAATCAATGGAATCAGTCAATTTACCGCGGTCACATCCTTCTTCTTAATTAAGACAGTGATATCGGGGGGGGGGAGCTGGGGGGGGTAAATAAGTACAGAGGTTGGCAAATGTCACCGACTCCGCGGCCGCTTCTCCGCTCAGCGCCAACCTGAGAGGGAATCCGACACTTCCGCGTAATAACGACGGTTCAGGAGAGTTCGGCGGCGCGGCGAAGGGGTGGCCTTGGCCTTCATTAAGGGAAGAGATGTGACAGCGAGAGCGCTAATGAGCCCCCGGTGCCTCCGACGCACTTATCTCTCACACTCATCATCGGCGCCATGAAGGTTACGCCACCCAAAGTGCTTCTAATTAGAGCCATTTGGACAGTTAGCCTTTCTACCCGCGATCAATTCCAATATTGTGTCACATTGTTGTCATAACCAAAATGGCAACATGATGGAACATTCCGGCCCTCCTCCAGCCAAATAACGTAGGGTTAACGAATAGAAGGGCTCTCGATTGTAAGCTCTTGGGACCATGCAGGACTAAAATAAGAATAATCACTGTTCCAATGCGCCAAATACCGCACAGTAGGGTTAATGAATAGAAGGGCTCTCGATTGTAAGCTCTTGGGACCAAGCAGGATGATAATAAGAATAATCACTGTTCCAATGCGCCAAATACTGCCTAGTAGGGTTAATGAATAGAAGGGCTCTCGATTGTAAGCTCTTGGGACCGTGCAGGATGATAATAAGAATAATCACTGTTCCAATGCGCCAAATTCTGCCTAGTAGGGTTAACGAATAGAAGGGCTCTCGATTGTAAGCTCCTGGGACCGCGCAGGACTAAAATAAGAATAATCACTGTTCCAATGCGCCAAATACTTCCTAGTAGGGTTAATGAATAGAAGGGCTCTCGATTGTAAGCTCTTGGGACCGCGCAGGATGATAATAAGAATAATCACTGTTCCAATGCGCCAAATACTGCCTAGTAGGGTTAACGAATAGAAGGGCTCTCGATTGTAAGCTCTTGGGACCGTGCAGGATGATAATAAGAATAATCACTGTTCCAATGCGCCAAATACTGCCTAGTAGGGTTAATGAATAGAAGGGCTCTCGATTGTAAGCTCTTGGGACCGTGCAGGATGATAATAAGAATAATCACTGTTCCAATGCGCCAAATTCTGCCTAGTAGGGTTAACGAATAGAAGGGCTCTCGATTGTAAGCTCTTGGGACCGAGCAGGACTAAAATAAGAATAATCACTGTTCCAATGCGCCAAATACTTCCTAGTAGGGTTAATGAATAGAAGGGCTCTCGATTGTAAGCTCTTGGGACCGTGCAGGATGATAATAAGAATAATCACTGTTCCAATGCGCCAAATACCGCCTAGTAGGGTTAATGAATAGAAGGGCTCTCGATTGTAAGCTCTTGGGACCGCGCAGGATGATAATAAGAATAATCACTGTTCCAATGCGCCAAATACTTCCTAGTAGGGTTAATGAATAGAAGGGCTCTCGATTGTAAGCTCTTGGGACCATGCAGGACTAAAATAAGAATAATCACTGTTCCAATGCGCCAAATACCGCACAGTAGGGTTAATGAATAGAAGGGCTCTCGATTGTAAGCTCTTGGGACCGTGCAGGATGATAATAAGAATAATCACTGTTCCAATGCGCCAAATACTGCCTAGTAGGGTTAATGAATAGAAGGGCTCTCGATTGTAAGCTCTTGGGACCGTGCAGGATGATAATAAGAATAATCACTGTTCCAATGCGCCAAATACTGCCTAGTAGGGTTAATGAATAGAAGGGCTCTCGATTGTAAGCTCTTGGGACCGTGCAGGATGATAATAAGAATAATCACTGTTCCAATGCGCCAAATACTGCCTAGTAGGGTTAATGAATAGAAGGGCTCTCGATTGTAAGCTCTTGGGACCGTGCAGGATGATAATAAGAATAATCACTGTTCCAATGCGCCAAATTCTGCCTAGTAGGGTTAACGAATAGAAGGGCTCTCGATTGTAAGCTCTTGGGACCGAGCAGGACTAAAATAAGAATAATCACTGTTCCAATGCGCCAAATACTTCCTAGTAGGGTTAATGAATAGAAGGGCTCTCGATTGTAAGCTCTTGGGACCGTGCAGGATGATAATAAGAATAATCACTGTTCCAATGCGCCAAATACTGCCTAGTAGGGTTAACGAATAGAAGGGCTCTCGATTGTAAGCTCTTGGGACCATGCAGGACTAAAATAAGAATAATCACTGTTCCAATGCGCCAAATACCGCACAGTAGGGTTAATGAATAGAATGGCTCTCGATTGTAAGCTCTTGGGACCGTGCAGGATGATAATAAGAATAATCACTGTTCCAATGCGCCAAATACTGCCTAGTAGGGTTAATGAATAGAAGGGCTCTCGATTGTAAGCTCTTGGGACCGTGCAGGATGATAATAAGAATAATCACTGTTCCAATGCGCCAAATACTGCCTAGTAGGGTTAATGAATAGAAGGGCTCTCGATTGTAAGCTCTTGGGACCGTGCAGGATGATAATAAGAATAATCACTGTTCCAATGCGCCAAATACTGCCTAGTAGGGTTAATGAATAGAAGGGCTCTCGATTGTAAGCTCTTGGGACCATGCAGGACTAAAATAAGAATAATCACTGTTCCAATGCGCCAAATACCGCACAGTAGGGTTAACGAATAGAAGGGCTCTTGAGTGTAAGCTCCTGGGACCGTGCAGGATGAAAATAAGAATCATTTCTTAGTTTCACATTAACAGAAAGGGACATAAATGGAGGGTCAGACTGGGGCAATGGGGGAAAGAAAAGCCAGTGGGCCCCATCCCTCTGGGGTCCCACCAACCAGCCCTGACCCCCACTGATGCTTCCCCGCTTATCTCCCTCCTCCAAGAGTGGCTAAGGTAAGTATAGTGTACATAGGGGCGGGGGTTAGTGTGGCCCCTAGTCCAGCGCTGGATAAATGAACTGAAATATCAGTATAAATGATAGGGGTGGATGATAATTTGGGGAATTTGGGAAGAACTCCTCACATCTTACCTCTTATCTATCTGCCCCTTCTACTGATTCCCCCATGGGGGTAGAACCTACTGATCCCCTTTTCTGCTCATTAACCACCAAGAGGATCCAGAGCCCCCACTAAGGCATCTACTCTAGGGATGATCCAACACTTACCCAAGAGAAACCTTATTACAAGGAAAATGGGCCACTCAACCAATAATAACCAACTCCAAGGGCCACCAAACACAATCAATAACCCACTGTGACTTTAATACTGTAGGGACCACAATAAGCTGTACCCCCATACTGTACTGTCTAAGGGAAACACTATGGCACCCCCTACCCATATGTATAAATACAAATATACAGAGAAGGAATGTTCTGGGCACACAATAAGCTGTACCCCCATACTGTACTGTCTAAGGGAAACACTATGGCACCCCCTACCCATATGTATAAATACAAATATACAGAGAGGGAATGTTCTGGGCACACAATAAGCTGTACCCCCATACTGTACTGTCTAAGGGAAACACTATGGCACCCCCTACCCATATGTATAAATACAAATATACAGAGAAGGAATGTTCTGGGCACACAATAAGCTGTACCCCCATACTGTACTGTCTAAGGGAAACACTATGGCACCCCCTACCCATATGTATAAATACAAATATACAGAGAGGGAATGTTCTGGGCACACAATAAGCTGTACCCCCATACTGTACTGTCTAAGGGAAACACTATGGCACCCCCTACCCATATGTATAAATACAAATATACAGAGAAGGAATGTTCTGGGCACACAATAAGCTGTACCCCCATACTGTACTGTCTAAGGGAAACACTATGGCACCTCCTACCCATATGTATAAATACAAATATACAGAGAGGGAATGTTCTGGGCACACAATAAGCTGTACCCCCATACTGTACTGTCTAAGGGAAACACTATGGCACCCCCTACCCATATGTATAAATACAAATATACAGAGAGGGAATGTTCTGGGCACACAATAAGCTGTACCCCCATACTGTACTGTCTAAGGGAAACACTATGGCACCCCCTACCCATATGTATAAATACAAATATACAGAGAGGGAATGTTCTGGGCACACAATAAGCTGTACCCCCATACTGTACTGTCTAAGGGAAACACTATGGCACCCCCTACCCATATGTATAAATACAAATATACAGAGAGGGAATGTTCTGGGCACACAATAAGCTGTACCCCCATACTGTACTGTCTAAGGGAAACACTATGGCACCCCCTACCCATATGTATAAATACAAATATACAGAGAAGGAATGTTCTGGGCACACAATAAGCTGTACCCCCATACTGTACTGTCTAAGGGAAACACTATGGCACCTCCTACCCATATGTATAAATACAAATATACAGAGAGGGAATGTTCTGGGCACACAATAAGCTGTACCCCCATACTGTACTGTCTAAGGGAAACACTATGGCACCCCCTACCCATATGTATAAATACAAATATACAGAGAGGGAATGTTCTGGGCACACAATAAGCTGTACCCCCATACTGTACTGTCTAAGGGAAACACTATGGCACCTCCTACCCATATGTATAAATACAAATATACAGAGAGGGAATGTTCTGGGCACACAATAAGCTGTACCCCCATACTGTACTGTCTAAGGGAAACACTATGGCACCTCCTACCCATATGTATAAATACAAATATACAGAGAAGGAATGCTCTGGGCACACAATAAGCTGTACCCGCATACTGTACTGTCTAAGGGAAACACTATGGCACCCCCTACCCATATGTATAAATACAAATATACAGAGAGGGAATGTTCTGGGCACACAATAAGCTGTACCCCCATACTGTACTGTCTAAGGGAAACACTATGGCACCCCCTACCCATATGTATAAATACAAATATACAGAGAAGGAATGTTCTGGGCACACAATAAGCTGTACCCCCATACTGTACTGTCTAAGGGAAACACTATGGCACCTCCATTCCCCCAGTCAAACCCCATTTATTCTCATTAGGGAACCCTTTGGTCATTTAATGTGAGAATATTTTATTGCGCCCCCTGAGACCTTTCCCACCATGTGAAATGCGTCGAGACATTTGCACATTTGCGCGGTTGGGCTGCGCGAGGGGGAACCAGTTATTCTCCGCGGTTCCCAATTGCCGGCTCTAATGCGGCTCATAAGCAATTAGAGTGTTTGTCTTTCAATGGCCGTTTATTAGCGGAATGGGTTTGGATCAGAGGGGGTTACAGAAGGCGGCACAGAGAAGCGACACTTTCCCTTCACTTACAGAGCAATTACCTCCCTGTCGGCCCCGGGGCGGGGGGGGGGGGGGGGGGGGGGGGCATTTCTGACAGGCTGCCTAACAACTTCTAATTTAATTTCTAAGAAAAGAACATTTTAAGGAATATTTTCGCTCTTTCAAAGGAAAGTCGAGCGTTTTTGACAAATTCTACTTATTTCCGTGTTTTGAAACCCACTAATTGCCGAGGGGGGCTTTTGAAGAAACGGCGTCTAATTTCCGTGGGTGAGATCTCGCCTGGCAGCCGGGGCCTTATTATGTATCAGCTCAATCAGACGGGGGGCCCCGCGCCCCCCCGTGTGTCCCCGCGCCCCCCCCCGCGCACGTTTATTGGTTTCATCCGAAAGCGACAAATAGCTGGTGTAGTGAGCGGAGCAACGGCGCCCCCTATAGGGAAACCATTGGCTGCAAGGCAGATAGGCGGGGGCACCTTGCACCCGGGGGCAGGGACTGTGGGGTTGTTTATAAGACACTGCCCCTAGCGATGAGCAAATTTTTTCGGCAGGCGTGGAATCGCATCGAATTTCCGCATTGGCGAATTGTTTTGCGAAACTTCCATGAAAATTGGAATGGAAAAATTCGCCGCATGGAAATTTGTTTTTTGCCGCACATCAAATTGGCAGCAGCCGCGTAAAAAAATGGCGTGGTTGCGTCAAAAAAGCGCAGGCAACAAAAACTAGACGCCGGCAAGGAAAAAATAGACGCAGGTGACAAAAAAGATGCGAGCGACAAAAAAAAAAAAAAAAAAAATTGCGACAAACGCGTTTCACAAATTTTTCGCAAATTTTCCTGCAAATTTTATGGCGAAGCGAAACGGGACAGATTTGCTCATCACTAATTGCCCCATATTGGGGCAGAAAGGGAGCTACCGGGGTTCTTGGTTGAGTGAATTTTTTGCCAGGCATGGAATCGCAGCAAATTTCCGCATTGGCGAATTGTTTGGCGAAACTTCCATGAAAATTGGAATGGAGAAATTCGTTGCATGGAATTTTTGGGGGGGGCACGTCAAATTGGCAGCAGCCGTGTCAAAAAATGGCGTGGCCATGTCAAAAAAGCACAGGCAACAAAAAATAGACGCTGGCGAGGAAAAAATAGACGCGGGTGACAAAAAAGATGCGATCGACAAAAATAAATTTGCGACAAATGCGTTTCACAAATTTTTCGCACATTTTTCTGCCGTTTCGCAAATTTTCCTGCCGTTTCGCAAATTTTATGGCGAAGCAAAACGGGACAGATTTGCTCATCACTAATTGCCCCATATTGGGACAGAAAGGGAGCTACCGGGGTTCTTGGTTGAGTGAATTTTTTCGCCAGGTATGGAATCGCAGTGAATTTCCGCATTGGCGAATTGTTTCGCGAAACTTCCATGAAAATTGGAATGGAAAAATTTGTTGCATGGAAATTTTTTTTGTCGCACATCAAATTGGCAGCAGCCGCATCACAAAATGACGTGGATGCGTCAAAAAAGTGCGGCGACAAAAAATAGACGCCGGCGAGGAAAAACTAGACGCGGGTGACAAAAAAGATGTGAGCGACAAAAAAAAAAATTTCGACAAATGCGTTTCGCAAATTTTCCTGCCGTTTCGCAAATTTTATGAGGAAACGGGACAGATTCGCTCATCACTAATTGCCCCATATTGGGGCAGAAAGGGAGCTACAGGGGTTCTTGGTTGAGTGAATTTTAACGCCAGGCATGGATTCCTTGGAAATTTCCACATTTCCCCATTGGCCGTTGGACCTTATGGACTGTGACCCTGGCACCCCCAACTGAAAAATACTGGGGGGCTCGAGAGAAAACGTAGATTGGGGATCATTTTGTAGAACCCACTGTACAAGTTATTTATGTTCTGACATCGACATCAGTTCAGTTGGATTGATGCTTTATACATACAGTAGAGGCCCTACCTGACGGGAAACTGCCAGAAGGAAGTTCTACTGATAAGGGCCAAGGTCTCCTTGTTGTTGTGATGGTGCCCATCAGGCTTAACGTCGCTAAATACCCCCCCCCCCGCACATACAGAAGTTAAATTGACCCCTGACAGCTCCATAGCGATCCATAGGTGAGCCGGCTAAATAGGAAGGAGCCATCAATCAAGCCAAGTGCACTCATAGGTCACCCAAACTGTCAATTTCCATCAGCCCCGTAATTAAATACATCACCGATATGGATTTTGTGTACAGATGTCACATGTTGCACCTTCCGGGGGCTCATTACCCTTTCATGTCTTCGGCCGACGCTCCACGGGCACAATGACCCCGGTGATCTTCTCAAATCCACCGAGAAAGGCGATCAGTAGGTGGCAAGGGGCGGGCACTTTATTTACTGGGCAATTTCCAGCCAGGGCCACTTCTGGCCAAATGGGTGCCCTAAGCAGAAATTAACTTTTGTGCTCCCTCCCCCAAAGTGCCCCCAATAGAAAGTGCCCCCATACACAGTGCCCCAGTTGCCCCATAAACAGTGCTCCCAATTGCCCCATAGACAGTACCCCCATAGACAGTAGCCCCCACACACAGTGCCCCCAATAAAAAGTGCCCCCATACACAGTGCCCCAATTGCCCCCATAAACAGTGCCCGCAATTGCCCCATAGACAGTACCCCCCATAGACAGTAGCCCCCACACACAGTGCCCCCAATGGAAAGTGCCCCCATACACAGTGCCCCAATTGCCCCCATAAACAGTGCCCCCAATAGAAAGTGCCCCTATACACAGTGCCCCAATTGCCCCCATAAACAGTGCCCCAAGTGCCCCCAATAGAAAGTGCCCCCATACACAGTGCCCCAATTGCCCCCATAAACAGTGCCCCCAATAGAAAGTGCCCTATACACAGTGCCCCAATTGCCCCCATAAACAGTGCCCCCAATAGAAAGGGCCCCTATACACAGTGCCCCAATTGCCCCCATAAACAGTGCCCCAAGTGCCCCCAATAGAAAGTGCCCCCATACACAGTGCCCCAATTGCCCCCATAAACAGTGCCCCCAATTGCCTCATACACAGTACCCCCCATAAAAAGTAGCCCCCACACACAGTGCCCCCAATTTCCCCCATAGAAAGTACCCCCAACAGACCAAGTCATCGGTGGCGGCTCCTTCTCTCTTATGCCGCGGAAACAGGCACTTCCATAAGGTTGCGCCTTGTCACTGATGTGTGACGTCATACGCACGGGCGCAGCCTTATAAAAGGGCCCGTCGCTGCCGCATAAGAGAGAAGGAGCCGCCACCGATGACTTGGTCTGTTTGTGCGCAGACTGCGTACTCTGCGTAGGGAGCGGCGGAACTGTTTCCAGTTGATGAACAGAACCATTAATATTATTAATTTAGGGAGAAGGGCGGGTACCATTAGGGGACGCCCAATCCCCATCGGCGCTAGTGATGAGCACCTTTTGTGCCGTGGATTCGTGTATAATTTCCACGTTTCGCCATTGGCGGATTTTTTGTGTGAAACGGGCGTCAAAAAAATGCCATGTTGCAATTTTTTTTTTGCCACACATCATTTTTAGCGTTTTGTGAATTTTCTGCCATTTTGTGAATCTTTTCAAAGACTCGACTCATGAGCCAGAAGCGCAGGATTGAGGCCCAATAGGGAGCGAAACTGGCGCAGTTTTATCTGCCGGGTTCAGGGTCGGACTGGGCTGCCGGGAAAATACCCGGTGGGCTCCAGCGGCCCAGACCCGACCCTATTGCCGCTTCATCTGGCCTCCAATGTCCTCCCCGACGCATTTCACATACACGCGTTCAGGGCAGGATGTTGGACAGGGGTCCCTGCGGGGGGAAGGGGGGGTTATAGGGGTAGGGGACACCGGTAGGGGCAGTAGGGGTCCCTGGAGGGGATGCAAACAGTGGAAGCCCCTTGGGGTAGCCCCGGTGGGACCTGCACCCCCCAGTCCGACCCTGGCCGGGTTGATGGGAAAATCTCTGCGAGCAAATTACCAGCGTTGTCCCTTAATTATACGACTTAATTACCGGCAGTGGCGGCGGCGGCGGCGGCGCTCTAACAATATACAATAACAATAACACACTTTATTGTGTCGCCGCTTTCCCCAATATCCCTCCCCATTGGCGAATCTGCACGCATATAATTCATATAATTACCCTCCGACGCCATTGGAAATCATTGGGTTTCTCTACGTGCTCCGAATGGGAATGATCCGCCGCCCAGCGCCGCGCGCTCCGGCTCCGTCTGACAGGAGACGCCGAAAACTCCTTCTGACAAAATTATGAGAATTTAATCAGCGCGGGGGGGGGGCCGAGCGAGGACATTGCAATAAAGTCGCCGGGATATTAACCCCGCGTTGCTGACGCCGCATTTTCTCTGCATTCCCCCATCATAACTCACCGGCTATTTCCAGTGAAATATGGCTCCGCGGACGCGGACGACTCAAACGTTAAAGAACAAACCGCCAACTGCCGAATTAATAACCGTTTGTTTCATTATTAACCCTCATTTAGCTAAAAAGTGTCAAACGCCTCTTATTCTCCAGAAAATACGCCAATGTAGAATATATATATACAGGTATGGGACCCATTATCTGTAGTGATGAGCGAATCTGTCCCATTTCGCTTCACCATAAAATTCGCGAAACGGCAAGAAAATTTGCGGAATTGCGAAAAATTTGCAAAACACATTTGTCGCACATTTTTTTTGTTGCCCGCGTCTATTTTTTTGTCGCCCGCATCTATTTTTTTGTCGCCCGCATCTATTTTTTTGTCGCCTGCGTCTATTTTTTCGTCGCCTGCGTCTATTTTTTTGTCGCTCGCGTCTATTTTTTTGTCGCCTGCGTCTATTTTTTTGTCGCCTGCGTCTATTTTTTTGTCGCCCGCGCTTTTTTGACGGGACTGTGTCCTTTTTTCGACGCGACTGTGCCCAATTTGACACGCGACAAAAAATTTCACATGATGAATTTTTCCATGGCGAATTTTCACGGAAGTTTCGCAAAACAATTTGCCAATGGCGAAATGCGGAAATTCGCTGTAAATCCATGCCTGCTGGAAAAATTCGCTCATCACTAATTATCTGGAAACCCATTATCCAGAAAGTTCCAAATAACAGACAGGCCGTCTTCCATAGACTCCTTATTAAGCAAATAAATAGAATTTTTAGTGATTTGCGAATCTGTCCCATTTGGCTTTGGCAAAAAATTTGCGAAACGCGGCTTCTGCGTGACTTTTTATTTGCAACCACGACTTTATTTTACACGTTCGCGATTTATTTGACTTTTTTGATGCGACCGTGGCATTTTTAATGCAAATGCAACTTTTTCCAACTTTTCTCTGCGTTTCGCAGAAAAATTTACGAAATGCAGAATTTTGGCGCGAATAAATGCCTGGTGAAAAATTTCACTTATCACTTATGGAGATCCAAATTCCAGAAAGACCCCTTATCTGGAAAATCCCAGGTCCTGAATATTCTTGTATTAGAATTAGTGAATATGTCCCATTTCGCTTCACTGAAAAACTTGCGAAACGCGTTGATGTCAAAAGGTACCTTTGCACGGCAACTATTTATACGTGCCCAACTTTTATTTACACCTACAAAAATTCTGTGAAAAATTCACAAAAGGGAGAAAAATTTTCAAAACACGGCTTCTGCGTGACTAATGCAGAATTTCGAATTTCGCAGCGAATCCATGCCTGGTGAAAAATTTCACTTATCACTCATGGAGATCCAAATTACAGAAAGACCCTTTATCTGGAAAACCCAAGGTCCTGAATATTCTTGTATTAGAATTAGTGAATATGTCCCATTTTGCTTCACTGAAAAACTTGTGAAACGCGTTGCTGTCAATAGGTATCTTTGCACACCAACTATTTTTCATGTGCCCAACTTTTTTTACACCCAAAATTTTTAGCAAATAATTCTAATTTTTAGTGATGAACGAATGTGTCCTCTTTTGCTTCAGTGGAAAATTCACAAAACTGCTGAAAAATTCACGAAACAGCAGAAAATTCACAAAACACAGCTACTGCATTAAATTTTTTACGTGACCTTGATTTTTTGGCGTGACTGCAACTTTTTTGATGCAATCACAACATTTTTTACGTGATTGCGGCGCAACTTTTTCCTCACTCTGAATTTTTTCTGTATTGGATATTTGAGCCCGTTTAATGAAAAAAAAATTGGCAATGGTGAAATGCAGAATTTTAGCACAAATCCATGCCTGACGAAAAATTTCACTCATCAATAATGGAGATCCAAATAACACAAAGACCCCTTATGAGGGAAAACCCCAGGTCCCAAACATTCTTGGATTAGAATTAGTGAATATTTCCCATTTTGCTTCACTGAAAAACTTGCGAAACGCGTTGCAGTCAATAGGTATCTTTTCACAGCAACTTTTCTTACACAAGTGACTTTTTTTTTCTCCCGCAATATTTTTCCCGCTCCAAATACATAAATAAGTCAATGGACATTTTTCTGCCAATTGTTTCCCCCAGCAATTTAATGAAAAACAAATCAAAAATTTTTTTTTATTTTTTTTTTAATCTCAAATTGAAATATTCCAAAAATTTTATTTTGATACATTTTCTTTCTATTTTTGAAATAAGACAAAATATCATAGGAAACAATATGTCGTGTAAAGCTTCGTATTTCGTTATTTTTGGACAACTTACTGTATTTCCCAATTAATACATTTTCCTTTCTGATAAAAAGTTCTTTTCCGGGGAAATATTTTATCAAAGTTTCCTAAAGAAGAAAAAAATGTTGGTTTTTAGTGGAAAAAGTTCTTCTTGATTGTAATATGGAAATGAGCTTCCTCTCCTCATGAATATTCAGCCTGCATTTAATCACCATGGTTACCATGGATATTTAGCAGAACAGGTGCCCAGCCCTTCATGAAGGGCAATTAAGGTATCAATGAAAAGAGAGAAATCTCATTTGCAACCAGCTGAGAGCAGAACAGTAACATTCGTTCATTGGCTCATTGGGTCGGCACCGGCAGAGGACAAGTTGGATGTAACTGACCTACTGGGCCGACACAACATAAATATGGACCTAACAATCACTTTATATGATTCTGGTTCTTCTCTCTCTCTACAGAGACCTTCTTCACTCTCCTATCGTAACCATCACCCCACCCACGCATTTCGCATTTAGATTTACTCACCTTTCCATAAGTTTGATGGTGGTTCTGATTCTAAATGTAGAGACCCAATTTCTAAATCATTTCAGAAAGTCAAAACATGAATTCTTGGAAACACTTCTACATGGAAGCCCAGAGAGATACATGAAATGATGACCAGTTTGGATCTTGCAGCTTAAACTGGTCAACTCAACACTGAGGATTAACAGTAACAGTCTAGAGAACCGATAATTCAAGAAGGATTTCAATGGTCAGTCTTGAGAAGTGACAACATTGGCAGAACTTGGTGACTGACAACATTTGTGGATCTTGATGACTGACAACATTGGTGGATCTTGATGACTGACAACAATGGTGGATCTTGATGACTGACAACATTGGCGGATCTTGGTGACTGACAACATTGGCGGATATTGGTGACTGACAACATTGGTGGATCTTGATGACTGACAACATTGGCGGATCTTGGTGACTGACAACATTGGAGGATCTTGGTGACTGACAACATTGGTGAATCTTGATGACTGACAACATTGGTGAATCTTGATGACTGACCACATTGGTAGATCTTGGTGATTGACAACATTGGTGGATCTTGATGACTGACAACATTGGTGGATCTTGATGACTGACAACATTGGTGAATCTTGATGACTGACCACATTGGTAGATCTTGGTGATTGACAACATTGGCGGATCTTGGTGACTGACAACACTGGTGGATCTTGATGACTAACAACATTGGCCGATTTTGGTGTCTGACAACAATGGTGGATCTTCGTGATTGACAACAGTGGCAGATCTTGGTTGGTCTTGATGACTGACAACATTGGCAGATATTGGTGATTGACAACATTGGTGGATCTTGATGACTGACAACATTGGCGGATCTTGGTGACTGACAACATTGGTGTATCTTGGTGACTGACAACATTGGCAGATATTGGTGATTGACAACATTGGCGGATCTTGATGATTGACAACATTGGCGGATCTTGGTGACTGACAACATTGGTGGATCTTGGTGACTGGCAACATTGGTGGATCTTGGTGACTGACCACATTGGTGGATCTTGGTGACTGACAACATTGGTGGATCTTGATGACTGACAACATTGGCGGATCTTGGTGATTGACAACATTGGAGGATCTTGGTGACTGACAATGAGTGATTGAGCTATGAGCAAATCTTGATGACCAATGATGTTTAATTTCATGACAGATGCTATTGGTTGATTTTGGGACTAATGATATTGGTTGTTCTTGGGACTGATGATAAGGGTTCATCTTGAGATGTTAAAGACTAAAGAGGGCAGTTATTCTGGGGAATATATCTAAGAGTATTTACTGATGATATAGGTCAGTCTTGGCTTGGTTGTTTGTGTAATCATTAGGATACTCATAGGTGATACTCAGGATACTCATAGGTGATACTCTGATACTCATAGGTGATACTCTGATACTCATAGGTGAAACATTACCTAAGTGCCGCCTAGTTGTTACATATTAGGGGAAGAAGGCAACTCTGTTGTTATCGGAGGGGTAGGGGTAGCTGTTTGTGCTCTACCGTTCCGCCAGGAGAAGCAGCTTTTTGATATCGTATGGGCAGCTCTAGATCCATCGGGGAACAAGGGGAACAAGCCAAACCAATTTGTTGCACCTGTTGGCACATTCCCCGTCTCTTACAGATCAAGAATATGGAACCATTTATTTCTGTGTCACTCATTGCTGGAAATAATAACCCACCCCCCATGTTTAATGATGCCAGTCATTTGCTTGTTGCTCACAACCCATCCGTAGACTTTCTGGCTGTTATTACGATGTTGTGCACCTGTTTCCAAGGGACTCACAGTCCCTCACGTTAATCTGCTGAATGAATTGGCTGATATAAAGTTCTGGTTCTGAAAGCTTTGGATAACACATCCCTCCTGGTAGTTTCCTATTCTCCTTTATTCTCCTTTCAGGTTCCTCTGTCCAACCCTGCTGAGTGCAGCTGCTTTGGAATTGCACTTGGAACAGAATTCTCCATGGCAGCTTCCCAGATATTTCCCTCTGCTTGAGATCTGCGGCTGCAGTCAAAAATCTGTCTCCCGTGTTTGGGAACTCGGCATAAAGCAGGTTAAATTGATGGGAAATTTCTGCAGATTCTGATAAAGATTCACACCTTGAAAATGGACTCATCCAGGAGGCTACATGGAAATGGTCCCATCCAGGAGGCTACATGGAAATGGTCCCATCCAGGAGGCTACATGGAAATGGTCCCATCCAGGAGGCTACATGGAAATGGACTCATCCAGGAGGCTACATGGAAATGGTCCATCCAGGAGGCTACATGGAAATGGAACCATCCAGGAGGCTACATGGAAATGCTCCCATCCAGGAGGCTACATGGAAATTGTCCCATCCAGAAGGCTACATGGAAATGGACCCATCAAGGAGGCTACATGGAAATGGTCCCTTTCAGGAGGCTACATGGAAATGGTCCCATCCAGGAGGCTACATGGAAATGGACCCATCCAGGAGGCTACATGGAAATGGTCCCATCCAGGAGGCTACATGGAAATGGTCCCATCCAGGAGGCTACATGGAAATGGTCCCATCCAGGAGGCTACATGGAAATGGTCCCATCCAGGAGGCTACATGGGAATGGACCCATCCTGGAGGCTACATGGAAATGGACCCATCCAGGAGGCTACATGGAAATGGTCCCATCCAGGAGGCTACATGGAAATGGACCCATCCAGGAGGCTACATGGAAATGGACCCATCCAGGAGGCTACATGGAAATGGACCCATCCAGGAGGCTACATGGAAATGGTCCCATCCAGAAGACTACATGGAAATGGACCCATCCAGGAGGCTACATGGAAATGGACCCATCCAGGAGGCTACATGGAAATGGACCCATCCAGGAGGCTACATGGAAATGGTCCCATCCAGGAGGCTACATGGAAATGGTCGCATCCAGGAGGCTACATGGAAATGGTCCCATCCAGGAGGCTACATGGAAATGGTCGCATCCAGGAGGCTACATGGAAATGGTCCCATCCAGGAGGCTACATGGGAATGGACCCATCCTGGAGGCTACATGGAAATGGACCCATCCAGGAGGCTACATGGAAATGGACCCATCCAGGAGGCTACATGGAAATGGACCCATCCAGGAGGCTACATGGAAATGGTCCCATCCAGGAGGCTACATGGAAATGGACCCATCCAGGAGGCTACATGGAAATGTACCCATCCAGGAGGCTACATGGAAATGGACCCATCCAGGAGGCTACATGGAAATGGACCCATCCAGGAGGCTACATGGAAATGGACCCATCCAGGAGGCTACATGGAAATGGACCCATCCAGGAGGCTACATGGAAATGGACCCATCCACCAGGCTACATGGAAATGGTCCCATCCAGGAGGCTACATGGAAATGGACCCATCAAGGAGGCTACATGGAAATGGACCCATCCAGGAGGCTACATGGAAATGGTCCCATCCAGGAGGCTACATGGAAATGGACCCATCCAGGAGGCTACATGGAAATGGATACAATGGCTACTACAATAGATGGGTTCTATTCAGTGCCGTGATTGGATAATTGATCAATGCAGTCAGTGTGACACACGTCGGGGGACTCTAATTGCTTTAGGAGATTTCCCTCACACAGCGAGACCCCAGGGGCTTCAGCATCCGATATCCATGAGCTGTTTCCCATTAATTATCATTAAATTATATGTCATTGTGTGCACTGAGGCCTACTCACCCCTGCCTACTCACTGCTGCCTACTCACTGCTGCCTACTCACCCCTGCCTACTCACTGCTGCCTACTCACTGCTGCCTACTCACCCCTGCCTACTCACTGCTGCCTACTCACTGCTGCCTACTCACCCCTGCCTACTCACTGCTGCCTACTCACTGCTGCCTACTCACCCCTGCCTACTCACCCCTGCCTACTCACTGCTGCCTACTCACCCCTGCCTACTCACTGCTGCCTACTCACCCCTGCCTACTCACTGCTGCCTACTCACTGCTGCCTACTCACTGCTGCCTACTCACCCCTGCCTACTCACTGCTGCCTACTCACTGCTGCCTACTCACTGCTGCCTACTCACCCCTGCCTACTCACTGCTGCCTACTCACCGCTGCCTACTCACCCCTGCCTACTCACTGCTGCCTACTCACTGCTGCCTACTCACCCCTGCCTACTCACTGCTGCCTACTCACCCCTGCCTACTCACTGCTGCCTACTCACCCCTGCCTACTCCCTGCTGCCTACTCACTGCTGCCTACTCACCCCTGCCTACTCACTGCTGCCTACTCACCCCTGCCTACTCACTGCTGCCTACTCACCCCTGCCTGCTGCTGCCTACTTGCTGCTGCCTACTCACCCCTGCCTGCTGCTGCCTACTTGCTGCTGCCTACGCATCTCTGCCTACTTACCGCTGCCTACTCACCGCTGCCTACTCACTGCCTACTCACCGCGGCCTACTCACCGCTACCTACTCACCGCTGCCTACTCACCGCTGCCTACTCACCGCTGCCTACTCACTGCTGCCTACTCACCGCTACCTACTCACCGCTGCCTACTCACCGCTGCCTACTCACCGCTGCCTACTCACTGCTGCCTACTCACCGAGGCCTACTCACCGCGGCCTACTCACTGCTGCCTACTCACTGTTGCCTACAGTGTTCTCTGGTCTGTGATTGGCTGGGCAGATGCTTTTGTTCTCTAATTCAGACCTTTCTTTGTTGAAACGTGACATTTATTGCATCAGAATTGGTGCCTAATTATGTTATTTGTGTCATTTCTGAGCAGGAAACTCATATCCTTAATGCACTGCTGCTCCTCCGGGGAATCCTTAGTGCAGTTTGGGGGGGTCACACAATGTTTTAATCATCAAGAGCTAATTAAGGAGACAACAAGTTGCTGCTCTATTATTTGTATCTGACACAATTACACACTCACTGCCTGTTACTGAGATACACGGGCCGCTCTATCCACTCCTTTACTGGGGGGTAATGGGGGGCACACAGTGAGAGAGTGCAACGGGGGGGGGGGGGGTGAGACAGCAACATAGAGAGAGAGAGAGAAAGCAGGATTATTATGATGTATTATGTATCATGAACTCATGTATTATAAGGGATAATGTACCCCCTACTGTAAATGATAAGGATATTAGCAGTCACTGAGGGGTTCTGTGCCCCCCATATAAAGGCACAAGGCTGCAGGCTGAGTTATACAGGGAACTCTGAGTATCACTCATGTATTATAAGGGATAATGTACCCCCTACTGTCAATGATAAGGATATTAGCAGTCACTGAGGGGTTCTGTGCCCCCCATATAAAGGCACAAGGCTACAGGCTGAGTTATACAGGGAACTCTGAGTATCACTCATGTATTATAAGGGATAATGTACCCCCTACTGTCAATGATAAGGATATTAGCAGTCACTGAGGGGTTCTGTGCCCATATAAAGGCACAAGGCTGCAGGCTGAGTTATACAGGGAACTCTGAGTATCACTCATGTATTATAAGGGATAATGTACCCCCTACTGTAAATGATAAGCATATTAGCAGTCACTGAGGGGTTCTGTGCCCCCCATATAAAGGCACAAGGCTGCAGGCTGAGTTATACAGGGAACTCTGAGTATCACTCATGTATTATAAGGGATAATGTACCCCCTACTGTAAATGATAAGGATATTAGCAGTCACTGAGGGGTTCTGTGCCCCCCATATAAAGGCACAAGGCTGCAGGCTGAGTTATACAGGGAACTCTGAGTATCACTCATGTATTATAAGGGATAATGTACCCCCTACTGTAAATGATAAGGATATTAGCAGTCACTGAGGGGTTCTGTGCCCCCCATATAAAGGCACAAGGCTGCAGGCTTGACTGTAGAATTATGGGATATAACGCGCTGAACATGATTCCCCCGACCCATCGCTGTTCCACATTCATCTCCAGACAATTTCCTGCGAGGGGAGATTAAATAATCACACGGCGCGAGATTACGGGGGGGGGGGGCGCCATTTATAGCTATAGGTTAAACCAAGTATGAATCTTTAATGGAACCTTCACATTATGGGATTAATAATGATTCTATCGTACAAGGGGGGCGACAAGATGGATGATTTTCTTGGGAAGAGTAAATTTTTAGATTTTTTTCTCCAAGAAGCAGAAAGATCATGAAGTGGGATTGCGCGGCCGCCATTGCTGCCAACGCGGGGAGGGGCAACTCATGGGAATAAACTGAGGACAATTTATTTGTACCCAAATAAAAAGAGAAAGCTGGGGTTTCCTGGGGTTCCCACCCATGGTGGCCTCTTGCTCTTCTCATTCACCCATGAATATTGAGCTGTGGTGGCCTCTTGCTCTTCTCATTCACCCATGGGTATTGAGCTGTGGTGGCCTCTTGCTCTTCTCATTCATCCATGGGTATTTACCTTTACCTGTGGTGGCCTCTTGCCCTTCTCATTCACCTGTGGGTATTGACCTGTGGTCGAATCTTGCTCTTCTCATTCACCTGTGGATATTGACCTGTGGTGGCCTCTTGCTCTTCTCATTCATCCATGGGTATTTACCTTTACCTGTGGTGGCCTCTTGCTCTTCTCATTCATCCATGGGTATTTACCTTTACCTGTGGTGGCCTCTTGCCCTTCTCATTCACCTGTGGGTATTGACCTGTGGTCGAATCTTGCTCTTCTCATTCACCTGTGGATATTGACCTGTGGTGGCCTCTTGCTCTTCTCATTCATCCATGGGTATTTACCTTTACCTGTGGTGGCCTCTTGCTCTTCTCATCCACCCATGGGTATTTACCTTTACCTGTGGTGGCCTCTTGCCCTTCTCATTCACCTGTGGGTATTGACCTGTGGTCGAATCTTGCTCTTCTCATTCACCTGTGGATATTGACCTGTGGTGGCCTCTTGCTCTTCTCATTCATCCATGGGTATTTACCTTTACCTGTGGTGGCCTCTTGCTCTTCTCATTCACCCGTGGGTATTGACCCATGGGGGCCTCTTACCCTTCTCATTCACCTTAGGGTATTGACCTGTGGTGGAATCTTGCTCTTTTCATTCACTTGTGGGTATTGACCTGAGGTGGCCTCTTGCTCTTCTCATTCACCCATGGGTATTGCCCCGTGGTGACATCTTCCTCTTCTCATTCACTTGTGGGTATTGACTTGTGGCTGAATCTAGCTCTTCCCATTCAGACATGGTTATTGATTCGTGGTGGAATCTTGCTCTTCCCATTCACCTGTGGGTATTGACCTGTGGTCATTAATCAGATAAGGATGGTGCTAAGGGCACTTTCTGATTGGCTGATTCAGTTTTTGGAATCATTATCCTCAGGCTTTGGGTCAGGATTACCAAAAGGTTAGAGGATCTTCAGGCACCTCTCACCATTAGGGTGCCCCAATTATGGAAAGCTCCAAACATGGGTCTTTCCTCCTCTTTAGACCAGGGCCAAGGTTGGACTGAGCCAGTCCTTAGCATCTGAGATCTTTTTTGGAAATATAATTCCATCCCAAGATTTAGGCTGAAGGTTTCCCCATGGATAAATGGTAAGAGTGTAGAAGATGGTGGTATGGTCTCCAGGGTGAGACAAGGTCCTGCTTGAGCCTGTGGGCCTGAAGGCTTCATTAACCCTTGACAAGTGGATGATGGTATGGAGGTGGTCTTCACAAAGCCAGCCCGCCCTTCTCCAAAGCCTTTGAACTATGAAGAGCCAGTGGCCTTATGGACATTGAGTGCTGGGTCTGATTTCAGATTCCATATAAAAATCCCAGGGGTAACACTTGGGATGGAAGACAATGAATGTCTAAAATAGGAAATGGGTCACCCCCCCACTCTGCCCGACTGACCCGCTTAGGCGCTGGGCTCTGCCAGGTAAATAGAATGGGGGCCTGTGTGGCTCCCATGGTGTTTATTACCCCTTTTGTTCTCCTTCTTGCCCTTGCCATTTTGCTCTATTATCCCACTTTCCCCATTTTGCCCTGTTGTCTCTATCTTGCCCTTCAGTCACCATTTTGCCCCCCCTGGAGGTATCTTGTATCTCTTTCACCATCTTTCAGAGGCAGTTTATCTTCTCTGAGGCAAACGCATGAAACATAAATGGAAGAGCAGATTCCATTGAAAGTCATCAGGGATTTTTCAATCTTAATACCCCCCCAAACCCTTCTGCCCAGGCAGCGGGGGCAGAACGCTTGTCATTCATCTGACCAATGGCCACGCGAGACTAAGAGAGACGTCTGTGACATCTCACAGTAATTCTTGTTAAATAATGAAAACTCCTGAGACCGCAATTACCGAGTCTGACAGTCCTTTGTCTGTGCCGTCCCAGAGCGCTGACAGTCACTGTCGTACGAGAGCGCCAGTTATTTGTTCCCAATATTAGCATTATTGCAGGGAAATGTATTTATGGCCTCGGGCAGAACAGATCTGTTGCCCATGTTTCATAGGGCGCTGGCGGAATAATTAGAGGCGGTGTCGGCGGTACCAGAACCGGCGCTGTGTTCATTTCTGCCCCACTGTCTCTTTCATCCTGTAGTTTTGCTTTAAAGGGGCAACGGCTGGGGCAAGAGAGGCCACTGGGAAATCCTCAGGGAGGACTGTGTATCATCCAGTTGTTGTTAAACTACAAACCCCAACATTCCCAACAACTACACTGAGCAATATATGTTCCCTCTGTGTGGGGGGGGTCTCAGCCTGGGGTAGGGCAATTAGATTGCAAGCTCCACAGCAGCAGGGAATGCGGGGACTATATTTCTATGTATATTTCTGCCGGGGGGTTGGTGCCCAGGAAACTGGGGGTTGGCGCCCAGGAAACCGGGGGTTGGCGCCCAAGAAACCGGGGGGTTGGCGCCCAAGAAACCGGGGGGTTGGCGCCCAGGAAACCGGGGGGTTGGCGCCCAGGAAACCAAGGGGGTTGGTGCCCAGGAAGCCAGGGGGTTGATGCCCAGGAAACCAGGGGGTTGGTGCCCAGGAAGCCAGGGGGTTGGCACCCAGGAAACAAGGGGGTTGGCACCCAGGAAACCAGGGGGTTGGCGCCCAGGAAACCAGGGGGTTGGTCCATCTTGTCCTACTGTTTCCATCTTGTCCTACTGTCTCCATCTTGCCCTACTGTCTCCATCTTGCCCTACTGTCCCCATCTTTTCCTACTGTCCCCATCTTGCCCTACTGTCTCCTTCTCACTCAACGTCCCACCTTGCCCTACTGTCCCCATCTTGCCCTACTGTCCCCATCTTTCCCTACTGTCTCCTTCTTACCCAACGTCCCACCTTGCCCTACTGTCTCCTTCTCACTCAACGTCCCACCTTGCCCTACTGTCCCCATCTTGTCCTACTGTCTCCATCTTGCCCTACTGTCCCCATCTTGCCCTACTGTCCCCATCTTGTCCTACTGTCTCCATCTTGTCCTACTGTCCCCATCTTGTCCTACTGTCCCCATCTTGCCCTACTGTCCCCATCTTGCCCTACTGTCTCCATCTTGCCCTACTGTGTCCATCTTGTCCTACTGTCCCCATCTTGCCCTACTGTCCCCATCTTGCCCTACTGTCTCCATCTTGCCCTACTGTCTCCTTCTCACTCAACATCCCACCTTGCCCTACTGTCCCCATCTTGCCCTACTGTCCCCATCTTGCCCTACTGTCTCCTTCTTACCCAACGTCCCACCTTGCCCTACTGTCTCCTTCTCACTCAACGTCCCACCTTGCCCTACTGTCTCCATCTTGTCTTACTGTCTCCATCTTGCCCTACTGTCTCCATGTTGCCCTACAAGGGGCCCCACTATGTGCAGGAACCCGGCCCCTTTCTCCCCCCAAAAACCCCTCTTGGAATGGATCTATCGAGTAGAGAATAAAACGCTTCTCGTCCCGTTGCGCCACTTAGTAGACTTTGCCCATGAAGGAGCCGCCAGCTGCAGTCTCGTTGGGGCGAGAGCGTCGCACAATGAGAGAATCAGTTGGATGAAGGCGCCGGTAGAACAAAAGGAGCGTCATTTTGTCACCGTGAGACATAATAGAAGTTTTTGTGATTACGGTAATTAGATAATTGGGCGAGGGACGCGGCGAGGGGGACATGAAAGGGGAAAGAGATGATTTCATTCGCCGTCGCTATTATGTCTCTTAATGGAACATCAAAGGCAGATTTTATTACATTGACTTTAATGTCGATATAAAAGAAGATTTGATAGTTTTGCCTTTATCGATACCGGACCTGAAGCTCCTCCCACTCCGGTGCCGCCGTCGGCACGTGATTCCCGCCCAGCGGGAGAGAGAATTTCTGTTTGGGAGTGAGAGTCTGGGTTCTGGTGGCAGCCGGTACTGACGGGTCACCATAGTAACTCATTTATTGGTGCAGATGGAGCTGGTTGGGCGGGAGCGCTGTCATGGCAACAGGCAAAGGTTCAGCTCCACCAACGCTTTACCTAGTGATGTTATGTTGGCAACTTGGCTCTGGTGTTTCTATGGTACCAACCATTGGGAATTGCAGTGGGCGTGTCTCCTATATACTCTCCACCAATGGCTGCAGCCTTTTCAGGTCAATCTTGGCCAATCCTCTCTATGTTGGTCTTAGAGTTAGTTTCCCGGACCCCAAATACCTGCCCACCATGTATACATGGTTCCCATTCCCATCAGTCCCTGCCCCAGTGAGCTTACAATCTAAGGTCCCTATCCCATTCCCATCAGTCCCTGCCCCAGTGAGCTTACAATCTAAGGTCCCTATCCCATTCCCATCAGTCCCTGCCCCAGTGAGCTTACAATCTAAGGTCCCTATCCCATTCCCATCAGTCCCTGCCCCAGTGAGCTTACAATCTAAGGTCCCTATCCCATTCCCATCAGTCCCTGCCCCAGTGAGCTTACAATCTAATGTCCCTATCCCATTCCCATCAGTCCCTGCCCCAGTGAGCTTACAATCTAAGGTCCCTTTCCCATTCCCATCAGTCCCTGCCCCAGTGAGCTTACAATCTAAGGTCCCTATCCCATTCCCATTAGTCCCTGTCCCAGTGAGCTTACAATCTAAGGTCCCTATCCCATTCCCATCAGCCCCTGCCCCAGTGAGCTTACAATCTAAGGTCCCTATCCCATTCCCATCAGCTCCTGCCCCAGTAAGCTTACAATCTAAGGTCCCTATCCCATTCCCATCAGCCCCTGCCCCAGTGAGCTTACAATCTAAGGTCCCTATCCCATTCCCATCAGCCCCTGCCCCAGTGAGCTTACAATCTAAGGCCCCTATCCCATTCCCATCAGTCCCTGCCACAGTGAGCTTACAATCTAAGGTCCCTATCCCATTCCCATCAGCCCCTGCCCCAGTGAGCTTACAATCTAAGGCCCCTATCCCATTCCCATCAGTCCCTGCCACAGTGAGCTTACAATCTAAGGTCCCTATCCCATTCCCATCAGCCCCTGCCCCAGTGAGCTTACAATCTAAGGCCCCTATCCCATTCCCATCAGTCCCTGCCCCAGTGAGATTACAATCTAAGGTCCCTATCCCATTCCCATCAGTCCCTGCCCCAGTGAGCTTACAATCTAAGGTCCCTATCCCATTCCCATCAGCCCCTGCCCCAGTGAGCTTACACTCTAAGGTCCCTATCCCATTCCCATCAGCCCCTGCCCCAGTGAGCTTACACTCTAAGGTCCCTATCCCATTCCCATCAGCCCCTGCCCCAGTGAGCTTACAATCTAAGGTCCCTATCCCATTCCCATCAGCCCCTGCCCCAGTGAGCTTACAATCTAAGGTCCCTATCCCATTCCCATCAGTCCCTGCCCCAGTGAGCTTACAATCTAAGGTCCCTATCCCATTCCCATCAGTCCCTGCCCCAGTGAGCTTACAATCTAAGGTCCCTATCCCATTCCCATCAGCCCCTGCCCCAGTGAGCTTACAATCTAAGGTCCCTATCCCATTCCCATCAGTCCCTGCCCCAGTGAGCTTACAATCTAAGGTCCCTATCCCATTCCCATCAGTCCCTGCCCCAGTGAGCTTACAATCTAAGGTTCCTATCCCATCAGTCCCCCTAAGGGGTAGATTTCATACATATACATGGGGAATCTTCAGCCCCCCCTTCCCCCAATATACAGACTATAGGAAGGTTGTGGGCAGGTGAATCTGTGTAAGGTACGGGGGGGGGGGGAGTCGGCTCCTCGGCTGCGCTGCCTGGGGCGGGGGGGGTTTTGAAGAAATAAAATTTAGAGAGTTGGAAGCCGCTTCCCACAAACACAAAGAGTCGCGGTGCAGCCGAGAGGGAGAATCTCCGAGTAGAATTGGACGCAGGCGGTTTTCTGACTTTGTTTTGTCGGCGCTCGCCGGCCCATTACCGATTCTATTTGTGTACCTCACAAACTGCTTCCTACCCCCCCGGCATTCCAGCCCCCCCCGGCATTCCAGCCCCCCCATTCCCATAACAACAATTCAGCCTCAGAATCATAAGATTGATCGTTTTACGGAATTTCCAGCGGGGTCGAGAGGCAAAAGCGCCCAAACGTAATAAAAAGTTACCAAATTGGGGTGAAGTGACCCCCACTATTACCCAGCGGAAATACAATAGGAAGCCCCAGACCGAGGTAGTGGCAAACTGCAGGGAAGCAGAATACATCTACATTTATATTCTCATTATAGAGTAAATTCTGCCAAATGCAGAAAGTGGACTCGGTCCAGTCGTGTCCGTCATTCGGTTCAGCTTTTAATTGTAAATAAAGTCCAGGTGGTGTTGCTCCATCTGCCCCTGGTTACTCCTGCCCCGGTCACTGCCTCTGACCCTGGCCCCAAACCCCCCCTGGAAATGAGTTCATGGTGGAACCTACTGGATTCAATGTTGTAATTAATATTGTTCTCAGCCCTGTACTTCCCCTTTAATCCCAGGCCAGTCTCAGTAGAACGTTCCGTGTCAGACAATGAATGTGGGGATATTATTCTCAGCCCTGTACTTCCCCTTTAATCCCAGGCCAGTCTCAGTAGAACGTTCCGTGTCAGACAATGAATGTGGGGATATTATTCTCAGCCCTGTACTTCCCCTTTAATCCCAGGCCAGTCTCAGTAGAACGTTCCGTGTCAGACAAGGAATGTGGGGATATTATTCTCAGCCCTGTACTTCCCCTTTAATCCCAGGCCAGTCTCAGTAGAACGTTCCGTGTCAGACAATGAATGTGGGGATATTATTCTCAGCCCTGTACTTCCCCTTTAATCCCAGGCCAGTCTCAGTAGAACGTTCCGTGTCAGACAATGAATGTGGGGATATTATTCTCAGCCCTGTACTTCCCCTTTAATCCCAGGCCAGTCTCAGTAGAACGTTCCGTGTCAGACAAGGAATGTGGGGATATTATTCTCAGCCCTGTACTTCCCCTTTAATCCCAGGCCAGTCTCAGTAGAACGTTCCGTGTCAGACAATGAATGTGGGGATATTATTCTCAGCCCTGTACTTCCCCTTTAATCCCAGGCCAGTCTCAGTAGAACGTTCCGTGTCAGACAATGAATGTGGGGATATTATTCTCAGCCCTGTACTTCCCCTTTAATCCCAGGCCAGGCTCAGTAGAACGTTCCGTGTCAGACAATGAATGTGGGGGCCAATGGTAGCAGGGGGGCAGTAAATCTCATTTAGACGAGCGGATTGCACGTAATGATGTGACAGGTGGGCACCGCCACAAGACAGCAGATCCGCAGAACTTGAGTCTCATTAGAGCGCCAGCGTCCTGCCGTCCCTTTCTGATGGCTGCCGAGCATTAATGGCATCTGTTTGCTGCAGTGCAGGAAGGAGAGGGGACTGGGGGGGTAAATGAGTTAATATCCTTGACTTGTGCCCAAAAAGCAGCAGGCGCCCCCCCAACCCACTGGCACCCTCCTGCTGCCTCCGACAGGGTGCACCCTTCCCTAATTAGCTGTCAGGGGCCGGGGAGCCCTTGTGTTGGGTGAAGCAATTATTTTGAAGGGTATTAAGTCATCAGATTTGCTTTTATCTTGATTGCATTGTGGAAATCGTGTATAATTAATGGTGGGAGCTTATTAGGAAAATGATTAGGCAAATTACACAGGTGTCGGATGCATTTTTTATGATAAATTTGCTAGAACAATCCTGGAATTCCATCTGTTCACCTCCCCTCGGAATGTCACTCCGGAGGAAATTAATGGGGCGCAGTCATACAAACTTAATGGGCTCCTTGGCACCAGATTTATGGGAGAGAAAATGAACTTTGTAAATAGGTGCAAATCCCTGGGGCCCCGGGGAAATGTCAAATCATCTGTGAATGAGGGAGAACTGGGAACGTTTCTTCCTTACAGAGGAGCTGCACTTCCCCTCTACTTCCCAACGAATTGCCATTACTTCCCGACTGTTTCCCAAATAATCACCAACTACTTCCCAACGAATTGCCATATACTTCCCGACTGTTTCCCAAATAATCTCCAACTACTTCCCAACTATTGCCATATACTTCCCGACTGTTTCCCAAATAATCTCCAACTACTTCCCAACTATTGCCATTACTTCCTGACTGTTTCCCAAATAATCTCCAACTACTTCCCAACTATTGCCATATACTTCCCGACTGTTTCCCAAATAATCACCAACTACTTCCCAACGAATTGCCATATACTTCCCGACTGTTTCCCAAATAATCTCCAACTACTTCCCAACTATTGCCATATACTTCCCGACTGTTTCCCAAATAATCTCCAACTACTTCCCAACTATTGCCATTACTTCCTGACTGTTTCCCAAATAATCTCCAACTACTTCCCAACTATTGCCATTACTTCCCGACTGTTTCCCAAATAATCTCCAACTACTTCCCAACTATTGCCATTACTTCCTGACTGTTTCCCAAATAATCTCCAACTACTTCCCAACTATTGCCATATACTTCCCGACTGTTTCCCAAATAATCACCAACTACTTCCCAACGAATTGCCATATACTTCCCGACTGTTTCCCAAATAATCTCCAACTACTTCCCAACTATTGCCATATACTTCCCGACTGTTTCCCAAATAATCTCCAACTACTTCCCAACTATTGCCATTACTTCCTGACTGTTTCCCAAATAATCACCAACTACTTCCCAACGAATTGCCATATACTTCCCGACTGTTTCCCAAATAATCACCAACTACTTCCCAACTATTGCCATATACTTCCCGACTGTTTCCCAAATAATCACCAACTACTTCCCAACTATTGCCATATACTTCCCGACTGTTTCCCAAATAATCTCCAACTACTTCCCAACTATTGCCATATACTTCCCGACTGTTTCCCAAATAATCACCAACTACTTCCCAACGAATTGCCATTACTTCCCGACTGTTTCCCAAATAATCTCCAACTACTTCCCAACTATTGCCATATACTTCCCGACTGTTTCCCAAATAATCTCCAACTACTTCCCAACTATTGCCATATACTTCCCAACTGTTTCCCAAATAATCTCCAACTACTTCCCAACTATTGCCATATACTTCCCAACTGTTTCCCAAATAATCACCAACTACTTCCCAACTATTGCCATATACTTCCCAACTGTTTCCCAAATAATCTCCAACTACTTCCCAACTATTGCCATATACTTCCCGACTGTTTCCCAAATAATCTCCAACTACTTCCCAGCAATTGCCATATACTTCCCGACTGTTTCCCAAATAATCTCCAACTACTTCCCAACTATTGCCATATACTTCCCGACTGTTTCCCAAATAATCACCAACTACTTCCCAACTATTGCCATATACTTCCCGACTGTTTCCCAAATAATCTCCAACTACTTCCCAACGAATTGTCATTACTTCCCGACTGTTTCCCAAATAATCTCCAACTACTTCCCAACTATTGCCATATACTTCCCGACTGTTTCCCAAATAATCTCCAACTACTTCCCAACGAATTGCCATATACTTCCCTACTGTTTCCCAAATAATCTCCAACTACTTCCCAACGAATTGTCATTACTTCCCGACTGTTTCCCAAATAATCTCCAACTACTTCCCAACTATTGCCATATACTTCCCGACTGTTTCCCAAATAATCTCCAACTACTTCCCAACTATTGCCATATACTTCCCGACTGTTTCCCAAATAATCTCCAACTACTTCCCAACTATTGCCATATACTTCCCGACTGTTTCCCAAATAATCACTAACTACTTCCCAACTATTGCCATATACTTCCCGACTGTTTTCCAAATAATTTCCAACTACTTCCCAACTATTTTCCAGCTACTTCCCAATGAATTGCCATATACTTCCCGACTGTTTCCCAAATGATTACCAACTACTTCCCAACTATTTTCCAGCTACTTCCCAATGAATTGCCATATACTTCCCGACAGTTTCCCAAATGATTACCAACTACTTCCCAACTATTTTTCAGCTATTTCCCAGCAAATTGTCATATACTTCCCGACTGTTTCCCAAATAATCACCAACTATTTCCCAACCATTTTCCAGCTACTTCCCAATGAATTGCCATATACTTCCCGACTGTTTCCCAAATAATTTCCAACTACTTCTCAACTATTTTTCAACTATTTTTCAGCTATTTCCCAGCAAATTGCCATTTACTTCCCGACTGTTTCCCAAATAATTTCCAACTACTTCCCAACTATTTTCCAGCTACTTCCCAATGAATTGCCATATACTTCCCGACAGTTTCCCAAATGATTACCAACTACTTCCCAACTATTTTCCAGCTACTTCCCAATGAATTGCCATATACTTCCCGACTGTTTCCCAAATGATTACCAACTACTTCCCAACTATTTTTCAGCTACTTCCCAATGAATTGCCATATACTTCCTGACTGTTTCCCAAATAATCACCAACTACTTCCCAACTATTTTTCAGCTATTTCCCAGCAAATTGCCATATACTTCCCGACTGTTTCCCAAATAATTTCCAACTACTTCTCAACTATTTTTCAGCTATTTCCCAGCAAATTGCCATATACTTCCTGACTGTTTCCCAAATAATTTCCAACTACTTCTCAACTATTTTTCAGCTACTTCCCAGCGAATTGCCATATACTTCCCGACTGTTTCCCAAATAATTTCCAATTACTTCCCAACTATTTTTCAGCTACTTCCCAGCGAATTGCCATATACTTCCCGACTGTTTCCCAAATAATTTCCAACTACTTTTCAACTATTTTTCAGCTACTTCCCAACGAATTGCCATATACTTCCCGACTGTTTCCCAAATAATTTCCAACTACTTCTCAACTATTTTTCAGCTACTTCCCAACGAATTGCCACATACTTCCCCGCTGTTTCCCAAATAATTTCCAACTACTTCCCAACTATTTTTCAGCTACTTCCCAACGAATTGCCATATACTTCCCGACTGTTTCCCAAATAATTTCTAACTACTTCCCAACTATTTTCCAGATACTTCCCAACGAATTGCCACATACTTCCCGACTGTTTCCCAAATAATTTCCAACTACTTCCCAACTATTTTTCAGCTACTTCCCAACGAATTGCCATATACTTCCCAACTGTTTCCCAAATAATTTCTAACTACTTCCCAACTATTTTCCAGATACTTCCCAACGAATTGCCACATACTTCCCGACTGTTTCCCAAATAATTTCCAACTACTTCCCAACTATTTTTCAGCTACTTCCCAACGAATTGCCATATACTTCCCTACTGTTTCCCAAATACTTTCCAACTACTTCCCAACTATTTTCCAGTTACTCCCCAACGAATTGCCATATACATCCCAACTGTTTCCCAAATAATTTCCAATCACTTCCCAACTATTTTCCAACTACTTCCCAACTATTTTCCAGCTATTTTCCAATGAATTGCCATATACTTCCCGACTGTTTTCCAAACAATTTCCAACTACTTCCCAACTATTTTCCAACTACTTCCCAATGAATTGCCATATACTTCCCGACTGTTTTCCAAACAATTTCCAACTACTTCCCAACTATTTTCCAGCTACTTCTCAACAAATTGCCATATACTTCCCGACTGTTTCCCAAGTTATTACCAAGTACTTCTCAACTATTTTCCAGCTACTTCCCAACAAATTGCCATATACTTTCTGACTGTTTCCCAAATAATTACCAACTACTTCCCAACTATTTTCCATCTATTTCCCAACTACGTCCTTATTCTCAGCTACATCGCAACTTCTTCACAACTAATTCCCAGCTACTTCTCAACTAGTTCTTAGCTATTTCCCAACTACTTCCATATTCCCAGCTACTTATCAATTATTGCCATATACTTTCTGACTAGTTCCTAAGTATCCAACTAATTTCCTAATGCCCAGCTAATTAGCAGCTAATTCCTAACTTCTTCCCAATTCCTAACTACTACACCATTATTTCCCAGTTATTTCCTTACTACTTCCTCGCTACTTCCAAACTGATCCACAGCTTCTTCCCAACTAATTCCCAACTATTTTCCAACCAGTTCTCAGTCATTTCCAGACTATTCTCTTGCTACTATTTAACTAATTTCCAGCTATTTCACAACTACTTCCTAATTCCTAGCTAATTAGCAGCTTCTTCCCAACAAATTCCCAGCAACTATCCAAACCCGCTCAATAAAAGGGTAAACAAACCCAAACTTATGTGATGGGATGACGCCTGGCTTCCCTATATGAGTAAGCATCTGCCCAGGGTGGCCAGTAATTGCCCCATGCCACATTTAGGGCAAGTGATTATGAGCACAATGAATTATGGGAACACTGCTAATTACCCCACCCCGAGACAGAGCCATTTTGTTCCAGGGGGCAGAACTCTGAGACTTCGCTATGGCGGAACCCCCTGGGGTAAAACAAATGGGAATGTGGGGGCGAGTAGATTTCCCGGATATTGGGCTCGGCATCAGGGAAACATAATTCTCAAGAATGAAAAATTCATATGAATGAGGGAATGAGGTCCATTAAGTGTGAGATATGGAGGCGCTGTAGCGAGGGGATCAGCCGCCGCCGCACAATGGAATTATTCCGGGAGATTCGCTGCCTCAGCGACCAAACTCCCCGCTATTTATTAGGAGAAATGAGGAATATTAAATGTTACTTGCGAGAAGCACAAAACAACCGGCGTCATTAAATAAAACATCAGTTTGGGCTCAGAATTGAAAGATTCCTCTTCCTTTATTGCAATCTTTTATTTATACCATTTCCCCTCCTTTGTCTCCTGCTGCTGAATCAGGAACCGGTTCTGATGCTCCTGTCACATCCCGGGTTTGGGCTCCACAAACTTTCCTCTTGGACTGATGGAGCTTCAATGTCATTGGGACCCCGAACAATAGCATTTGGGGGTCACCTGTCCTCAAAGGATTTTGTTTCCAACACAAACAATGAGACATCTTCCAATCCTCTTCCTGCTCTCACTCTGGCCCAGAACCCAATCTGATCAACGTAACTCCAGCCCCAACATATACCTAGAACCCAGTTTATTCAACGTAACTCCAACCCAAACATCGAGCCAGCACCCAAACTGGTAAATGTAACTCCAGCCGCAACATCTACCCAGAACCCAATCTAATCAACTTAACTCAAGCCCCAACATCTACCCAGAACCCAATCTAATCAATATAACTCCAGCCGCAACATCTACCCAGAACCCAATCTAATCAACTTAACTCCAGCCCCAACATCTACCCAGAACCCAATCTGATCAACTTAACTCCAGCCCCAACATCTACCCAGAACCCAATCTGATCAACATAACTCCAGCCCCAACATCTACCCAGAACCCAATCTGATCAACATAACTCCAGCCCCAACATCTACCCAGAACCCAATCTGATCAACTTAACTCCAGCCCCAACATCTACCCAGAACCCAATCTGATCAACTTAACTCCAGCCCCAACATCTACCCAGAACCCAATCTGATCAACATAACTCCAGCCCCAACATCTACCCAGAACCCAATCTGATCAACATAACTCCAGCCCCAACATCTACTCAGAACCCAATCTGATCAACTTAACTCCAGCCCCAACATCTACCCAGAACCCAATCTGATCAACATAACTCCAGCCCCAACATCTACCCAGAACCCAATCTGATCAACATAACTCCAGCCCCAACATCTACTCAGAACCCAATCTGATCAACTTAACTCCAGCCCCAACATCTACCCAGAACCCAATCTGATCAACATAACTCCAGCCCCAACATCTACCCAGAACCCAATCTGATCAACATAACTCCAGCCCCAACATCTACCCAGAACCCAATCTGATCAACATAACTCCAGCCCCAACATCTACCCAGAACCCAATCTGATCAACTTAACTCCAGCCCCAACATCTACCCAGAACCCAATCTGATCAACTTAACTCCAGCCCCAACATCTACCCAGAACCCAATCTGATCAACATAACTCCAGCCCCAACATCTACCCAGAACCCAATCTGATCAACATAACTCCAGCCCCAACATCTACTCAGAACCCAATCTGATCAACATAACTCCAGCCCCAACATCTACCCAGAACCCAATCTAATCAACTTAACTCCAGCCCCAACATCTACCCAGAACCCAATCTGATCAACATAACTCCAGCCCCAACATCTACCCAGAACCCAATCTGATCAACTTAACTCCAGCCCCAACATCTACCCATAACCCAATCTAATCAACATAACTCCAGCCCCAACATCTACCCAGAACCCAATCTGATCAACTTAACTCCAGCCCCAACATCTACCCATAACCCAATCTAATCAACATAACTCCAGCCCCAACATCTACCCAGAACCCAATCTGATCAGCTTAACTCCAGCCCCAACATCTACCCAGAACCCAATCTGATCAACATAACTCCAGCCCCAACATCTACCCAGAACCCAATCTGATCAACATAACTCCAGCCCCAACATCTACCCAGAACCCAATCTGATAAACATTATCCCACTGCTACTATAGGCACCATCTCTCCCTACTATACCTGCTATCCCACAGCCCCAGTCCCTTCCCAGAGGCTATTATCCCCCCACTGCTACTATAGGCACCATCTCTCCCTACTATACCTGCTATCCCACAGCCCCAGTCCCTTCCCAGAGGCTATTATCCCCCCACTGCTACTATAGGCACCATCTCTCCCTACTATACCTGCTATCCCACAGCCCCAGTCCCTTCCCAGAGGCTATTATCCCCCCCCACTGCTACTATAGGCACCATCTCTCCCTACTATACCTGCTATCCCACAGCCCCAGTCCCTTCCCAGAGGCTATTATCCCCCCACTGCTACTATAGGCACCATCTCTCCCTACTATACCTGCTATCCCACAGCCCCAGTCCCTTCCCAGAGGCTATTATCCCCCCACTGCTACTATAGGCACCATCTCTCCCTACTATACCTGCTATCCCACAGCCCCAGTCCCTTCCCAGAGGCTATTATCCCCCCCCCACTGCTACTATAGGCACCATCTCTCCCTACTATACCTGCTATCCCACAGCCCCAGTCCCTTCCCAGAGGCTATTATCCCACTGCTACTATAGGCACCATCTCTCCCTACTATACCTGCTATCCCACAGCCCCAGTCCCTTCCCAGAGGCTATTATCCCCCCACTGCTACTATAGGCACCATCTCTCCCTACTATACCTGCTATCCCACAGCCCCAGTCCCTTCCCAGAGGCTATTATCCCCCCCACTGCTACTATAGGCACCATCTCTCCCTACTATACCTGCTATCCCACAGCCCCAGTCCCTTCCCAGAGGCTATTATCCCCCCCCACTGCTACTATAGGCACCATCTCTCCCTACTATACCTGCTATCCCACAGCCCCAGTCCCTTCCCAGAGGCTATTATCCCACTGCTACTATAGGCACCATCTCTCCCTACTATACCTGCTATCCCACAGCCCCAGTCCCTTCCCAGAGGCTATTATCCCCCCCACTGCTACTATAGGCACCATCTCTCCCTACTATACCTGCTATCCCACAGCCCCAGTCCCTTCCCAGAGGCTATTATCCCCCCACTGCTACTATAGGCACCATCTCTCCCTACTATACCTGCTATCCCACAGCCCCAGTCCCTTCCCAGAAGCTATTCCCCCACTGCTACTATAGGCACCATCTCTCCCTACTATACCTGCTATCCCACAGCCCCCCCAGTCCCTCCCCCATTTGGCGCCCCCATCGCACACCAGAACAATTAGGTGCTCAGTGTAAGGGTGGGTGGGGGGGCCGGGGGTCTCACCCCCCCTAGGAATTGAATCTGAATGGATAAATCAGACAATAAAGGAGCCATTGTGCGTTACTTGGCGCAGTCGAGCTGATGGGCCCCAATCAACGTGTTTTTGTTTACACTTTGTGGGAAACAAGCAGAAATCAATACTCAGTGCTAATCAGCCTTTTAGGGAGAAACAATGGAAGTGATAGTGGGTTTGAGGGGAGCGAAGGCGCGAGTGTCGGGCAGCGAGTAAATGGGCCGAGAGAGAGGAAATCTGACGATCAGGCGTCGAGACGGGGAAACTGCCAGTAACCGAATCCGGGGGAATTTGTCAGCAATTCAGGGAGGGAAGAGAGAATCCCGATCCGACATTAAATGCCATTAATTGCTCACTGTCATCTGGCTGAGTGCTGGGCCCTGATAGCAGCCTGCAACCCGAGCTCTGGGCCCAACACCCGGCCTATGGAGTCAGCAAGTCTGTCCCTTCTGCACCCAGTGAGCCCCCAGCCTGGGACACATCTGATTGGCTCTCACCTCTCCTGCTAATGTGCCCAGTGCTGCCAAGCCCATAGGAACCAACTGGGCACACAATAAGCTGTACCCCCATACTGTACTGTCTAAGGGAAACACTATGGCACCTCCTACCCATATGTATAAATACAAATATACAGAGAAGGAATGTTCTGGGCACACAATAAGCTGTACCCCCATACTGTACTGTCTAAGGGAAACACTATGGCACCCCCTACCCATATGTATAAATACAAATATACAGAGAAGGAATGTTCTGGGCACACAATAAGCTGTACCCCCATACTGTACTGTCTAAGGGAAACACTATGGCACCCCCTACCCATATGTATAAATACAAATATACAGAGAGGGAATGTTCTGGGCACACAATAAGCTGTACCCCCATACTGTACTGTCTAAGGGAAACACTATGGCACCTCCTACCCATATGTATAAATACAAATATACAGAGAGGGAATGTTCTGGGCACACAATAAGCTGTACCCCCATACTGTACTGTCTAAGGGAAACACTATGGCACCTCCTACCCATATGTATAAATACAAATATACAGAGAGGGAATGTTCTGGGCACACAATAAGCTGTACCCCCATACTGTACTGTCTAAGGGAAACACTATGGCACCCCCTACCCATATGTATAAATACAAATATACAGAGAGGGAACGTTCTGGGCACACAATAAGCTGTACCCCCATACTGTACTGTCTAAGGGAAACACTATGGCACCCCCTACCCATATGTATAAATACAAATATACAGAGAGGGAATGTTCTGGGCACACAATAAGCTGTACCCCCATACTGTACTGTCTAAGGGAAACACTATGGCACCCCCTACCCATATGTATAAATACAAATATACAGAGAGGGAATGTTCTGGGCACACAATAAGCTGTACCCCCATACTGTACTGTCTAAGGGAAACACTATGGCACCCCCTACCCATATGTATAAATACAAATATACAGAGAGGGAATGTTCTGGGCACACAATAAGCTGTACCCCCATACTGTACTGTCTAAGGGAAACACTATGGCACCCCCTACCCATATGTATAAATACAAATATACAGAGAAGGAATGTTCTGGGCACACAATAAGCTGTACCCCCATACTGTACTGTCTAAGGGAAACACTATGGCACCCCCAACCCATATTTCGGGTTTTAAACATTTTGCTCCTTCCCTCCTAATCTGGAACAGGAAACAGGTTCAATGGACACAGGAAATGACCTCATCAAGGAAAGCGGAAATAACGAGAAATTGATAGAATGTCACAATGCGGTTTCCTTCCCACAATTCCATGCGAGTTTCCAGGGTATAAATACAACTTTGTTGCTTTTCAGCTGATATGAAGCTTCTTGCAGGGGGTTGGGCCGGGGGTGGATCGGTCTGGGCCGGGGGATATTAATGAGGGTACAATGGGGTAACAGCGCTGAATCAGCACTTCGGTACCAGGAAAGGTAGATTTCCCCCCGCGCTGATTAATGGCCAATCGGCCAATCACATTCTCATTTGTTCTCTCTAAAGGAAACCTCTGGAGTTAATTTCCAGCAAGAAATGAGATTTTTTTCATATAAAGAAATAAAATATCTATTTATTATTCAGGGAATGGGGGAGGCGCCTGCGTTTAGCGATGGCGGAAATTAATGAGCGTCGAGACGGATTAAGTGAAAATCTAGATTCCTCCAACCCCTGAGATAGAGATGGTGGGAAAGATGAATATCCCATAATAACTATGGGATTATCCCTCCCCCCACAATAACCATGGGACTATCCCCCCCCATAATAACCATGGGACTATCCCCCCATAATAACCATGGGACTATCCCCCCCCACAATAACCATGGGACTATCCCCCCATAATAACCATGGGACTATCCCCCCCCACAATAACCATGGGACTAACCCCCCCCCCACAATAACCATGGGACTATCCCCCCCCACAATAACCATGGGACTATCCCCCCATAATAACCATGGGACTATCCCCCCCCCACAATAACCATGGGACTAACCCCCCCCACAATAACCATGGGACTATCCCCCCATAATAACCATGGGACTATCCCCCCCCCACAATAACCATGGGACTATCCCCCCCCACAATAACCATGGGACTATCCCCCCCCCACAATAACCATGGGACTATCCCCCCCCCACAATAACCATGGGACTATCCCCCCCCCACAATAACCATGGGACTATCCCCCCATAATAACCATGGGACTATCCCCCCCCCACAATAACCATGGGACTAACCCCCCCCCCACAATAACCATGGGACTAACCCCCCCCCACAATAACCATGGGACTATCCCCCCCCACAATAACCATGGGACTATCCCCCCCCCACAATAACCATGGGACTATCCCCCCCCCCAATAACCATGGGACTATCCCCCCCAATAACCATGGGACTATCCCCCCCAATAACCATGGGACTATCCCCCCCAATAACCATGGGACTATCCCCCCCCAATAACCATGGGACTATCTCCCCCCCCAATAACCATGGGACTATCCCCCCCCCCCACAATAACCATGGGACTATCCCCCCCCCCCACAATAACCATGGGACTATCCCCCCCCAATAACCATGGGACTATCCCCCCCACAATAACATGGGACTATCCCCCCCATAATAACCATGGGACTATCCCCCCCCAATAACCATGGGACTATCCCCCCCCAATAACCATGGGACTATCCCCCCCCCACAATAACCATGGGACTATCCCCCCCACAATAACATGGGACTATCCCCCCCCATAATAACCATGGGACTATCCCCCCACTATGACCATGGGACTATCTATCCCCCCTATTCCAAGGGTGGGGGGCAATAAGAAAGGGTCTATGGGAATTGTCCTAGGCTAGAGCCCAATCGTACCCCGGCCCAACCCTAGACTTGTGATTGGTGAATATGGAGGGAGTAGGTGGAGCAGGAACAACTGAGCTTGAGCAGGAAGTTACATCACATTAGACGCTTGTGACATCACACTTCCAGCCTGGGGCAGTGGGGAATGTTTTTGTACCCCTTGGGCATCAGTCCCCCCCCCAGGCCATTTGTATTATGGGATATCCATTGCCATGTGACTATGTGTGTGAGGGGTCCCAGGACTCTTGTGGGGGGTCTTTGGAAATGATTAGATACAGAATCTGGCAGCCTGAGACCCCCATGAATAAAGCCTTGGGGTAACTAAGTCTAGAACCTTCTCAGCATTGTGGGTCCATCAGAACCGCATTCCCACCATCACATTCCCAGGGTTCCTCACCAATCCCTTTAGCACCAATTATCCAACCCTTCTGCCAACACAGCGCCCCCTCCAGGATCTCATAATAAAGCAAAACCTACTCTGAGCAACTTTGCAGTTGGTCTTCATTATTTACTTTTAATGTAGGTTTTGAATTATTTGCCCTCCATTTATACAACTTCCCAGCTTTCAAATGGGGGGGTCACTGACCCCGGCAGCTTTTTTTATTCCTTATCTTTCTATTCAGTTCCTCTCCTATGCATATTCCCCTCTCTCATTTAAACGACTGCCTGGTTGCTAAGGTAAACAAGACCCTAGCAACCAGAGAGCTGCTGAAATTCCAAACTGAAGCTGGTGCATGAAAAGCTAAATGACTGAAAAATCATCAAAGACCAATTGCAAACTGTCCCAGACTATCACTGTCTACCTCTTATTAAATGTTAATCTAAAGGCAAACTGCCCCTTTAATGCCTCTGTATCGCCCCGACCTACCCATAGAACATTCCATACAGGCAAACTGCCCCTTTAATGCCACTGTATCGCCCCGACCTACCCATAGAACATTCCGTACAGGCAAACTGCCCCTTTAATGCCTCCGTATCGCCCCGACCTACCCATAGAACATTCCGTACAGGCAAACTTCCCCTTTAATGCCTCTGTATCGCCCCGACCTACCCATAGAACATTCCGTACAGGCAAACTTCCCCTTTAATGCCTCCGTATCGCCCCGACCTACCCATAGAACATTCCATACAGGCAAACTGCCCCTTTAATGCCTCTGTATCGCCCCGACCTACCCATAGAACATTCCGTACAGGCAAACTTCCCCTTTAATGCCTCCGTATCGCCCCGACCTACCCATAGAACATTCCGTACAGGCAAACTGCCCCTTTAATGCCTCTGTATCGCCCCGACCTACCCATAGAACATTCCGTACAGGCAAACTTCCCCTTTAATGCCTCCGTATAGCCCTGAGAGGCCCTGGGGCAAGTTCCTGTAACACCAGCAGAGCAAGGATGTTGCAGAACTACAGCTCTACCCCGTTTAGCATTGGCCGAGTGCCCCCCCAGCAGTATGAGGCATTGAGTAAGGATGAGAGAGGCCCTGGGGCAGAGCAAGGATGTTGCAGAACTAAAGCTCTACCCTTGTTCTTCCTTCCTGGGCTCTGAGCCGGTTCTGAAGGTCCCAATGACAGAAGGGTTAAACACCCTCGGTGGGGGGGTGGAAACCGCGGTCTTTGATGTCCACTCCGGCTCTGCGGCTGCAACTTGTCTGAATGTCAACCAATAGGGACCGGTCTGGCTGACATTATGGCTACGGGTTATCATTATGATATGTTTTTGAGGCTGATCGATCGGTTCTCCAAGCACAATGATGCCCGGGGGCATCTCCGACTGCCGGGGAGTGATTGACCATTGGGTATCATTAGGAATAAAGCTCTGCCTAGTGTTTCTCCTCCGTTCCCCAACTCCTCTGACCTTTCACTCAGGAACCAGCTGGAGCCCAGAGATATTTAATTGAATGGAATCTTCAGATGTATTTATGTTTTTGGTGGAAGAAGAGGAGGAGGAGGAGGAGGAGGAGGAGGAGAAAAAAAAAACTTTCTATGACCTTCAAAGCCTAATTGATAGGCTCTTTTATAGACTTGTTGAGATTTGCTTTCTGGTCCCTGTTGTTTCTTATGAGGCCCCTTAGAAGTTCAGGAGTGGAGCGGAGTCAACTGCTGGAAGCGGATCCCCAGTGACCCTGCAGGAATCAATACGGAGCAGAAAGCACATTGGCCGCTCTCATTAAAAGGCAGGGCTCATCCTAATTCCCCCGGCCTCTCTCATTAATCCGAGCAGTCTGATACCCGACATGAAAAGCAGCCGCGTTGCCTTTAAACACATAGAGGCTCAGGGTGAGGGGATCGAAGCTTCAGCAACTCGGAAAGTACCAAGATATCAACGGGGGGGGGGGGGGGGCAACTCACTTGGACCCCACATGGCATGCAGCCCCCGCAGAACTACAGTTATGGAAAGAAAAAGTGACTGAATCTCAGTAACTCACCTCATTATTCCCCCTCTCACTGGGCACTCACTATGGCAGCACCTACTGTACTTTATATGAGTAAATCCTCTGTACAGAGAATGTCTATATGAGGGCATGATGGGGACAGTAGGGCAAGATGGGGACAGTAGGGCAAGATGGAGACAGTAGGGCCAGATGGAGACAGTAGGGCAAGATGGAGACAGTAGGGCAAGATGGGGACAGTAGGGCAAGATGGGGACAGTAGGGCATGATGGGGACAGTAGGGCATGATGGGGACAGTAGGGCAAGATGGAGACAGTAGGGCAAGATGGAGACAGTAGGGCAAGATGGAGACAGTAGGGCAAGATGGAGACAGTAGGGCAAGATGGGGACAGTAGGGCAAGATGGAGACAGTAGGGCAAGATGGGGACAGTAGAGCAAGATGGAGACAGTAGGACAAGAAGGAGACAGTAGGGCAAGACGGAGACAGTAGGACAAGAAGGAGACAGTAGGGCAAGATGGAGACAGTAGGACAAGAAGGAGACAGTAGGGTAAGATGGAGACAGTAGGACAAGAAGGAGACAGTAGGACAAGAAGGAGACGGTAGGGCAAGATGGAGACGGTAGGACAAGAAGGAGACAGTAGGGTAAGATGGAGACAGTAGGGCAAGATGGAGACAGTAGGGCAAGATGGGGACAGTAGGGCAAGATGGAGACAGTAGGGCAAGATGGGGACAGTAGGGCAAGATGGAGACAGTAGGACAAGAAGGAGACAGTAGGACAAGACGGGGACAGTAGGGCAAGACGGAGACAGTAGGACAAGACGGAGACAGTAGGACAAGAAGGAGACAGTAGGACGAGATGGAGACAGTAGGACAAGAAGGAGACGGTAGGGCAAGATGGAGACGGTAGGACAAGAAGGAGACGGTAGGGCAAGATGGAGACAGTAGGGCAAGATGGAGACAGTAGGACAAGATGGGGACAGTAGGGCAAGATGGAGACAGTAAGGCAAGATGGAGACGGTAGGGCAAGATGGAGACGGTAGGGCAAGATGGAGACGGTATGGCAAGATGGAGACAGTAGGACAAGATGGAGACAGTAGGACAAGATGGAGACAGTAGGGCAAGATGGAGACGGTAGGACAAGATGGGGACAGTAGGGCAAGATGGAGACAGTAGGACAAGATGGGGACAGTAGGGCAAGATGGAGACAGTAGGACAAGATGGGGACAGTAGGGCAAGATGGGGACAGTAGGGCAAGATGGAGACAGTAGGGCAAGATGGGGACAGTAGGGCAAGATGGAGACAGTAGGACAAGATGGGGACAGTAGGGCAGGATCAGTAACACAAGACAAGATGGTGACAGTCTGAGTTGGGGAACCTGCAGTCATTGATCTAATGTTGGATAGTAAAGGGGTTCTCAGATCTGTAGTTGAACCCTAAGAGCTGTCGCTCAGACAGAAATGATGGAGATGGTGTAGAAGCCACAAAGTCCCTTTTCCCTGGGTCCCTCCGTCAGTAGATCCTGCCCTGGGCACTTACTGAGTTATTGTGTCTCCTATAAAGGAACAAGCCATAAAGCCGCGCTGGGGGCCACGGTTGGTTTGGGCTTTATCACCCCTATCGGGGGCCGAGGACGTTACTATTCGCTCCTCTTCCACTAAAACGGACCCTGAGAGGATGAAGAGAAGATCAAGACACAAGCAGCTAATTTTGTGTACTTGGGGGGGGGGGGGGGGTGACTGAGCGCGTTCCCTGCGGAATTTCTGTGAAACGCGAGGAGGAAAGATCTGAGCAGAATCTGAGGATCCATGAAATATTCATGCTGCCTGCTTGGGTCTATGGGCAGGAGTTGCACCGAGGCCCAAACTTTCCCTTATTCCCCGCCCCCTCCATCACAGGGTCAGTAATAAAGGCCCCCGCCCCCTCCATCACAGGGTCAGTAATAAAGGCCCCCGCCCCCTCCATCACAGGGTCAGTAATAAAGGCCCCCGCCCCCTCCATCACAGGGTCAGTAATAAAGGCCCCCGCCCCCTCCATCACAGGGTCAGTAATAAAGGCCCCCGCCCCCTCCATCACAGGGTCAATAATAAAGGCCCCCGCCCCCTCCATCACAGGGTCAGTAATAAAGGCCCCCGCCCTCTCCATCACAGGGTCAGTAATAAAGGCCCCCGCCCCCTCCATCACAGGGTCAGTAATAAAGGCCCCCGCCCCCTCCATCACAGGGTCAGTAATAAAGGCCCTACCCCCGCCCCCTCCATCACAGAGTCAGTAATAAAGGCCCTACCCCCGCCCCCTCCATCACAGGGTCAGTAATAAAGGCCCTACCCCCGCCCCCTCCATCACAGGGTCAGTAATAAAGGCCCCCGCCCCCTCCATCACAGGGTCAGTAATAAAGGCCCTACCCCCGCCCCCTCCATCACAGGGTCAGTAATAAAGGCCCCCGCCCCCTCCATCACAGGGTCAGTAATAAAGGCTGTACCCCCGCCCCCTCCATCACAGGGTCAGTAATAAAGGCCCTACCCCCGCCCCCTCCATCACAGGGTCAGTAATAAAGGCCCCCGCCCCCTCCATCACAGGGTCAGTAATAAAGGCCCTACCCCCGCCCCCTCCATCACAGAGTCAGTAATAAAGGCCCTACCCCCGCCCCCTCCATCACAGGGTCAGTAATAAAGGCCCCCGCCCCCTCCATCACAGGGCCAGTAATAAAGGCCCCCGCCCCCTCCATCACAGGGTCAGTAATAAAGGCCCTACCCCCGCCCCCTCCATCACAGGGTCAGTAATAAAGGCCCCCGCCCCCTCCATCACAGAGTCAGTAATAAAGGCCCTACCCCCGCCCCCTCCATCACAGGGTCAGTAATAAAGGCCCTACCCCCGCCCCCTCCATCACAGGGTCAGTAATAAAGGCCCCCGCCCCCTCCATCACAGGGCCAGTAATAAAGGCCCCCGCCCCCTCCATCACAGGGTCAGTAATAAAGGCCCCCGCCCCCTCCATCACAGGGTCAGTAATAAAGGCTGTACCCCCGCCCCCTCCATCACAGGGTCAGTAATAAAGGCCCTACCCCCGCCCCCAATTACCCCCAACCCTCCAGCTGTGCAGCACAAATATAATAAATAATATATTTACATATAAGCCTGGGGCAGAATGCCTGCTCTGCCAACCAAGCAGTAACTACATTTGGCATCTGCCAGTCATGGGGGTCCCCTCATATCACATGATTCCTAACTGGCTGTAAACTGGCCAGTCCTCTGGCGGAGGCGGGAGCAGTGTTGGGGGGCTGGAGCAATGGTGGGGGGCTGGAGCAGTGGCAGGGGCTAGAGCAGTGGTGGGGGGGCTAGGGCAGTGGCTGGAGCAATGGTGGGGGGCTGGGGCAGGGGCTGGAGCAATGGTGGGGGGCTGGGGCAGGGGCTAGAGCAATGGTGGGGGGCTGGGGCAGTGGCAGGGGCTAGAGCAATGGTGGGGGGGCTGGGGCAGTGGCAGGGGCTAGAGCAATGGTGGGGGGCTGGGGCTGTGGCAGGGGCTAGAGCAATGGTGGGGGGGCTGGGGCAGTGGCAGGGGCTAGAGCAATAGTGGGGGGCTGAAGAAGTGCTATAGGGGCTGATGCAGTTGTAGGTGGGGGTTGAAGCACTGACAGGGCTCAGCTAAAAGACCAATTAGAGAGAGATTTGTGGAGCTAGGGGGGTCCCTGACCAATGGTTGAACCTCTAAGGGATCTGAGGGATCTGAGCAATGAGTTAGAAAAGCTGAAATATAGATATAAATGCGCATGAAACGCGTTGCTGCAGCCAATGAGTGATATTAGTCTGTTACTAGTCTATTATTTGCCCCCCTGGAGGCAAAATCAGCAGTGGCTACAGGAGTATTTCCCATTTTTGTGGATAATTAGGGGGATATGGGGGGTCCCGGTCCCTGTGCCCCGGGGGGGGGGGGGGGGGCAGATATGAATGGTCGGATTAACAGGATTGGATTTAAAGAAAACACAATTCCGTTGGCTTTTTAATGACTTAATGGTCAGCCTGTTTTGCGTCTCGTGTTAATTGGTGTTGCCATGGTGATAACAGACAACTAATTTAGGCCCAATGGAGACTAATTCGTTATCTTATCTTTATAGCTAATATGGGAGTTTCCTTTAATAGACGAGGGGGGGAGACAATCACATTAATATAGTGGGGTGTCTGCCCCCCCCTCCCATATTCTGCCAAGGGGCATCTCCTGGGTCTCTGCCTCATTGCTATGAGCTGGTACCCCGCTCAGTGAGTGTGAGTGTGGATTACATGCGCACTCACACTCATATACACACTCACATACACACTCACATACACACTCACATACACACACACTCATATACACACTCACATACACTCACACTCACACTCATATACACACTCATATACACACTCACATACACACACACTCACACTCATATACACACTCACATACACACATGCACACTCACATGCACACTCACATGCACACTCACATGCACACTCACATACACTATCACATGCACACTCACATACACACATGCACACTCACATGCACACATGCACACTCACATGCACACTCACATGCACACTCACATGCACTATCACATGCACACTCACATACACACTCACATGCACACTCACATGCACACTCACATACACACTCACATACACTATCACATGCACACTCACACTCACATACACACTCACATGCACTATCACATGCACACTCGAATACACACTCACATGCACTATCACATGCACACTCACATACACACTCACATACACACTCACATGCACACTCACATGCACACTGGGTGCTGTGAAACATTTGGGTCATGTCATGTGTTTCTGTGTGTTGTGAGATCCTGCAGGGCAAACACAGGGACTGATTGCAAGCTCTGTGGGCTCAATATAATGAGATCTTGATCAGTGTTGGGCCAGGACTCATTCGCACCACTAAACCCTGTAACAGACCCCCAACAGGACAGAGGAACCCTATGCAATTGGGCCGCACTGTTCGCCTAAAATAGTGAGTTCTGGTCCATTTAACCCCTTAAAACCCGACTGGTGGTATCTCTCTGTGCATTGGGGGATCCATAGCTGGACCCAAACAGTAACCAATCAGAGCACTAGAACAGTCACAGGACTAGATCATCCTGTAATAAGTGCAATAGATTGTCCATATTATTAAAGCATTTACAGGGCAATTAGCCAATCAGAGAACTGGTAGATAAAGTTGAAGCTCCACCCCCTTCCAAGTTCAACCTTTTTGTCTAAGCGCCAATTAATACATGTGCAGATGAAAACAACCCTTGTTCCTAGATTTTCCCCCAACTGGAGTTTATTGAGGGCACAAAATGCCCCTCGGTGGGGCAGGAGACCATCTCCCACTTGTTTCCTGGGTGCTGAAGGTCTCTAGATGGTGATGGGTGTATGGTTCTTTACAAGGTGCTAGCTCCCATGGGAGAGTTTATCTGGGGGTATCTGACCTTCTAGCACCCCAGCTAAATAATCATGTTTCTTCACGAGTGGGAGCTGCCATACGGTTTCCTCGAGAATCCAAATGGCAGAAAACCTCTTTTATTTTAATAACTACACATTGCGTGTTGTGTGTTGTATTGGGGGTGGCAAAACCGGGGGGCTTACAATGGGCCACAGTGCTCTTTCCAACCCATCGGCCTCCTGTCGCTTGGGTAATAGTATAACATGGAAACAGCAGGAAAGGACACTGGACATCACCTCAATGGACCCAAGAGAGAAAATAACTCAGCTCGTTAGGCATAAATAAATGATACATCTCTAAAGGCCACAAAAATATGTAATAGCCACATAAAGGTCAAGGCTTTGTCCTGTAATGGGGACGGAGACTCAAGAACAAGTGATCTCTTGCAGCCAATTGCCTTTGGGCAGAGCCATCTCTGTGTCCCAAGGTGACCACATTCCCAACCGGGTATTAGGCTAATACCCCCCCCCCGAAACTCCTATATAGGGCATTATATACTGTAATAAATAAATAGGTTGACTCTATAGAAAGAATCACAGGGTATATCAATTCACCCTATAGGAAGAATCATGGGGTATTTATGTTGACTCTATAGTAGGAATCATGGGGTATATAGGTTCACCCTATAGGCAGAATCATGGGGTATATAGGTTGACTCTATAGGAAGAATCATAGGGTATTTAGGTTGACTCTATGGAAGGAGTCATGGGGTATATACTGTAGGTTGCCTCTACAGGAGGATTCATGGGGTACATAGGTTGACTCTATAGGAAAAATCATGGAGTATGTAGGTTGACCCTATAGGAAGAATCATGGGTTATAAAGGTTGACCCTATAGGAGGAATCATGGGGTATATCTGTTGACCCTATAGGAGGAATCAGGGGTATATAAGTTGACCCTATAGGCAGAATCATGGGGTATATCGGTTGACCCTATAGGAAGAATCATGGGGTATATAAGTTGAGCCTATAGGAGGAATCATGGAGTATGTAGGTTGACCCTATAGGAGGAATCATGGGGTATATCTGTTGACCCTATAGCAGGAATCGGGGGTATATAAGTTGACCCTGTATGAAGAATCATGGGTTATATAGGTTGACCCTATAGGAGGAATCATGGAGTATGTAGGTTGACCCTATAGGAGGAATCATGGGGTATGTAGGTTGACCCTATAGGAGGAATCATGGGGTATGTAGGTTGACCATATAGGAAGAATCAAGGGGTATATAAGTTGACCCTATAGGAAGAATCAAGGGGTATATAAGTTGACCCTATAGGCAGAATCATGGGGTATATAAGTTGACCCTATAGGAAGAATCAAGGGGTATATAAGTTGACCCTATAGGAAGAATCATGGGGTATATCTGTTGACCCTATAGGAAGAATCAAGGGGTATATAAGTTGACCCTATAGGAAGAATCAAGGGATATATAAGTTGACACTATAGGAGGAATCATGGGGTATATAAGTTGACCCTATAGGAAGAATCAAGGGGTATATAAGTTGACCCTATAGGAGGAATAAGGGGGTATATCTGTTGACCCTATAGGAAGAATCAAGGGGTATATAAGTTGACTCTATAGGAGGAATCAAAGGGTATATAAGTTGACCCTATAGGAAGAATCAAGGGGTATATAAGTTGACCCTATAGGAGGAATCCCAGGGTATTTAGGTTTATCATTATAGGGGGAGAATAATTCCCTGGGCCCCTCTTGCCGTGGGTTTAGGACGTATTTATGGGCCAATCGCTGGCAGCGACTTTCCCCCCCCCCGCGACTCCTCGCTAAATGTTTTTACCCAAAGCGACTGTTCTTCTTGGGGCGAGAAGCTGCCGTTCGCCCCATAATTAAAAGTGATTCATTAGTAACATTCAGGACGTGGCGGGCAGTCGCGCCCGTAAGTCAGCGCCGGTGTCGGAGGGACCCGCTCAGGGGGCATTTGTGCGCTCAAGATAAATCGCATCGTATATCAAACGCATCTCATTATCATCTCATTACAGGGCGAATCCATAAAACTGCGCTCTCCTAATGGGAAATGACTCCTTTTAACTTTCCCTCGGCCCCCGCGCCCCCCCCAGTGTCACATAAAGCGCCAGATTTATAAAGAGGTGCGCCCATTTATCATTCGGACCTCGCTGTCTCCCTCACTTAAAGGGGCCGCACCCCAATGGGAGAGCCGCATTGCGCCTGGTTATTCCCATGTTATTGGCCCACAGAGTCGGAGAGTTTACTGCCCCTAGTTACCCCCCTTTACTAGGAGTGGAGGGCCGTTTCCCAGATTGCCTTTCATATCATGTGACCAGAGGCACCCCAACGTGACCATTTTGTGTGGAACTTGGCCCCCCCCCAGCCCAATAAATAGTGACTGTCTGTGGCACCTTACAGCCCCCCCGGCATTCCCAGTACCCAGAGGCACAAACAGCCCCCCCAGCCCAATAAATAGTGACTGTGGCACCTTACAGCCCCCCCGGCATTCCCAGTACCCAGAGGCACAAACAGCCGCCCCAGCCCAATAAATAGTGACTGTCTGTGGCACCTTACAGCCCCCCTGGCATTCCCAGTACCCAGAGGCACAAACAGCCCCCCCAGCCCAATAAATAGTGACTGTGGCACCTTACAGCCCCCCCGGCATTCCCAGTACCCAGAGGCACAAACAGCCCCCCCAGCCCAATAAATAGTGACTGTGGCACCTTACAGCCCCCCCGGCATTCCCAGTACCCAGAGGCACAAACAGCCCCCCCAGCCCAATAAATAGTGACTGTGGCACCTTACAGCCCCCCCTGGCATTCCCAGTACCCAGAGGCACAAACAGCCCCCCCCCCAGCCCAATAAATAGTGACTGTCTGTGGCACCTTACAGCCCCCCTGGCATTCCCAGTACCCAGAGGCACAAACAGCCCCCCCAGCCCAATAAATAGTGACTGTCTGTGGCACCTTACAGCCCCCCCGGCATTCCCAGTACCCAGAGGCACAAACAGCCCCCCCCCCCAGCCCAATAAATAGTGACTGTCTGTGGCACCTTACAGCCCCCCCGGCATTCCCAGTACCCAGAGGCACAAACAGCCCCCCCCCAGCCCAATAAATAGTGACTGTCTGTGGCACCTTACAGCCCCCCCCCCCCCAGCCCAATAAATAGTGACTGTCTGTGGCACCTTACAGCCCCCCCGGCATTCCCAGTACCCAGAGGCACAAACAGCCCCCCCCAGCCCAATAAATAGTGACTGTCTGTGGCACCTTACAGCCCCCCTGGCATTCCCAGTACCCAGAGGCACAAACAGCCCCCCCAGCCCAATAAATAGTGACTGTCTGTGGCACCTTACAGCCCCCCCGGCATTCCCAGTACCCAGAGGCACAAACAGCCCCCCCCAGCCCAATAAATAGTGACTGTCTGTGGCACCTTACAGCCCCCCCTGGCATTCTCAGTACCCAGAGGCACAAACAGCCCCCCCCAGCCCAATAAATAGTGACTGTCTGTGGCACCTTACAGCCCCCCTGGCATTCCCAGTACCCAGAGGCACAAACAGCCCCCCCAGCCCAATAAATAGTGACTGTCTGTGGCACCTTACAGCCCCCCCGGCATTCCCAGTACCCAGAGGCACAAACAGCCCCCCCAGCCCAATAAATAGTGACTGTCTGTGGCACCTTACAGCCCCCCCTGGCATTCCCAGTACCCAGAGGCACAAACAGCCCCCCCAGCCCAATAAATAGTGACTGTCTGTGGCACCTTACAGCCCCCCCGGCATTCCCAGTACCCAGAGGCACAAACAGCCCCCCCAGCCCAATAAATAGTGACTGTCTGTGGCACCTTACAGCCCCCCTGGCATTCCCAGTACCCAGAGGCACAAACAGCCCCCCAGCCCAATAAATAGTGACTGTCTGTGGCACCTTACAGCCCCCCTGGCATTCCCAGTACCCAGAGGCACAAACAGCCCCCCCAGCCCAATAAATAGTGACTGTCTGTGGCACCTTACAGCCCCCCTGGCATTCCCAGTACCCAGAGGCACAAACAGCCCCCCCAGCCCAATAAATAGTGACTGTCTGTGGCACCTTACAGCCCCCCTGGCATTCCCAGTACCCAGAGGCACAAACAGCCCCCCCTTGATGATGTCATTGCGCCCACTCATGATGTCATACCATGGCCCATAAATGTAGGTTTCAGTTGCTGTTACGTGGGACGGCGCCGGCCCGGATGACCCATTACTTTAGATGATGTTTTGATGATTTGGGGTGCTTGGTTCAGTGGCGCTGCTATCACATGGATCTGGGGGGGTCTCTCGCCAGAGGGGGGGGGGATAACCAGGTGCCGCCGGCTGCGTCACTAAAAGCCTTTTCATTCGCCTGAAGAGATTTTTGACATTTCTGAAATGTCTCCTCCAATCAAGTGACAGCGCCGTCTCTCCCCTAATTGTTCAATTAAACAGCGACTATTACTGGAAAGTCAGACAAACGCCCCCCCCCCCCCCGCTGCTTCTGCACCCCAATTTGTTGAACAGAGAAGGGGGGGTTTCTCTTGCGTTTTGCCCCGTATTTATCGAGAGGGTGGGGGAGGGGATTCTTAGTAAATGAATTAAATGTAAAACTAGCCCCCAAAAAACACGTATGGATTATAGAAGGAAGTCTGTGCCCCCCCCAGCACATTGCTGCCCCCTATATCCCCCCCCCCATACATGTATAAGGGCAGCCGGCTATTTCGGGCGGCCGGTGGCGGCGGTTGGAGGACATTGGGCGGCGCTGGGATTAGGAAAGGTCACGGGGAGATTGTGTGAGACACAAAGGGCAGAACTTTGCCGAAAGTCAGAGCAGAAAATTGACTTTTTAAAGCAAAGTACATTTAAAGGGCAAGTAAACCCACAGCAGCGAAATGCTATCAGCAGAGCAGGCAGGGCCCCCCAAGTTCCTTATGTCGGGGGCCCCATTGGCCCTTCTGTTCCTCCCAGCAGGGATTAGACTTGGGGTGACCCCTGAGCTGGGGTGGCTCCTGGGATTAGGGCGGGTCGAGCAGGAACGGCCTGTTTGATGTACAGAGGAGCAGCCGCTGGACTTTGAGTTGTAGATGAATTAAGTGTTTCCATAACGACATTGATCTTTCCTGCTGCCCAGATCCTTAATCACCCTCGGCGGGGGCTCACGTTAACAGATAATAGACTGATCGGGGGCCGATCCTGCTCCCAGTTTGTTTGGAGGATTTCTTTCAATATTTCCCATATTTTCCTTCTTTTCCTAAAATATTAACTGTGCAGCTTTATATAATGACCCCCCTCTCTGTACTGGGGGTGATTAGTCCAGAGCCCCCCCCAAACTGACACTGCTTCCCCCTGTTTGGGCCCCGAGACATCACTGGAAACCCCTGTCCCCCCCAGTCTGTTACCCGCCGGCCCCCGTCTCCCCCAGTCTGTTACCCGCCGGCCCCCGTCCCCCCCAGTCTGTTACCCGCCGGCCCCCCGTCTCCCCCAGTCTGTTACCCGCCGGCCCCCGTCTCCCCCAGTCTGTTACCCGCCGGCCCCCGTCTCCCCCAGTCTGTTACCCGCCGGCCCCCGTCTCCCCCAGTCTGTTACCCGCCGGCCCCCGGCCCCCCCAGTCTGTTACCCGCCGGCCCCCGGCCCCCCCAGTCTGTTACCCGCCGGCCCCCGTCCCCCCCAGTCTGTTACCCGCCGGCCCCCGTCCCCCCCAGTCTGTTACCCGCCGGCCCCCGTCCCCCCCAGTCTGTTACCCGCCGGCCCCCGTCTCCCCCAGTCCGTTACCCCCCGGCCCCCGTCTCCCCCAGTCCGTTACCCGCCGGCCCCCGTCTCCCCCAGTCCGTTACCCCCCGGCCCCCGTCTCCCCCAGTCCGTTACCCGCCGGCCCCCGTCTCCCCCAGTCCGTTACCCGCCGGCCCCCGTCCCCCCCAGTCCGTTACCCGCCGGCCCCCGTCTCCCCCAGTCCGTTACCCGCCGGCCCCCGTCCCCCCCAGTCCGTTACCCGCCGGCCCCCGTCCCCCCCAGTCCGTTACCCGCCGGCCCCCGTCCCCCCCAGTCCGTTACCCGCCGGCCCCCGTCTCCCCCAGTCTGTTACCCGCCGGCCCCTGTCTGCCCCAGTCTGTTACCCGCCGGCCCCTGTCCCCCCCAGTCTGTTACCCACCGGCCCCTGTCCCCCCCAGTCTGTTACCCACCGGCCCCTGTCCCCCCCAGTCTGTTACCCGCCGGCCCCTGTCTCCCCCAGTCTGTTACCCGCCGGCCCCTGTCCCCCCCAGTCTGTTACCCACCGGCCCCCGTCTCCCCCAGTCTGTTACCCGCCGGCCCCCCCAGTCTGTTACCCACCGGCCCCCGTCTCCCCCAGTCTGTTACCCACCGGCCCCTGTCTCCCCCAGTCTGTTACCCGCCGGCCCCTGTCCCCCCCAGTCTGTTACCCGCCGGCCCCTTGAGACCCCCAGTCCCACCCTAGAGTTGCCCGCCCAGGGCTACAGAATGAGGTGCCAGGGTGGCACAGGGATTGGCCAGTGGATGGTACAAGAGTCTCATTTGATTCAAAGCTCCGGGCAGAGGATCAGTTCCCAGAATTCCCGGCGCCCCCCCCCCAATACCCCCCCCATACCCGAGCGGCTGGGAAATAAAACCGGCGCTTATTGGATTCTAATCTCCGAGCATTTAAATTGCCTTAATCAGGGGGGGGGGGGGCGCTAATCTCGTATTTAATCCCAAACTCCAATGTTTTTTCCTCCTTTATTTCCCTTAATGTCAATGTTCCCTGAGCCCTGGGCCCTGTGATTGGGCAGAAGCGCGCGTATTAGTCGCTATTACAGGTGCATGCTGGGAGCGCGGCCGAATAAAAGCCGATTTAATTAGGAAAAAACAAGAGAAATAAAAAGAAAAACCCGGGAAACATCTAATGAAATGTCGAGAGGCGATAATTACAGCGTTTGGGACAGAACCTTGATAAATGTAATTGAATTTCTCTCTGATAAGATTAAGTGTCGGTAATTGTGAATGGGCCCCCCCCCCCAACGCCTTTCATTTCCCACAACTGCTCCGGGGGTTCATTCCTAACGGAACGCAGGTTTGAGGGGCTCAATTACCCCCCCCCCCGACCCCTACCCGAATGTTCCATTGTGCTGACCCCCAACCTCTCTCATTAAGGGGGGGCACTAAAGAAGCTTTTCCCCCATCAAATCAGCAAGATTTAGTGAATGTAATGGAATCTTCCTTGTGAAACTCCTTAGCATACAACACAGGGGGTTCAATATGGCCCCGTATCATTTAATCTAAGTAACTGCTCAGAAATGATATTTTGCCTTGGATGCAGCATTTTGTATATTGAATGTAAACGTTACCAAATGGGAAATATTTTTCTCCTTACGATAGAATACAGGGGGTTCAATATGGCCCCTTGTGGTTGGACACACAGGGCTGGGAGGGGGGGGGGTGAGGGATTAAACAAACAGAAAATTGCCTGTGCCAGTGGCCATTGTGGGGCTCATTTATCAACAAGGGGCAAATCTGCAACCATAGCAACCAGTCACTGGCATTTTTGCAGCTGGCAGCCTTTCATTGGTTGGCAGTGGCAGAAATAGATGTTACTTGGCCCCCCCTAGCAAATTCAACTTGGGGCCCCCATAACATATTGAAATTGCTCAATTATTGAGGGCCCCTGGGCAAATTTGCCCAGTGTTGATAAATGACCCCAAATCGTGCCCCTCTGGCCCTGGGGTATATATAGATCATATGGGGCAATACTGGTGCCGGTTGGATCTTCATGTATAACTCCCCCCCCCCGATTATTCCCATTGGCTGGGAGAGAGATGCTCATTGGCTATGTGTCTCCTTTAGGGATCTTATAACCTTTGAACCTTTGAATGTGATTACCCATAATGCTTCTGTTTGCCCCCACCCATGGGATCCAGCTCAGAAGCAGGGGGAGGGGGTATTTATAATGACTGGGCAAATTTGCCCATCCCGGTGCAGGTTGAGTAATGAAAACAAATACTTGATTGGTTGCTATGGGTTACTGCACAGGTGCAAAATTGCCACCGTCTTCATAAATGTCCCTTATTTTCCCGTAAAAACGAATCCCAGCGCTGTTTCTCATCCCCCCCCCCATACCGATGAGCCCCAAATCTGATGGGAGGACACAGACACCCCCAGAGAGCCACGACGAGGAGGAGGGGGAGGAGGCGCCGCCCGAAGCCGCCCACGTATCAGCCAGAGACAACATCTCCCTCATATTAAATACTGACCCCCCGGCCATGAAGGAGATTAATGGGAAAAGAACATTTAGAATAAAGTCCTAAAGGGAAAGAAGGAAAATATACTCTGTAATCAGGATTCCCGGGAATCTTATCTCCTCGGAATCAGCCAGAAAAATCGCATTTCTGTAACCGTTGCCGGGACGTGATTGGCAGCTGCATCGGCGCCGCATTGTGCCGATAACGAGACGCATTCGCAATATATTTACTTACTGCGCCGTGTGATTAGAAGGGAAGAGATACAGACACTGGGGGGGGGGGGATATATTATTAGGGTAAGTTGCCCCCCCAGGGGCAGTCGCTCTCCTTATTACATACAGACTTAATTACAGGCCACAGGACAACTGCCCCCTCTTTATAAAGAACTGCCCCATCTCCAGCCCCCGGCGCAGGTTTGGCCCCCAGTACACAATATGGAATGAAGAGACGATACAGAGAAGGGCAATTAAACTAATAAAGGGAATGAAAGGTGTCAGTTACCAGGAAGCCCAGTTGGGAGAAATGAGACTCAACGGCTTTAGGAGCAAAAGCGGCAACATTGCAAAATTCTCAGTCCGTAACGTTCCCGGCGAGTAGGTTCTCCCTGATTGGGTAGATTGGGGTGAGAATGATTGGTTGGTAAGGGCTTTGGGCCCTTACCAACCAATCATTCTCACCCCAATCTACCCAATCAGGGAGAACCTACTCGCCGGGAGCCTGGTGGCTGCTGGGAGTTATACTCAAACACAAATGGCTACAGTCTGGGCAACAATTGTATAAATGTCCCCATCTTGCCCTACTGTCTCCATCTTGCCCTACTGTCTCCATCTTGCCCTACTGTCTCCATCTTGTCCTACTGTCCCCATCTTGTCCTACTGACTCCATCTTGTCCTACTGTCTCCATCTTGTCCTACTGTCTCCATCTTGCCCTACTGTCTCCATCTTGCCCTACTGTCTCCATCTTGCCCTACTGTCTCCATCTTGCCCTACTGCCCCCATCTTGCCCTACTGTCTCCATATTGCCCTACTGCCCCCATCTTGCCCTACTGTCCCCCTCTTGCCCTACTGTCTCCATCTTGCACTACTGTCTCCATCTTGCCCTACTGTCTCCATCTTGCCCTACTGTCTCCATCTTGCCCTACTGTCCCCATCTTGCCCTACTGTCTCCATCTCCCTGGCTACTGCTGCTGCTTTGTGGGACTCCTGTTGTACCCCAAAAAGACAACTCGACCTATGATATAAAGTCATTGCTGGTTCTGCCGACAGAATCCATTGCTGGGTTCCTCTAGGAAACAAGTTCCAGTCTATAGGAGGGAGGGGGGTACACTGAACTGAAATGCCCCCCCAGCTATGCAGTGGGACTGAGAGACAACAGAGAGGTGCAGTTCTGTGTCTATGAGAGAACAAAAGAATATTCTAAACACAGGGACAAAGGAAAATGACGAGAATATTTCTAGAAATGCAGAAAATGAATGGGAAGTAGAACCCCCCGAATGACAGGTCCATTGTGAAGCTGAAACACATGACTGGGGGGCCCCCCATCTTTCCCATAGGCCCCTCTCCCAGCCGGTGGCATTTCCCCAGTAGAAGACAAATTCCGAGACTTTCGCTACAATGTTATTGTGACATTCAGAGAAGGGAAAGTTCAACCAGCAAATAAATGAATGTGTCCGACCATGAGCGAGTGTATGGGGGTCCTGCAAAGGGGGGCGCAGGCTACAGATCTGCCCATTGGGCTGATACCAACGTGCAAAGGGGGGCGCAGGCTACGGATCTGCCCATTGGGCTGATACCAACGTGCAAAGGGGGGCGCAGGCTACGGATCTGCCCATTGGGCTGATACCAACGTGCAAAGGGGGGCGCAGGCTACGGATCTGCCCATTGGGCTGATACCAACGTGCAAAGGGGGGCGCAGGCTACGCATCTGCCCATTGGGCTGATACCAACGTGCAAAGGGGGGCGCAGGCTACGCATCTGCCCATTGGGCTGATACCAACGTGCAAAGGGGGGCGCAGGCTACGCATCTGCCCATTGGGCTGATACCAACGTGCAAAGGGGGGCGCAGGCTACGCATCTGCCCATTGGGCTGATACCAACGTGCAAAGGGGGGCGCAGGCTACGCATCTGCCCATTGGGCTGATACCAACGTGCAAAGGGGGGCGCAGGCTACGGACCCTCCCATTGGGCTGATACCAACGTGCAAAGGGGGGCGCAGGCTACGGATCTGCCCATTGGGCTGATACCAACGTGCAAAGGGGGGCGCAGGCTACGCATCTGCCCATTGGGCTGATACCAACGTGCAAAGGGGGGCGCAGGCTACGGATCTGCCCATTGGGCTGATACCAACGTGCAAAGGGGGGCGCAGGCTACGCATCTGCCCATTGGGCTGATACCAACGTGCAAAGGGGGGCGCAGGCTACGCATCTGCCCATTGGGCTGATACCAACGTGCAAAGGGGGGCGCAGGCTACGGATCTGCCCATTGGGCTGATACCAACGTGCAAAGGGGGGCGCAGGCTACGGACCCTCCCATTGGGCTGATACCAACGTGCAAAGGGGGGCGCAGGCTACGGATCTGCCCATTGGGCTGATACCAACGTGCAAAGGGGGGCGCAGGCTACAGATCTGCCCATTGGGCTGATACCAACGTGCAAAGGGGGGCGCAGGCTACGGATCTGCCCATTGGGCTGATACCAACGTGCAAAGGGGGGTGCATAGCTACAGACCCAGTAGGTTGCAGTTGGCAGTGCGGATGCCCGTCGGTTTAAGTGGTAACTTTGCCACCATTGGTGCCCCACACACGTTAAACAATGGTCAACAAGAGTCCAGAATGTCAAGATTATGGGGTCTTTGCCCCAAAGAACTAACAATCTAATTGGGATGAGAGCCTTGGCAGGGGAGGGGCTGGGAAACAAGCGTGGGCAGGAATTCTGACGGGGGGGGGTAACACGGGGGAGGGAATCGTGGGCTGAGCTGAAAGATAAGGAGATGAGTAGGGGGGAGTCAATCCCAGACGGACGGAGCGTTTATAGGGCAGAGAAAACGAGCAGATCAGCAATTAATCTCGGAGTGAATTTGCCAGAACTCAGCACAAATGAACTTATTTTATCATCAGGAAAGATAAAACATGGGGGGGGGGGGGCAGAGTGGGCACCGGGGGCGATTGGGCAACGACTCTCACCATCGGTCTCAGCGGCCGAGGAAGCTCTCATAGACCCAATGAGTTTGGGCTCATCCCGTCCCTTGGCCCCACAGTTACATGGAGACATTACCCCCCCCCCCCCATAGCTACAAACACAAATGATTATTTCAGGAGTCGGCAGTGGGATTTTCATTTCTGGGGGGGGGGGGGGATGTGAATTCTTGTTTTAAATTTCAAAAAGAGCCTCGGGTCAAGGATGAGAGTGAATCCCTAGGAAGCTTGTGTTGAATTATTGGTCAGAAAACAAGCGATGGGCGACCAGCGAAGGACTCATCTTTATGGAACGACTCCATGAAATATACAGCGGCCCAACCTGTGCTCCGGAATAGCAAGCAGCGCCCGGCGTTTCATGAGGAATTCTGTTTGTGCTGCCCGGGGACAGGTGGCACCGACCCGAGAGCGTCACATGGAAGATGAAATGCTCAGCGCCACATGCAAAGACTTTCATTTGGGCCAAACGGGCACCCGTCCAACCACATCACGGCGCATGTAGATGTTCCCAGCAACCACAACTGGGTCACCATTTACTCATGCACGGAATTCTGAGCCCGTACAATGATCTCCGTGATGCTGTCAGTATGGCAGAAACTCCCGACCCACCCGTCCGTGTAAATGAAACCCAAAAGCCACATCACCTAACTGCTCATATGGTTGTTTGGTCACTAGACCCACTGACCCAGGTTCTCAATGCAAGAGGTAACCAAGGGAATGGTCTCGATGCAAGAGATGACCAAGGGAATGGTCTCGATGCAAGAGGTGACCAAGGGAATGGTCTCAATGCAAGAGATGACCAAGGGAATGGTCTCGATGCAAGAGGTAACCAAGGGAATGGTCTGAATGCAAGAGGTGACCAAGGGAATGGTCTCGATGCAAGAGGTGACCAAGGGAATGGTCTCGATGCAAGAGATGACCAAGGGAATGGTCTCGATGCAAGAGGTAACCAAGGGAATGGTCTGAATGCAAGAGGTGACCAAGGGAATGGTCTCGATGCAAGAGATGACCAAGGGAATGGTCTCGATGCAAGAGGTGACCAAGGGAATGGTCTCAATGCAACAGGTGACCAAGGGAATGGTCTCAATGCAACAGGTGACCAAGGGAATGGTCTCGATGCAAGAGGTGACCAAGGGAATGGTCTCAATGCAAGAGGTGACCAAGGGAATGGTCTCAATGCAAGAGGTGACCAAGGGAATGGTCTCAATGCAAGAGGTGACCAAGGGAATGGTCTCAATGCAAGAGGTGACCAAGGGAATGGTCTCGATGCAAGAGGTGACCAAGAGAATGGTCTGAATGCAAGAGGTGACCAAGGGAATGGTCTGAATGCAAGAGGTGACCAAGGGAATGGTCTCGATGCAAGAGGTGACCAAGGGAATGGTATCGATACAAGAGGTGACCAAGGGAATGGTCTGAATGCAAGAGGTGACCAAGGGAATGGTCTCGATGCAAGAGGTGACCAAGGGAATGGTCTCGATGCAAGAGGTGACCAAGGGAATGGTCTCGATGCAAGAGGTGACCAAGGGAATGGTCTCAATGCAGGAGGTGAACAAAGGGAATGGTCTCAATGCAGGAGGTGAACAAAGGGAATGGTCTCAATGCAGGAGGTGACCAAGGGAATGGTCTCAATGCAGGAGGGGACCAAGGGAATGGTCTCAATGCAGGAGGGGACCAAGGGAATGGTCTCAATGCAAGAGGTGACCAAGGGAATGGTCTCAATGCAAGAGGTGACCAAGGGAATGGTCTCAATGCAAGAGGTGACCAAGGGAATGGTCTCAATGCAAGAGGTGACCAAGGGAATGGTCTCAATGCAAGAGGTGACCAAGGGAATGGTCTCAATGCAAGAGGTGACCAAGGGAATGGTCTCGATGCAACAGGTGACCAAGAGAATGGTCTGAATGCAAGAGGTGACCAAGGGAATGGTCTGAATGCAAGAGGTGACCAAGGGAATGGTCTCGATGCAACAGGTGACAAAGGGAATGGTCTCAATGCAGGAGGTGACCAAGGGAATGGTCTCAATGCAAGAGGTGACCAAGGGAATGGTCTCAATGCCTGTTGATAGAATTTGTCTTATTTCCAATATATCAGACTTTTAAAGTTTTGTTTCTTTAAACAGAAAAAGAGAAAGTTGCCAGACTGCCCCCGGCCAAGCCAGTGTGGCCAAATTGCTCTGCATCTGTTCTGCACAGGGAAGCGCCGGGGGTGCGGGGAGTGTTGGGCACAAACGCGTGTGTAACAGCTGGAAGCCAAGAGGTCATTGGGTTGGGAGAGCCCTACAGTCACTTCCATTTTATGACCGACAAATTCTCGCTTCTGACTGTGAAATATAAAATTCACATTGCGGTTCCTCCTGCTGGAAACGTTTCTGTGCTGTTTGTCCTTTGTGCTGTTTATTAGAAACCAGCGGGGGGGCAACTTGTCCAATTTCCTTCCCAGAAACTCATCCCCCCAACACAGAGACACATTGGTTTAGTTATAGCGGCGATATTGCCGTATCAGTACGGAGAGAAGCCCCCAAGTCTCACTTCCCATAATGCAATTTACTTCCCGTGGGCTTCACCATACGGCTTCTCTCTACCTCATGGGGTTAATTCACTCCGCCCAATCAACATTGAGGGTATTAATGGCTTCATACCAACCAGTGCCGCCCACACAATCTTGTCTTTAGGGTTCCAGTGTGAAAGTCCAACAACCAAATTGAACCCAATTGAGATACTGGGACATCCATTAAAGTAGCCAATGAGATTTCCAACCAAGAGACAGGACCAATTTACACCAATTCCTTCACCACCATCTTGGCTTTAGTGTATCCTGCTGTTGGCCAACCAAACGTTCCATCCAGCCGGCCAGTTTTGCCTTGACCCTAATGATTGTTCCCTGCCCGGCTACTGACCATACTTATGAGCAATGCACCGGAACTGGTCTTCCCTAGACTATGACCAACCCTTCCATCGACAATACATACCGGCCATGACTCGGTGCATTTTGTCTCGGTGGCCAGTTAGACTGGGTCTGGATACTATACCGGCCATGACTCGGTGCCTTTTGTCTCGGTGGCCAGTTAGACTGGGTCTGGATACTATACCGGCCATGACTCGGTGCCTTTAGCCTTGGGGGCCAGTTAGACTGGGTCTGGATACTATACCGGCCATGACTCGGTGCCTTTAGCCTCGGTGGCCAGTTAGACTGGGTCTGGATACTATACCGGCCATGACTCGGTGCCTTTTGTCTCGGTGGCCAGTTAGACTGGGTCTGGATACTATACCGGCCATGACTCCGTGCCTTTAGCCTTGGGGGCCAGTTAGACTGGGTCTGGATACTATACCGGCCATGACTCGGTGCCTTTAGCCTCGGTGGCCAGTTAGACTGGGTCTGGATACTATACAGTAATGAGCGTTGTGACTGGGAAGGGGCCACGTCAGTATGAGGAGATGGTTAGAGCGTAAGCTCTGCGGCACGAGGCGTCTCCCCAGAAGCACGGACGCGACCTCATTTGCTTGCGATTAACAGAAAGGCCGAGGCTCCATTGGTTCTTTCCTAGCGTTTGTGATTAAAGGTTATTGCTCCCCCCGGGGGCTTATTCCTACCCAGAGCAACTGGAGCTGATCATGTGGCCTGGAGCTGGGGGGAGCTGGGGGGGGGGCATTTAAGGGTCTTCCCCCCAAGTACAGACTTCAGTACTGCTTCCCTAAATCTAATTATACTGTCATTATTCTTATTAGTATTAAATGGACCAGCAGACAAGTTGGGGTGAAGCTGGAAGGGTTAATGGGCCCCCAGTTTGAAGTTCCTTGCTGGTTCCCAGTACAAGGCACCTTACAGCCCCCCTGGCATTCCCAGTACCCAGAGGCACAAACAGCCCCCCCAGCCCAATAAATAGTGACTGTCTGTGGCACCTTACAGCCCCCCTGGCATTCCCAGTACCCAGAGGCCCAAACAGCCCCCCCAGCCCAATAAATAGTGACTGTCTGTGGCACCTTACAGCCCCCCTGGCATTCCCAGTACCCAGAGGCACAAACAGCCCCCCCAGCCCAATAAATAGTGACTGTCTGTGGCACCTTACAGCCCCCCTGGCATTCCCAGTACCCAGAGGCACAAACAGCCCCCCCAGCCCAATAAATAGTGACTGTCTGTGGCACCTTACAGCCCCCCTGGCATTCCCAGTACCCAGAGGCACAAACAGCCCCCCCCAGCCCAATAAATAGTGACTGTCTGTGGCACCTTACAGCCCCCCCGGCATTCCCAGTACCCAGAGGCACAAACAGCCCCCCCAGCCCAATAAATAGTGACTGTCTGTGGCACCTTACAGCCCCCCTGGCATTCCCAGTACCCAGAGGCACAACCCCCCCCCCCCAGCCCAATAAATAGTGACTGTCTGTGGCACCTTACAGCCCCCCTGGCATTCCCAGTACCCAGAGGCACAAACAGCCCCCCCAGCCCAATAAATAGTGACTGTCTGTGGCACCTTACAGCCCCCCTGGCATTCCCAGTACCCAGAGGCACAAACAGCCCCCCCAGCCCAATAAATAGTGACTGTCTGTGGCACCTTACAGCCCCCCTGGCATTCCCAGTACCCAGAGGCACAAACAGCCCCCCCAGCCCAATAAATAGTGACTGTCTGTGGCACCTTACAGCCCCCCTGGCATTCCCAGTACCCAGAGGCACAAACAGCCCCCCAGCCCAATAAATAGTGACTGTCTGTGGCACCTTACAGCCCCCCTGGCATTCCCAGTACCCAGAGGCACAAACAGCCCCCCCAGCCCAATAAATAGTGACTGTCTGTGGCACCTTACAGCCCCCCTGGCATTCCCAGTACCCAGAGGCACAAACAGCCCCCCCAGCCCAATAAATAGTGACTGTCTGTGGCACCTTACAGCCCCCCCCGGCATTCCCAGTACCCAGAGGCACAAACAGCCCCCCCAGCCCAATAAATAGTGACTGTCTGTGGCACCTTACAGCCCCCCTGGCATTCCCAGTACCCAGAGGCACAAACAGCCCCCCCAGCCCAATAAATAGTGACTGTCTGTGGCACCTTACAGCCCCCCTTGCATTCCCAGTACCCAGAGGCACAAACAGCCCCCCCCCCCCAGCCCAATAAATAGTGACTGTCTGTGGCACCTTACAGCCCCCCTTGCATTCCCAGTACCCAGAGGCACAAACAGCCCCCCCCCCCAGCCCAATAAATAGTGACTGTCTGTGGCACCTTACAGCCCCCCTGGCATTCCCAGTACCCAGAGGCACAAACAGCCCCCCCAGCCCAATAAATAGTGACTGTCTGTGGCACCTTACAGCCCCCCTGGCATTCCCAGTACCCAGAGGCACAAACAGCCCCCCCAGCCCAATAAATAGTGACTGTCTGTGGCACCTTACAGCCCCCCTGGCATTCCCAGTACCCAGAGGCACAAACAGCCCCCCCAGCCCAATAAATAGTGACTGTCTGTGGCACCTTACAGCCCCCCTGGCATTCCCAGTACCCAGAGGCACAAACAGCCCCCCCAGCCCAATAAATAGTGACTGTCTGTGGCACCTTCCAGCCCCCCTGGCATTCCCAGTACCCAGAGGCACAAACAGCCCCCCCAGCCCAATAAATAGTGACTGTCTGTGGCACCTTACAGCCCCCCTGGCATTCCCAGTACCCAGAGGCACAAACAGCCCCCCCAGCCCAATAAATAGTGACTGTCTGTGGCACCTTACAGCCCCCCTGGCATTCCCAGTACCCAGAGGCACAAACAGCCCCCCCAGCCCAATAAATAGTGACTGTCTGTGGCACCTTACAGCCCCCCTGGCATTCCCAGTACCCAGAGGCACAAACAGCCCCCCCCAGCCCAATAAATAGTGACTGTCTGTGGCACCTTACAGCCCCCCCGGCATTCCCAGTACCCAGAGGCACAAACAGCCCCCCCCCCAGCCCAATAAATAGTGACTGTCTGTGGCACCTTACAGCCCCCCTGGCATTCCCAGTACCCAGAGGCACAAACAGCCCCCCCCCCAGCCCAATAAATAGTGACTGTCTGTGGCACCTTACAGCCCCCCTGGCATTCCCAGTACCCAGAGGCACAAACAGCCCCCCCCCCAGCCCAATAAATAGTGACTGTCTGTGGCACCTTACAGCCCCCCTGGCATTCCCAGTACCCAGAGGCACAAACAGCCCCCCCAGCCCAATAAATAGTGACTGTCTGTGGCACCTTACAGCCCCCCCTGGCATTCCCAGTACCCAGAGGCACAAACAGCCCCCCCAGCCCAATAAATAGTGACTGTCTGTGGCACCTTACAGCCCCCCTGGCATTCCCAGTACCCAGAGGCACAAACAGCCCCCCCCCCAGCCCAATAAATAGTGACTGTCTGTGGCACCTTACAGCCCCCCTGGCATTCCCAGTACCCAGAGGCACAAACAGCCCCCCCCCCAGCCCAATAAATAGTGACTGTCTGTGGCACCTTACAGCCCCCCTGGCATTCCCAGTACCCAGAGGCACAAACAGCCCCCCCCCAGCCCAATAAATAGTGACTGTCTGTGGCACCTTACAGCCCCCCTGGCATTCCCAGTACCCAGAGGCACAAACAGCCCCCCCCCCAGCCCAATAAATAGTGACTGTCTGTGGCACCTTACAGCCCCCCCGGCATTCCCAGTACCCAGAGGCACAAACAGCCCCCCCCAGCCCAATAAATAGTGACTGTCTGTGGCACCTTACAGACCCCCTGGCATTCCCAGTACCCAGAGGCACAAACAGCCCCCCCAGCCCAATAAATAGTGACTGTCTGTGGCACCTTACAGCCCCCCCTGGCATTAGCCAGACCCACAGATTGCCATTCCAGGGCTCCCATTGGCTCCATACTGGCCACAGAATAAGACAGAACCCCCCCCCCCCCAATCTTTCCCAGGGAGGGGGGGGGGCTTCTTTTTTAACTCCATCCTGTCAATTAAGCCAGAGGAAAAAAGCGCAGAAGAACTAATTGGGCAAGTGTGTAATTTTAATTAGCTGTTTTGATAATGAAACTAATTAGCTCCCCTGTGTTGGCACAATACGCGGCCGGACTGGGTTTCATATCGGAGTTTCATTCCGCTCCCTAATTAGTCACTTTTGCATGAGAAAAGCTTTATTAATGGGCTTAATTTGCAGTTGAAATGAGAAATCTGCTGTCAATAATTTGGCTAATTGCCGGCTGTTTGATTAGAAAGCGCAGATCCGACTCCCCGGGGTCGCCCCTCAGACTCCTCTCCGCTTCCTTGATCTCCAATTCCTCCGTCTCTGTTCTTCCCCGACCCCTGTGAGGGGCAATGGGGCTTATTATCCCCCCCCCCCCCCAATCGTTCGGTTATTGCTTGTTTTGTACCTAATTAGTGTCCTTGGAACGAACCGAACGGTTCCGACCCCTCCTGCCCCCCCCCCCCGCCATGTTTGCGCATTGAATAATTGATTCTACTCCGCTAATCACATAGGGACATAATGAGCCGCTTTAATTAAATGGGATCCGACCCGCCGAACGCACGGTATTTGCGCATTTACTTACATAACGGCCCCTGTCGCTTTCTGCCTGGGAGGGAAACAATAGAATAATCCCCTCTGTGTTTGGGGGGAAGCGACAATTCGTCCTCGCTGAGCGGCTCTTGTGCGACTGTCTAACCCTGTAGTAACTGCTACTGAGTCGCTCTGGGACTCACAGTATTTAACAAGCAGTTTTTACATATAACCCAGTCATGTGACTGTGCTAGTCCCCGCCTCCCCAGTGTGTTACCCATCGGCCCCTGGGGCAGTTTGGGCCTGTGGGTACTGGGAATGCTGGGGCCTATTTTGACTGTTCCTACTGACATTTAGGGGCCCCCCTATTTCTCTGTTCTAAGAGCAGCCCTGGGATTGGTTGGGAACCCCCTGCCTTGGTGATGGGGCGACTATATATCAGCTGATTAGTAGCCCCCCCAGTACAGCACCGTGCCCCCTGTATATCTGTATGAGGGGGCGACACTGGGGCTAAAGGACAATATGAAGCAGAAAGAGGGGAATTGTGGGAAGAAGAAGCGATTGTCATTCTGTCAGCGTTGGGCCTGGTAGCCGGGGGCCGTGTCAATAAAGCCGGGACTCATCCCCCCCCATTATCACTAAGCCGATCTAAATCAGAAAGTTTGTCTGTAAGTCAGTGTGACAGGCTGGGGGGCAATTGTGTGGCCTCCTGTGATTGGTTTCCCACTGCCTGCCCACCCCCATGCTGTACTGTGTATAAGGTACATATCTGTATATATAAGGGGGGGGTCACTATATATAAATATATAAGGGGGGGCAGTAATGAAATAGAGAAAGTACAGGGAAGAGCGACTAAGCTGATAAAGGGAATGGGCTCAGTTATGGGGAAAGGCTGGCCCAGTTGGGATTGGTTACACTGGGGGGGGGGGCAGTTAAGGGGGGGTCACTATATATAAATATATAAGGGGGGGGGCAGTAATGAAATAGAGAAAGTACAGGGAAGAGCGACTAAGCTGATAAAGGGAATGGGCTCAGTTATGGGGAAAGGCTGGCCCAGTTGGGATTGGTTACACTGGGGGGGGGGGCAGTTAAGGGGGGGTCACTATATGTAAATATATAAGGGGGGGCAGTAATGAAATAGAGAAAGTACAGGGAAGAGCGACTAAGCTGATAAAGGGAATGGGCTCAGTTATGGGGAAAGGCTGGCCCAGTTGGGATTGGTTACACTGGGGGGGCAGTTAAGGGGGGGTCACTATATATAAATATATAAGGGGGGGGGCAGTAATGAAATAGAGAAAGTACAGGGAAGAGCGACTAAGCTGATAAAGGGAATGGGCTCAGTTATGGGGAAAGGCTGGCCCAGTTGGGATTGGTTACACTGGGGGGGGGGGGGGGCAGTTAAGGGGGGGGTCACTATATATAAATATATAAGGGGGGGCAGTAATGAAATAGAGAAAGTACAGGGAAGAGCGACTAAGCTGATAAAGGGAATGGGCTCAGTTATGGGGAAAAGCTGGCCCAGTTGGGCAGGGAGTTGGGGAGGGAGTTGGGCAGGGAGTTGGAGTTGGGCAGGGAGTTGGGGAGGGAGTTGGGGAGGGAGTTGGGCAGGGAGTTGGGGAGTGAGTTGGGCAGGGAGTTGGACAGGGAGTTGGGGAGGGAGTTGGAGTTGGGCAGGGAGTTGGAGTTTGGCAGGGAGTTGGGGAGGGAGTTGGGCAGGGAGTTGGAGTTGGGCAGGGAGTTGGAGTTGAGCAGGGAGTTGGAGTTGAGCAGGGAGTTGGGCAGGGAGTTGGGGAGGGAGTTGGGCAGGGAGTTGGAGTTGGGCAGGGAGTTGGAGTTGAGCAGGGAGTTGGGCAGGGAGTTGGGCAGGGAGTTGGGGAGGGAGTTGGGCAGGGAGTTGGGGAGGGAGTTGGGGAGGGAGTTGGGCAGGGAGTTGGGGAGGGAGTTGGGGAGGGAGTTGGAGTTGAGCAGGGAGTTGGGCAGGGAGTTGGAGTTGGGCAGGGATTTGGAGTTGGGCAGGGAGTTGGGCAGGGACAAGGGGAATGATACCGACCCGAAGCTGCAATTGGCACCTAATCTCGACTCTTCATCTCCCAGTAAAGAAACCTTTTATCTGTAGCCACGGTTACAACAGGGACGTGGGACATTGTGTGGCAGCGATAGGGTGGCCCCCGGTAACCCCCGGTAACAAGCCCGGCATAGTGAGAGGCACAATGGACTCTGGGAGCTTTCATGTCACTGAGCAAATGGCTTGGGACGGGGGCATTTGGGGACGGGGGGATTTGGGGACGGGGGCATTTGATGACGGGGGGGTTTGACACCGGGGGGGGGCACTGAGTATTATAGTTGGAAGAAGGCAAAGTGCATGTATGAGAGATCCATAATTAGAGCGCTCGCTAACGACTCGTTCCCTTTGTGGCGCAGGAGTATAATTACCGTGTCCCTCAGGTTGGTGGCAGGTAAGTCTCGCGGCGCAGCCATTTGCGGGATTAAAACCCAAGATTACGGGTGTTCGGCGCCGATTTGCAAGTAAAAAGCTTTGTAATGAGCGCGTGCGTCTCTAAGTGCCGCTCTGAAAGTCAAATGAGGCTGAACGAGTCAATTTGAGGGTTTTTTTTCCTATTCTTAATATTTGCTTCGCTCGAGCGGTTTCTGCCGTGAAAAAAAAAGGGCGAGAAGTTTCCGAATTCCTCGTATCCCCCGACATCTCGGCGCCGGCTCTTCCCGCTGGGAGCGCAATTGGAATTGATGAGAATAACGTACGTTAAGCCTCTCAGGCAATATTCTCCCGTATAGATAAGGAGCTCGCAATTATCCCCTCGCTGACTGGGGCTCGGTGGTCTCGGCCGCTGCGCACATTCACCCCCGGGGGGCTGGGGGGCTCACTACAAACATATATATAAAGTACTGCTGCTGCCGGAATAGCCGGCTTATTAATGGCCACCGAATAGTCATGCTTGGCAGCTGAGGGGTTAAATAAATGGGGGTGAAGTCAACGTATAGAACCCTTTCATGCCCCCCCCGGTCTCAAGCGCTCGCCGAGGGGCTTTTATCAGGCGCAGGGATTTCCATTCTGCTGAATAAGGGCCCAATTGCCCGGGGATTTGGCTCCGGTGAAACCCGACTGGAAATGTTAATTAGTCTCATATTAATGAGATTTCAGCGCTCGTTTATCAAAGGGGAACAAAGCGGGAAGGGAAAAGGACCGCGGGCTTAAAACGGCGCCGTGATTCCCCCAACTGGGTCCCCCCGGTTCTGACGCTGCGACGTCGGCCCGATACAGGGAAGTCACATTTTTTCACAAATGAGCCCTTCTACGAATAGGAACAGTAAATAGTGATGAGCGAATCTGTTCCATTTGGCTTCGCCGAAAAATTCGCAAATCTTTCAAAAGATCTGCACGGCTATAATTTTGTCACGCGGCTATTATTTTGTCGCCCGCGGCTATTATTTTGTTCCCTGCGGCTATTATTTTGTTGCCTGGCTATTATTTTGTCGCCCGCGGCTATTATTTCGTCACACGGCTATTATTTTGTCGCCCGCGGCTATTATTTTGTCACCCGCGACTATTATATTGTCGCACGGCTATTATTTTGTCGCCCATGGCTATTATTTCGTCACACGGCTATTATTTTGTCACCCGCAACTATTATATTGTCGCACGGCTATTATTTTGTCGCCCATGGCTATTATTTCGCCGCACGGCTATTATTTTGTCACCCGTGGCTATTATTTTGTCGCACGGCTATTATTTCGTCGCCCATGGCTATTATTTCGCCGCACGGCTATTATTTTGTCACCCGTGGCTATTATTTTGTCGCCCGCGGCTATTATTTTGTCACCCGTGGCTATTATTTTGTCGCCCGCGGCTATTATTTCGTCGCCCGTGGCTATTATTTCGCCGCACGGCTATTATTTTGTCGCCCGCGGCTATTATTTTGTCGCCCGCGGCTATTATTTTGTCACACGGCTATTATTTTTTCGCCTGCGACATCCGTTTTGCAAAACAATCCGCCAATGGTGAAACGCGGAAATTCGCAGCGAATCCATGTCTGGTGAAACATTTTGCCCATCACTAACAGTAAATATTGTTTTGTATCCAAGAACCACCCTTTCCACTGCCCAACGCATTTCGCACAGATATGGGCCGGACAATCACTAACAATAAGGGGCAGGGGGCGGAACACATTGGGGGCTACCTGGGAATGGCAAGAGGGGGGATCCACGTTTGGGGGTACAGTCCTAATGATCCTATTTGTCTTCTACGTTGGTCAGATAAAGGTTTGGCCGACTGGCGGGACCCTTGCCCTGTTGCCCTTGTTGCCCTGTTGCATATCGAGCAGAACCGAACCTGGGGTTCTGGGGCCCCCCTGGGGTTACTATATTACAGCAGCCCATTGACTGGGGGTTAAAGGGGAAGCAATGCCAAACCAACCTCACACCAAGTATCCATCTCTCAATTACTAAGTCTCCATATGAGTAGGATAGGGAATCGCTGGGATTACTGGGCCATGGCGGAACAAAGAGGCCAATCGGGTCGGTTCTGGGGGTCACCCCGGCGCTTAACTCGTCTCATAGAAACGCAGCCGATGAGCCTTTCCTATACGGTTTGTATCCCCCCCCCTCCACCGAGCAAATATACTATTAACCTCCCCCCTAAGGGGTTAATGGGGATATTCTCTATAGTCGGCGCCGCGCGTCCGGGAACCTCAAGCTTTCTGACATCTCAGCAGAGATTTGTATCACAAACAGATACGTGAAAAAAACCTTCCGCCGCCTAAAATAAGGCAATTTATATGTAAATCGGCAATAAAGCAGAACCGGTGCAAATGCATAAAACATCCCATTATTGGCGTTCGGCGGGGGCGCAAAGGGTTAAAATGGCGGATAATTTGCCCTTTATCTCGGCCAATAGCGATATTAAGGGCCCGGACGCGGCCGATGAATATCTGGGAGCATTTGATTATGTCGGCAGGTAATTGTGGTACAGAAGGCGCATTGGGCGCAGTGGTGCCGGGACTACGCGGCGGCGGCGGCGGCGGAATATCATACGCGCTGCAATTCCAGATTAAAGGCCGATGCTTTATTGATTGTCTGGTAATTTACTTTCCTGCAAATAAAGTGCCATTGGGTTATTCTTTAATATGAATGATAATGCAATATCTCGCCGGCGAGGAAATGAGGCCCTTCGGAGGCGCCGATGCGCCGCGTTACTTTGTCAAACATTTCCAAATTGCATCCTTTGTGCGGCGGGACGCGGGGGGGGGGGCGGCCGGGGCTTTTCATTACTTTACAATTGGAGATTTATTAGAATAGAAGTCAAGCGTAAATTTGCCCGGCGTATCGCTTTATTAGAGCCGAGCGCCGTCATTGGGCCCCTCGCAGCGCCACAAAATGCTGAATTTCCTCCCCACAATGGATGGCGCCAATATCACCGGCGCTTTAATGAATTGCTAGGAAAATATCTTCTTCCCTAGCGGGATTGGTCTGTGGCCGAGGCCTCTGGGTAATGGAGACCTCCCAAGCTCCACAAAGCATCATGGGTGCACAGTGCCCACAAATCCGGCCCTTGGGCCTTAGATATTCCCCTGCTACAGAAATCATGGCAGCGTACAGGGGGCGGGGTAGGAAGCCTGTCACTCAAACAGTGGGTGGGGCTAGAGAACGATTAGTTTGAGAGATACCATCAAACTATGGCACATAGGGATTCCCCTGTACTAAGCACAATTCAGCAGGAACAGCCCCCTAAGTTTGCCCATAGCCTGTACAGAGAGATACCATAAAACTATGGCACATAGGGATTCCCCTGTACTAAGCACAATTCAGCAGGAACAGCCCCCTAAGTTTGCTCATAGCCTGTACAGAGAGATACCATAAAACTATGGCACATAGGGATTCCCCTGTACTAAGCACAATTCAGCAGGAACAGCCCCCTAAGTTTGCCCATAGCCTGTACAGAGAGATACCATAAAACTATGGCACATAGGGATTCCCCTGTACTAAGCACAATTCAGCAGGAACAGCCCCCTAAGTTTGCCCATAGCCTGTACAGAGAGATACCATAAAACTATGGCACATAGGGATTCCCCTGTACTAAGCACAATTCAGCAGGAACAGCCCCCTAAGTTTGCCCATAGCCTGTACAGAGAGATACCATAAAACTATGGCACATAGGGATTCCCCTGTACTAAGCACAATTCAGCAGGAACAGCCCCCTAAGTTTGCCCATAGCCTGTACAGAGAGATACCATAAAACTATGGCACATAGGGATTCCCCTGTACTAAGCACAATTCAGCAGGAACAGCCCCCTAAGTTTGCTCATAGCCTGTACAGAGAGATACCATAAAACTATGGCACATAGGGATTCCCCTGTACTAAGCACAATTCAGCAGGAACAGCCCCCTAAGTTTGCCCATAGCCTGTACAGAGAGATACCATAAAACTATGGCACATAGGGATTCCCCTGTACTAAGCACAATTCAGCAGGAACAGCCCCCTAAGTTTGCTCATAGCCTGTACAGAGAGATACCATAAAACTATGGCACATAGGGATTCCCCTGTACTAAGCACAATTCAGCAGGAACAGCCCCCTAAGTTTGCCCATAGCCTGTACAGAGAGATACCATAAAACTATGGCACATAGGGATTCCCCTGTACTAAGCACAATTCAGCAGGAACAGCCCCCTAAGTTTGCCCATAGCCTGTACAGAGAGATACCATAAAACTATGGCACATAGGGATTCCCCTGTACTAAGCACAATTCAGCAGGAACAGCCCCCTAAGTTTGCCCATAGCCTGTACAGACAGATACCATAAAACTATGGCACATAGGGATTCCCCTGTACTAAGCACAATTCAGCAGGAACAGCCCCCTAAGTTTGCCCATAGCCTGTACAGAGAGATACCATAAAACTATGGCACATAGGGATTCCCCTGTACTAAGCACAATTCAGCAGGAACAGCCCCCTAAGTTTGCCCATAGCCTGTACAGAGAGATACCATAAAACTATGGCACATAGGGATTCCCCTGTACTAAGCACAATTCAGCAGGAACAGCCCCCTAAGTTTGCCCATAGCCTGTACAGAGAGATACCATAAAACTATGGCACATAGGGATTCCCCTGTACTAAGCACAATTCAGCAGGAACAGCCCCCTAAGTTTGCCCATAGCCTGTACAGAGAGATACCATAAAACTATGGCACATAGGGATTCCCCTGTACTAAGCACAATTCAGCAGGAACAGCCCCCTAAGTTTGCCCATAGCCTGTACAGAGAGATACCATAAAACTATGGCACATAGGGATTCCCCTGTACTAAGCACAATTCAGCAGGAACAGCCCCCTAAGTTTGCCCATAGCCTGTACAGAGAGATACCATAAAACTATGGCACATAGGGATTCCCCTGTACTAAGCACAATTCAGCAGGAACTTCTTATTATATGGAGCAGAACCCACAGAGGTTGAATTGCATAGGAGACTCAGTGGTAGGGAAGGTTCTGGTGGGGGAACCCATAGGAGACTCAGTGGTAGGGAAGGTTTTGGTGGGGGAACCCATAGGAGACTCAGTGGTAGGGAAGGTTCTGGTGGGTGAACCCATAGGAGACTCAGTGGTAGGGAAGGTTCTGGTGGGTGAACCCATAGGAGACTCAGTGGTAGGGAAGGTTCTGGTGGGTGAACCCATAGGAGACTCAGTGGTAGGGAAGGTTCTGGTGGGTGAACCCATAGGAGACTCAGTGGTAGGGAAGGTTCTGGTGGGGAACCCATAGGAGACTCAGTGGTAGGGAAGGTTCTGGTGGGTGAACCCATAGGAGACTCAGTGGTAGGGAAGGTTCTGGTGGGGGAACCCATAGGAGACTCAGTGGTAGGGAAGGTTCTGGTGGGGGAACCCATAGGAGACTCAGTGGTAGGGAAGGTTCTGGTGGGGGAACCCATAGGAGACTCAGTGGTAGGGAAGGTTCTGGTGGGGGAACCCATAGGAGACTCAGTGGTAGGGAAGGTTCTGGTGGGGGAACCCATAGGAGACTCAGTGGTAGGGAAGGTTCTGGTGGGGAACCCATAGGAGACTCAGTGGTAGGGAAGGTTCTGGTGGGGGAACCCATAGGAGACTCAGTGGTAGGGAAGGTTCTGGTGGGGGAACCCATAGGAGACTCAGTGGTAGGGAAGGTTCTGGTGGGGGAACCCATAGGAGACTCAGTGGTAGGGAAGGTTCTGGTGGGGGAACCCATAGGAGACTCAGTGGTAGGGAAGGTTCTGGTGGGTGAACCCATAGGAGACTCAGTGGTAGGGAAGGTTCTGGTGGGGGAACCCATAGGAGACTCAGTGGTAGGGAAGGTTCTGGTGGGGGAACCCATAGGAGACTCAGTGGTAGGGAAGGTTCTGGTGGGGGAACCCATAGGAGACTCAGTGATAGGGAAGGTTCTGGTGGGGGAACCCATAGGAGACTCAGTGGTAGGGAAGGTTCTGGTGGGGGAACCCATAGGAGACTCAGTGGTAGGGAAGGTTCTGGTGGGTCCCTCAATTTGTTTTTAATTGACAGAATAATAATTATCCCAATTCCCGGCTCCGGGGGGGGGGGGTGAAACTCCTTCCCCGTTTCAGGTAAGAGATGTGGGACCATTTCAGTAATTTTTCTCGGGGGGGGGGGGGTATATTCCATGGAAAGAGGGAGGAGCTGGGCTGGGACCTTGGGTTCGGAAGTGGCAGTTGGATGAGGAGAAGATCAATACGCGGGAATTTTATCTGCAGTTATTCAAAATATTATTGGATTTGTTTTTCCGCCCAGCAAGCGCCCCATTGGCCGAGCGTATTGGGGCAGATAAAGTCCATCTGCCCCATCTCACCCCATTGTGCCCCATCTGCCCCATCTCACCCCATTGTGCCCCATCTACCCCATCTGCCCCGTCTCACTCAATTGTGCCCCATCTGCCCCGTCTCACCCCATTGTGCTCCATCTGCCCCAGTCACACCTCATCTGCCTCATCTACCCCATCTGCCCCGTCTCACCCAATTGTGCCCCATCTGCCCCGTCTCACCCCATTGTGCTCCATCTGCCCCATCATAACCCATAAACCATAACCCAACAGGGCCAATGCTACAGTGCAACCCAACTGGGGCAATCAGTACCAGCGCAATACTGCCCAATGCTACAGTGCAACCCAACTGGGGCAATCAGTACCAGCGCAATACTGCCCAATGCTACAGTGCAACCCAACTGGGGCAATCAGTACCAGCGCAATACTGCCCAATGCTACAGTGCAACCCAACCGGGGCAATCAGTACCAGCGCAATACTGCCCAATGCTACAGTGCAACCCAACTGGGGCAATCAGTACCAGCACAATACTGCCCAATGCTACAGTGCAACCCAACCGGGGCAATCAGTACCAGCGCAATACTGCCCAATGCTACAGTGCAACCCAACCGGGGCAATCAGTACCAGCGCAATACTGCCCAATGCTACAGTGCAACCCAACTGGGGCAATCAGTACCAGCGCAATACTGCCCAATGCTACAGTGCAACCCAACCGGGGCAATCAGTACCAGCGCAATACTGCCCAATGCTACAGTGCAACCCAACTGGGGCAATCAGTACCAGCGCAATACTGCCCAATGCTACAGTGCAACCCAACTGGGGCAATCAGTACCAGCGCAATACTGCCCAATGCTACAGTGCAACCCAACTGGAGCAATCAGTACCAGCGCAATACTGCCCAATGCTACAGTGCAACCCAACTGGGGCAATCAGTACCAGCGCAATACTGCCCAATGCTACAGTGCAACCCAACTGGGGCAATCAGTACCAGCGCAATACTGTCCAATGCTACAGTGCAACCCAACCGGGGCAATCAGTACCAGCGCAATACTGCCCAATGCTACAGTGCAACCCAACTGGGGCAATCAGTACCAGCGCAATACTGTCCAATGCTACAGTGCAACCCAACCGGGGCAATCAGTACCAGCGCAATACTGCCCAATGCTACAGTGCAACCCAACTGGGGCAATCAGTACCAGCGCAATACTGCCCAATGCTACAGTGCAACCCAACTGGAGCAATCAGTACCAGCGCAATACTGCCCAATGCTACAGTGCAACCCAACTGGGGCAATCAGTACCAGCGCAATACTGCCCAATGCTACAGTGCAACCCAACTGGGGCAATCAGTACCAGCGCAATACTGTCCAATGCTACAGTGCAACCCAACCGGGGCAATCAGTACCAGCGCAATACTGCCCAATGCTACAGTGCAACCCAACTGGGGCAATCAGTACCAGCGCAATACTGCCCAATGCTACAGTGCAACCCAACCGGGGCAATCAGTACCAGGGCAAAAGAAGAGTGGGGGCAGAATCTCAGCCCAGTTGCCTGTGACTATGTTTCAGTTCTTGGTTAATGGAGAATCAGAACCGGGTTGCTGCTGGAGCCGCTCCAGATGAGACCACTTTATGTTCCAATGAATTCGGTTCTAATGGATTCGACCTGCTCTATTTAGTGTTTAATTTGAAACTCTCAGCCAATGGGTTTATAGATGATTTATCTGTTGCTGTTATTCTGCAGAAACCCATTCTCTCCCAGTCTGGAACCGGGTCAGCGCCACCAGTGGCCGGAGAGACAATTCCATTAGAGAACTTACTGGTTGTACAGTTGGGTCAGCGCAGGAATATCCCCATGTTCCCATGTGAATGACTTGGTGAGATACCCATAGATGGGGCAGGAGGGGCAAGGGATGGCTCTATGTGCCCTGTGCCCAAGTCATGCCCAGGCTGGCAGGAGACAGACAGATAGATAGATAGATAGATAGATAGATAGATAGATAGATAGATAGATAGATAGATGGATGGATGGATGGATTGATAGATAGATAGATAGATGATAGATAGATAGATGACAGATAGATGATAGATAGATAGATAGATAGATAGATAGATAGATAGATAGATAGATAGATGGATGGATAGATAGATAGATTAATAGATAGATAGATAGATAGATAAATAGATAGATAGATAGATAGATAGATAGATAGATGATAGATAGATAGATGATAGATAGATAGATGATAGATAAATAGATAGATAGATAGATAGATGATAGATAGATAGATAGATAGATAGATAGATAGATGATAGATAGATAGATAGATAGATAGATAGATAGATAGATAGACAGACTCCCCCCATAAGACAAGAGACTTTCTAATCACCTGATTCGTTGCTATTTCTCTGCATACAGAGCCCCCAGGAAAGAGACCCCAAAGCAGTTTTCCCTGAGGAGCATGTAATGGCGAGAGCGCACAGGGGGTCTAATAAGAGGGCACACAGCGGGGTCACTTAGTGATCCCCCCCATAGATACAGCCCGGGGCAGTTCCGCAGCCCCCCCCCTACCAGTAAGGGTAACAGTAAGGAGTAGGGATCATTACATCTCTCAATGCCCCCCATTTGCCTCAGGGGCAGAAATATTAACCCCATCACTACCATGATTTGGGGGAGAGGTTGTGATTGACTCTCCAGCTGCTCTCAGTGGATCTCCTACGTCCTACTGAACCCTAAAACCCCACTGTAATACCTGGGGTGCTCGGATCAATTCTGTAGGCGGCTCCAATGGATGTTCCATGGGTTTTCTACAATAGAACCTTCCAGCTTGTGCCCCAGTTACACCCGGAGATACCCCTGGGGCCACAGCCCCCCAACATATGCAGAGTCAGTTATATAAGAGGATTAAGGTGCCACATGGGCAGCAAGTCACCAGCAGTGAACCCCCCCTGTACTCTAGCGCCCTCTGCCTGGGCCATAGGGGAACTACGTATAGTGCGGCCAACTGGTAGGGAACCAATGGGGGGGAGAGGCGCCCCAAAAGGTATTGGTGCAGAAATAAAATCAACATCGTACTAAACGGTTAATGTCTCTCACGCAAAACAATGGGCTACAGAGATGATAGATAGATAGATAGATAGATAGACAGATGGATAGATAGATGATAAATAGATAGATAGATAGATAGATAGATAGATGGATAGATAGATAGATAGATGATAAATAGATAGATAGATAGACAGATATATAGATATATAGATATATAGATAGAAATATAGATAGATAGACAGATATATATATATATAGATAGATAGATAGATAGATAGATAGATAGATAGATAGACAGATAGATAGACAGACAGACAGACAGACAGATAGATAGACAAACAGATATATGATCAATAGTTGGATAAATAGATGATAGATAGATAGATAGATAGATGATAGATAGATAGATAGATAGATAGATAGATGATAGATAGATAGGTAGATAGATAGATAGATGATAGATAGATAGATAGATGATAGATAGATAGATAGATAGATAGATAGATAGATAGATAGGTAGATAGATAGATAGATAGATAGATAGATAGATAGATAGGTAGATAGATAGATAGATAGATAGATAGATAGATAGATAGGTAGATAGATAGATAGATAAATAGATAGTTAGATAGGTAGATAGATAGATAGATAGATAGGTAGATAGATAGAAAGATAGATAGATAGATAGATAGATAGATAGATAGACAGACGAATGAAGCCAATTGATATATAACGGGCGCGGGAGTTGCTACATTGACGCTCGCAGTCACAGTGTTTGTAAATGCAGAGTCTCCTTAGGAACAATGGAACGGCGAGTTTTCTAACGGAACATTCTACAGATAATTCCCCGGGTTCATAAGGAAATTCAGCTGTTTGTGACTGTCGGGGAGCGGAACGACCCTTTGCGGGGGCATAAAGTACAGCGAGAGGCAGCGAGACAGCCAATAAACGATGCGCAGGAACAATGTCACTCGGGGGGTCCGGGGGGGTCTGGGGGGTCCCACCGGCTCATTATATGCTGTAAATATGGGAGTCATATTTAGCTTTAGAGCATTAATAACTGATATATTGGGGGGGGCAGGCATGGAGTCTAGAGACACCCCCATATTATCCATGTCTGTTAGTGGGAGCAACAAACAGCCTGGGGTGCAGGAAGGGGGTCCAGCGGAGAAAACCAAATATGGGGGGGGGGGACGAGTGAGAAACAGATCAATACATGGAGAAGGGGGGGGATAAATTAAAGGCAGTGAGAGAAGTAGGACTAATAATGAGTAATACAGAGTAACGAGGGAGTAACAAGGGAGTAACAAGGGAGTAATGAGGGAGTAACGAGGCAGTAATGAGGGAGTAATGAGGGAGTAACGAGGGAGTAACGAGGGAGTAATGAGGGAGTAACGAGGGAGTAACGAGGCAGTAACAAGGGAGTAATGAGGGAGTAACGAGGGAGTACCGAGGCAGTAACAAGGGAGTAATGAGGGAGTAACGAGGGAGTAACGAGTGAGTAACGAGGCAGTAATGAGGGAGTAACGAGGGAGTAATGAGGGAGTAATGAGGGAGTAACGAGGCAGTAACAAGGGAGTAATGAGGGAGTAACGAGGCAGTAACAAGGGAGTAATGAGGGAGTAACGAGGCAGTAACAAGGGAGTAATGAGGGAGTAACGAGGGAGTAACGAGGCAGTAACAAGGGAGTAATGAGGGAGTAACGAGGGAGTAACGAGTGAGTAACGAGGCAGTAATGAGGGAGTAACAAGGGAGTAACGAGGGAGTAATGAGGGAGTAACAAGGGAGTAACGAGGGAGTAACGAGGCAGTAACAAGGGAGTAATGAGGGTACAAGTGTTGGGGGGAGGTTGGATTAAGGGGATTAATTAAACATAAGAGGAGACCTGAGTAATAATTCATGAGAGGGGAGGGATTACAAAAGGTTCGGGTTTGGCCTCTACTAGAAAGTTGGGGGGGGCTTCTAAGGGGTTTCTGTGGGATGGAACCCCGACTGTGAGCCTGACCCCCAACATCACTGCCCAACCTCACTAATGGGGCTGAATGGGAGCAACTCCCAGCAACACTGTTCCACCATCTAGTGGGAACCTTCCCAGAAGGGCAGGGGCAGTTATAGCAGCAAGGGGAGGGGCAACCCAACTGCCCCCCTGTGGGATGGAACCCCGACTGTGAGCCTGACCCCCAACATCACTGCCCAACCTCACTAATGGGGCTGAATGGGAGCAACTCCCAGCAACACTGTTCCACCATCTAGTGGGAACCTTCCCAGAGGGGCAGGGGCAGTTATAGCAGCAAGGGGAGGGGCAACCCAACTGCCCCCCTGTGGGATGGAACCCCGACTGTGAGCCTGATCCCCAACATCACTGCCCAACCTCACTAATGGGGCTGAATGGGAGCAACTCCCAGCAACACTGTTCCACCATCTAGTGGGAACCTTCCCAGAGGGGCAGGGGCAGTTATAGCAGCAAGGGGAGGGGCAACCCAACTGCCCCCCTGTGGGATGGAACCCCGACTGTGAGCCTGACCCCCAACATCACTGCCCAACCTCACTAATGGGGCTGAATGGGAGCAACTCCCAGCAACACTGTTCCACCATCTAGTGGGAACCTTCCCAGAAGGGCAGGGGCAGTTATAGCAGCAAGGGGAGTTGTTGGGGGGTAGGCACCCCCATATTTGGGCCTCATCCTCCCCCCTCACGCTGCCGAATAGAACGCAAATATGAATTTGATACTATTGGATTTACAGACAGTACCCTGGCGCCGGTCCAATATCTGAGCAGAGAATCTGATTGGGCGATTTAATCCGAGATCGCAATCCCGACGCGAGGTTCCTAATTAGCGTCCGGTTCTGCCGGGGCCCAATAAGCAGCTCAGATAAAGAGTTCTGCCCGGTACGGAGTTGGCATTTGCGACTACTGAAAGGGCAGAACCCAGTGACCGGTTGGCACCGAATCCGACTAAATTAAACATTTAATAAGATGCCGGAAAGTTACTTTTCTCCCGAGTTTTTAGCTCATTTTACCCCCGGGGGGAATTCTGAGACTTAATCCCTGCGCTTACGGAACTATAACATTCCCCCCACTATTTAACCTCTTCGCGTTAATCAGTGTCATTAGCCCCCAAGGCTTGCACTCATCCCACCTTGCCCTACTGTCTCGTTCTACCCCAACGTCCCACCTTGTCCTACTGTCTCGTTCTACCCCAACGTCCCACCTTGTCCTACTGTCTCCTTCTCACCCAACGTCCCACCTTGCCCTACTGTCTCCTCACCCAACGTCCCACCTTGCCCTACTGTCTCCTTCTCACCCAACGTCCCACCTTGCCCTACTGTCTCCTTCTCACCCAACGTCCCACCTTGCCATACTGTCTCCTTCTCACCCAACGTCCCACCTTGCCCTACTGTCTCCTTCTCACCCAACGTCCCACCTTGTCCTACTGTCTCCTTCTCACCCAACGTCCCACCTTGCCCTACTGTCTCCTTCTCACCCAACATCCCACCTTGCCCTACTGTCTCCATCTCACCCAACGTCCCACCTTGCCCTACTGTCTCCTTCTCACCCAATGTCCCACCTTGCCCTACTGTCTCCTTCTCACCCAACATCCCACCTTGCCCTACTGTCTCCTTCTCACCCAACGTCCCACCTTGCCCTACTGTCTCCTTCTCACCCAACGTCCCACCTTGCCCTACTGTCTCCTTCTCACCCAACATCCCACCTTGCCCTACTGTCTCCTTCTCACCCAATGTCCCACCTTGCCCTACTGTCTCCTTCTCACCCAACGTCCCACCTTGCCCTACTGTCTCCTTCTCACCCAACATCCCATCTTGCCCTACTGTCTCCTTCTCACCCAACGTCCCACCTTGCCCTACTGTCTCCTTCTCACCCAACGTCCCACCTTGCCCTACTGTCTCCTTCTCACCCAACGTCCCACCTTGCCCTACTGTCTCCTTCTCACCCAACGTCCCACCTTGCCCTACTGTCTCCTTCTCACCCAACGTCCCACCTTGCCCTACTGTCTCCATCTTGCCCTACTGTCTCCTTCTCACCCAACCTCCCACCTTGCCCTACTGTCTCCTTCTCACCCAATGTCCCACCTTGCCCTACTGTCTCCTTCTCACCCAACGTCCCACCTTGCCCTACTGTCTCCTTCTCACCCAACATCCCACCTTGCCCTACTGTCTCCTTCTCACCCAACGTCCCACCTTGCCCTACTGTCTCCTTCTCACCCAACCTCCCACCTTGCCCTACTGTCACTACATTGAGCTACTCCTGCCATCTTTCCTGATTTTCCTTCTCCCTTTGCCCTCAGAGCAGACCTTCATTAGATCCTGGGTATCGATACTCCATCAATACTCCATCAATACTCCTGACAATCATTACACAGAAGTATTATTCCTCTCGTTAAGAGATCAGGCGGCCGATCGAAGCGCTTTGGTTCTTTAATGAGTTTGTTAAAAAGAAATGCAAATGTGTTGCTTCTTTGTGATCCGCCCCGACAATAATCTATAGCAGTTGGGGCCCTGGGAGAGTGAGTATATGGGGGGGTCTTTGCCCCCCCCCCCCCACCTCAGTCCGGCCCATTAGTCCCAGGGCTTGTCAGGCCCAATGCCGACTCTTTGCAGAGCAGGAAATATTTCCCCTTTTAAGTGCAAAAGCCCCACATTAGCATTCCCCCCAGTGCTAATTAGCGGGATGATAAGAGCCCCCTGATTGGCAATATAAAAGCCCCCTGATTGGCAATATAAAAGGCCGACTTTGGCTCCGGGAGTCCCAGGTGAGCGCAGGAAGGTTCTCGGCTTCTCCTTCATTGTTCCTTAAAGTTCTCCTGTGAGGAATTAATGGAGATAAAAGGACATTAGACAGCCCCCCCCCCCCCCCCCGCCCGAACTCTTTTATCACAACTACAAGTTCGTTTCTTTCCTCCTTCCCTTTTGTTTCTGGGGGTTAAAAGGAAAAGAGAGAGAGGAAAGCGCGGCCGCGTCGGAGCGATCGGAGCGACTGCGTCTCTGCAACTGGCGTCTCTACAAAGGTTAAAGCCGATCCGACTGTCAATAGCGGGGAGTCGAGAGGAGTCCAGTCGGGGGGGGGGCTCGGCTTTTGTGAGAAACAGATACTTTGATATTTTGGAATGTTAGAAGGGTGAATGTGAGAAATTGGAGGTTGGGGATCTAATTACCGGCCCGTAATTGGGGGCTGGGGAATAAGTTGCAGCCTCTCTACTCACCGCAGATCAATTATGTTAAGAGAACATCTGTAAGTAGAACTTAATGAGGTCCATTAGAGCAACATGTTCAGCCTCCTCTAACAGTGCTTGTCAGCTCCTTGGGCGAGTCGGAAGCCGCTAACTGGGGACCGGCCGGGGGTGCTTAAATAGCGCAGGAGCGGAGCTGGCCCACTCGGCTGCGGAGCTTACAGCAAGAGGCAGGTAATTTCTCTCCCTGGAATCCCCATGGGGGGGGCAGAGATCCTTCCCTCCTACCCCCCCCCCCCAACTGTCTTTTTTTTATACTTTGAGTTGGGGGTTTTTTCCCTTGGACTTGACTGAAATTCTTTCTTTCTTTTCCTGCACAAAGAGACAAATCTTCCTCCTCCTCATCCTCCTCCTCCTCCTCATTGTGTCGGGGAACTACAGAAATATTTACTTTTATGAAATATTTAATAGAAAACCTCAAGCAGCCGCCGCCGCCGCCATCGGGTTTCATTGCGGAGGGAAGTGCCCCCATTTCTGCCCCGACTCCCCCACAACAAGGTGAGTGTCTTCTTTACTCCGCTACCGCCGGGGGGGGGGTACAGAAGCCATTACTGGGGTACAGTGGCACCCCAACCAGTCCTGTCCATTTTAATCATTATAGGGTGGGGGGGGGGGCACCTGCTGTAAATAATGGGGAATTGTTTGTGTAGGGGGAACTGACAGTGATCCTGGGGCTAATGGGGATTTCTCAGAGTAACAGCACAATATGACTTGGGGCAGATAGGGCATTCTTCCTACCCCTATAGGGTAACAATGGTGCCAAGAATATACATTGCTGCCCACTTACCCCATGTGCTGTACACTGTTGCCCACTTACCCCATGTGCCGTACACTGTTGCCCACTTACCCCATGTCCTGTACGCTGTTGCCCACTTACCCCATGTGCTGTACACTGTTGCCCACTTACCCCATGTGCTGTACACTGTTGCCCACTTACCCCATGTCCTGTACGCTGTTGCCCCCTTACCCCATGTGCCGTACGCTGTTGCCCACTTACCCCATGTGCCGTACGCTGTTGCCCACTTACCTCATGTGCCGTACGCTGTTGCCCCCTTACCCCATGTGCCGTACGCTGTTGCCCCCTTACCCCATGTGCCGTACGCTGTTGCCCCCTTACCCCATGTGCCGTACGCTGTTGCCCCCTTACCCCATGTGCCGTACGCTGTTGCCCCCTTACCCCATGTGCCGTACGCTGTTGCCCCCTTACCCCATGTGCCGTACGCTGTTGCCCCCTTACCCCATGTGCCGTACGCTGTTGCCCCCTTACCCCATGTGCCGTACGCTGTTGCCCCCTTACCCCATGTGCCGTACACTGTTGCCCCCTTACCCCATGTGCCGTACACTGTTGCCCCCTTACCCCATGTGCCGTACACTGTTGCCCAATTAATCAACACAGATTATAAACACTTTACGAAGACCACAAGAAGCGCTGAGTATTTCTCTTCTTTACTGTTTCCTACTTACCCTTTGTTACTGCCCACTTACCCCAGATTCTGTACATTGCTGCCCACTTACCCCAGATTCTGTACATTGCTGCCCACTTATCCCACATTCTGTACATTGCTGCCCACTTACCCCACATTCTGTACATTGCTGCCCACTTATCCCACATTCTGTACATTGCTGCCCACTTACCCATTACTGCCGACTTACCTCTGTTACTGCCCACTTACCCCACATTCTGTACATTGCTGCCCACTTACCCCACATTCTGTACATTGCTGCCCACTTATCCCACATTCTGTACATTGCTGCCCACTTACCCATTACTGCCGACTTACCTCTGTTACTGCCCACTTACCCCACATTCCATACACTGCTGCCCACTTACCCCATGTACTGTACATTGCTGCCCACTTACTCCTGTTACTGCCCGGTTACCCCTGTTACTGCCCACTTACCCCTGTTACCACCCACCTACCCCTGTTACAGCCCACTTACCCCTGTTACCACCCACCTACCCCTGTTACAGCCCACTTACCCCTGTTACCACCCACCTACCCCTGTTACAGCCCACTTACCCCTGTTACCACCCACCTACCCCTGTTACAGCCCACTTACCCCTGTTACAGCCCACTTACCCCTGTTACCGCCCACCTCCCCCTGTTACAGCCCACTTACCCCTGTTACCGCCCACCTCCCCCTGTTGCTGCCCACTTACCCCTGTTACTGCCCGCTTACCCCGTTACCACCCACCTACCCCGCGTTGGGGCGGCTGCCCGGTTGCCCCTGTGGCCGTACGTGGCTGGGAGCTCGTTCTGCCCAAAGCTAATTAGTAGCAGCTAATGGAGTCCATCAGTCACAATGGGAAGAGGAGCATTTACGACCCATCTAATTATCATTACATTTTAGGGAAAATGAATCGCGTGGCGCTGAATATTAACTATTTCCTCCAGTTTCTCCCATTCCTCGTGATTGGCCAGAATTGCCAGCGCTGGGTATTTGGTAGAGAAGTGAGGGGGGGGGCAGATCATGGGGTAACTGCGGGGGCAGAATCGCCAGTCTGGGGGTAGAAAGGGGCATTAGTATCGGTCTCTCCGGCTCACAAAGGGTTAATGCCATAGCAGGGAATGTTGACACCGGCGCTATTATTGCCGAAGCCCAAATAACGAGCTAATTAGTGCCGGTGATGTCACCGTAGGAATAATCCCATCATTTAATTAGCTGAATGATTTAAACAAAGATTAGCATAGAGGCACTAATCAGCTGCTGGGAATTACAGAGCAGTGTTAGCGGCGAGGGGTAAGTAGTCCGACAGTCGGGGGCACCTACCTCCTCTCCTTCAGCCTCATTCATTTCATTGTCCTCGTTAGCGACAGCGTTTGTTTGGCTTTTATTTCTCCTTTTCCCAAACACAGAACCCCCCCCCTCCCCGAGCTCTGCATGTTTGGGGGTGCTGCACGGGGCATGTTGGGGTGCTGCACGGGGCGTGTTGGGGTGCTGCACGGGGTGTGTTGGGGTGCTGCACGGGGCGTGTTGGGGTGCTGCACGGGGCGTGTTGGGGTGCTGCACTGCGGCAGAAGGTTTGGGGTGAATGTTATGGGGTGCTGGGGTGCAATGTCTTACAGCTCATGTGTTTGGGGTGAGTCAATGGTTTTGGGGTGCTTGGAGGTGTGTGTTGGTCATTGACTGTATGGAGATTAATATTGGCCATTGGGAGATTGGGCAGTAATATTGGCCATTGGGTGATTGGGCAGTAATATTGGTCATTGGGTGATTGGGCAGTAATATTGGCCATTGGGTGATTGGGCAGTAATATATTGGCCATTGGGTGATTGGGCAGTAATATTGGGCAGTAATATATTGGCCATTGGGTGATTGGGCAGTAATATTGGTCATTGGGTGATTGGGCAGTAATATTGGCCATTGGGTGATTGGGCAGTAATATTGGCCATTGGGTGATTGGGCAGTAATATTGGCCATTGGGTGATTGGGCAGTAATATTGGCCATTGGGTGATTGGGCAGTAATATTGGTCATTGGGTGACTGGGCAGTAATATTGGTCATTGGGTGATTGGGCAGTAATATTGGCCATTGGGTGATTGGGCAGTAATATTGGCCATTGGGTGATTGGGCAGTAATATTGGCCATTGGGTGATTGGGCAGTAATATTGGCCATTGGGTGATTGGGCAGTAATATATTGGCCATTGGGTGATTGGGCAGTAATATATTGGCCATTGGGTGATTGGGCAGTAATATATTGGTCATTGGGTGATTGGGCAGTAATATTGGTCATTGGGTGATTGGGCAGTAATATTGGCCATTGGGTGATTGGGCAGTAATATATTGGCCATTGGGTGATTGGGCAGTAATATATTGGCCATTGGGTGATTGGGCAGTAATATTGGGCAGTAATATATTGGCCATTGGGTGATTGGGCAGTAATATTGGTCATTGGGTGATTGGGCAGTAATATTGGCCATTGGGTGATTGGGCAGTAATATTGGTCATTGGGTGATTGGGCAGTAATATTGGCCATTGGGTGATTGGGCAGTAATATATTGGCCATTGGGTGATTGGGCAGTAATATATTGGTCATTGGGTGATTGGGCAGTAATATTGGTCATTGGGTGATTGGGCAGTAATATTGGCCATTGGGTGATTGGGCAGTAATATATTGGTCATTGGGTGATTGGGCAGTAATATTGGTCATTGGGTGATTGGGCAGTAATATTGGCCATTGGGTGATTGGGCAGTAATATATTGGTCATTGGGTGATTGGGCAGTAATATTGGCCCCGTACCCCCCTGTACCCCGTACCCCCCTGTACACTGTGAATATGTTTTTTGGCTGCAAAATTCCGCATTTCAGCATCGGCGAATTCTTTGATGAAATTTCAGCAAATATTCGGGCCCTTGGATCCCAGAACCAGCGCAGCCCATTGCCAACCCAAACCCCCCCACTGTTCCCCCTGTGCTGAAGGACGGTAACCCCCAAACACAGGCAAAAGGGCACCCCAATTGGATTAAAGACCCTTTCTCCTCTGTATTTGTGGTACCGACCCATTCCTACTCCGGACTGGTACCATCCCCAGTTTTAGGGACCCCATTAGTGCTATTCTGCTCCCCAATATATACTGCACCCTAAATCTCCCTCCAAGCCCTTAACTGATTCCGCACCCCCAACTTGCCCCAATCCTACAACTCACTCTCCCAGATCCCCTAAATCACTTTCCATCCCCCCCTCAGGGCTACTGTGGGTTCCAACTGCCCCAGCCTGGGGGTATGTAGCTGCCCAAGTGTCTCCCCCTGTCTAGCCTTTATTCTGAATTTACCCCACCTGGCCCCACTCAGGACATTCTTAGGGTAACTTTGGTCACTGGAGCTAATGCCCAGTTTAAGTGCCCAATGCACATGGGAGCCTGGGGGTTAATGCTGAGACTTGTGGCCGATGCTGGGAGCCTGGGGGTTAATACTGAGACTTGTGGCCGATGCTGGGAGCCTGGGGGTTAATGCTGAGACTTGTGGCCGATGCTGGGAGCCTGGGGGTTAATACTGAGACTTGTGGCCGATGCTGGGAGCCTGGGGGTTAATACTGAGACTTGTGGCCGATGCTGGGAGCCTGGGGGTTAATACTGAGACTTGTGGCCGATGCTGGGAGCCTGGGGGTTAATGCTGAGACTTGTGGCCGATGCTGGGAGCCTGGGGGTTAATGCTGAGACTTGTGGCCGATGCTGGGAGCCTGGGGGTTAATGCTAAGACTTGTGGCCGATGCTGGGAGCCTGGGGGTTAATACTGAGACTTGTGGCCGATGCTGGGAGCCTGGGGGTTAATACTGAGACTTGTGGCCGATGCTGGGAGCCTGGGGGTTAATACTGAGACTTGTGGCCGATGCTGGAAGCCTGGGGGTTAATGCTGAGACTTGTGGCCGATGCTGGGAGCCTGGGGGTTAATGCTGAGACTTGTGGCCGATGCTGGAAGCCTGGGGGTTAATGCTGAGACTTGTGGCCGATGCTGGAAGCCTGGGGGTTAATACTGAGACTTGTGGCCGATGCTGGGAGCCTGGGGGTTAATGCTGAGACTTGTGGCCGATGCTGGGAGCCTGGGGGTTAATGCTGAGACTTGTGGCCGATGCTGGGAGCCTGGGGGTTAATGCTGAGACTTGTGGCCGATGCTGGGAGCCTGGGGGTTAATGTTGAGACTTGTGGCTGATGCTGGGAGCCTGGGGGTTAATATTGAGACTTGTGGCTTATGCTGGGAGCCCCCCGGGTTAATGCTGAGACCCCCCCGGGTTAATGCTGAGACCCCCCCGGGTTAATGCTGAGACCCCCCGGTTAATGCTGAGACCCCCGGTTATGCTGAGACCCCCGGTTAATGCTGAGACCCCCCGGTTAATGCTGAGACCCCCCCGGTTAATGCTGAGACCCCCCCGGTTAATGCTGAGACCCCCCCCGGTTAATGCTGAGACCCCCCGGTTAATGCTGAGACCCCCCGGTTAATGCTGAGACCCCCCGGTTAATGCTGAGACCCCCCGGTTAATGCTGAGACCCCCGGTTAATGCTAAGACTTGTGGCCGATGCTGGGAGCCTGGGGGTTAATGCTGAGACTTGTGGCCGATGCTGGGAGCCTGGGGGTTAATGCTGAGACTTGTGGCCGATGCTGGAAGCCTGGGGGTTAATGCTGAGACCCCCCAGGCCAATGCTGAGACCCCCCGGTTAATGCTGAGACCCCGGTTAATGCTGAGACCCCCGGTTAATGCTAAGACTTGTGGCCGATGCTGGGAGCCTGGGGGTTAATGCTGAGACTTGTGGCCGATGCTGGGAGCCTGGGGGTTAATACTGAGACTTGTGGCCGATGCTGGGAGCCTGGGGGTTAATGCTGAGACTTGTGGCCGATGCTGGAAGCCTGGGGGTTAATGCTGAGACTTGTGGCCGATGCTGGGAGCCTGGGGGTTAATGCTGAGACTTGTG